>NW_012114899.1:577360-619758 GCF_000951035.1 Colobus angolensis palliatus | reverse complement strand
CGGAGCTTGCAATGAGCTGAGATCTGGCCACCGCACTCCAGTCTGGGTGACAGAGCGAGACTCCGTCTCAAAAAAAAAAAAAATTAAATTTGTTATGTTTAATTAAATAATCATAAAATCTCTAAGTCATTTGTAAGCTAAAATACTAAAACAATAATAAACATGTTTAAATTTATATACATTGACATCTTATTTTTATATGATATAGAAAAGCTAAATATACTTAACTATGTTAATGAATAATAATTTAAGGACCCATCTTTCTAAAAAACTATAAAATAGTTTTTATCTATAAATACTGATACAAAACAGTTCAAAATTATTTGCTAGGATTTTCACTAGAAATTAGGGTTACTAATAGTTTAAATTACAGTTAATATATATAATTAAAACTACTGGATGTAAGACAAACAATTCTGTATAAAGTGTATAAACAAGATGTGCTTTTGGTGAGGAAAGCTATGAAGTATGTGTTTGTTAAAAAGAGGTTTTTTGTCTAGTTTGAAGGTACTTAAAGGTTCTTTCAAATAGAAGGAATAAAAAAGATGTAGATAAAACTCATAGAAAGTTGAAAAGAAAAAGAATTGTATAAATGTATAAGAGATTATGAAAACTTTATGGAAATCTGGTGTGGTCAAAAGCCAACTGAGATTTGTTTATAAGGTTTTATTAAAATTAACTTTGATATCAATAAATACAGTAATACAAAAGTAAAGTTTTGTTTTCTCTTTTGAAAAAAAAAATTTCATGTAGTATTAATAAGACACAGTAAAAGTGGCTGGGTGTGGTGGTTCACACCTTTAATCCCAGCACTTTGGCAGACCGAGGCAGGTGGATCACCTGAGGTCAGGAGTTCAAGACCAGCCTGACCAACATGGTGAAACCTCATCTCTACCAAAAATACAAAAATTTGCCGGGCATGGTGGTAATCCCAGCTACTAGGGAGGCTGAGGCAGGAGAATCCCCTGAACCCAGGAGACGTAGGTTGCAGTGAGTCAAGATCATGCCACTATACTCCAGCCTGAGTGACAGAGTGAGAATCCATCTCAAAAAAAGAAAGAAAGAAAGAAAGAAAAAGACACAGTAAAATATGTTTGTTCACCTTTTGAGTAAACTGCAAAAAATAAAAGGAGAGAAGGAGAGACAGACTTTTTTTTCTCATGCTGTCTTTCTTAGGTCTTTTGATTGCTTGGAAAACTGTATCTTCTGATTATCAAAGAATAAACGTTTTTGCTTCTTAAAAATTTTTCGGCCGGGCTCGGTGGCTCAAGCCTGTAATCCCAGCACTTTGGGAGGCCGAGATGGGCGGATCACGAGGTCAGGAGATCGAGACCATCCTGGCTAACACGGTGAAACCCCGTCTCTACTAAAAAATACAAAAAACTAGCCGGGCGAGGTGGCGAGCGCCTGTAGTCCCAGCTACTCGGGAGGCTGAGGCAGGAGAATGGCGTGAACCTGGGAGGCGGAGCTTGCACTCCAGCCCGGGCTACAGAGCGAGACTCTGTCTCAAAAAAAAAAAAAAAAAGAGGGTATAAGTTCAATGTTAAGCATGGACTTAAGGAGAGCCTAGATGGCAAACTAGACCTTCTTGGTCCTTAAAGCTTCCAATATTAAAAGCTGTGCATTCCATGACTCATAATGGAAGAAATAAAAATACAAATTACACACACACACTGACTATTTTAAACTGCTGAAAGAATTTATGACTAATGTTTGCTTTGTCAAACCCAAAATCCTACAAAGATGATAAAAACTTCAGGTACATTTCTGATACTTGATGGCCCATTTAAGCATTTATAGAGGGATTTCATGCGATTCTTATATTCAGTGCATGTTTTCTGGTTGTACAAAAGGTTTTCCGTGCAAGAAGATTGATGCTATTACAGCAGCTGAAAGGTTATTAGAAATTGTTTTTCTGTCATGGGACATTTCTGGAGAAATCTCTAGTGATAGAGGTACTTGTTTCACTGAACAAGTTGTAATAGTTAAATATGGTATTACAGATACAATAGCAATAAATAAAACTAACTGAATATTGAATTGCCTTGGTCAGAGGTATTGCGGATTGACAGATCCATTTAAAGTGGAAAACATAAGTTGACCCCTTATGCAATAATCACTGGAAGGCTTATGCACTTAATAATAGAAGCTCATTATCTTTTATCACTAAACTCTGATATGACTAAATATGGCAAGACTTTTAATGCATTGTGCCAAAGTGTATTTTCACTAGGTAAAGAAAGTTTTTCATGGTCCACTAAGGACAATCAAACCCTTCACTGTGCAGTACCACCTGTAAACCAGGCCCTAGTCTTGTCTTCCTCTGTCAGCTGATCATAAGGAAATCCCCATGAAGCCATCGGTGCAGCCTGGGAGAGAGAAGGCAGGGTGGCAGAAATGGGGACCACAGGTATTTGACCCACTTCCTCATATAACTTTCTTGTGCCTTCAGGACCTGCTCAAGCCCAATCATGTATATACCACTTCCATTGTATGAGAAAATGCTGTTGTGCATGCCCAGCTTTATGGCTAGATGGGTCAGAAAGCACCCAGTTCATGATAGGAAGTTCAGGTCCTAGAGTAGCTTGGTGACTCGTAGTCAAAGGTTCAGCTTCCACCAAGGCCCAGTAACAGGCCAAAAGTTGTCTCTCACAAGGAAAGTAGTTATCTTCAGAAGATGGCAGGGCCTTGCTCCAAAACCCTAGAGGCCTCTACTGTGCTTCACCTATAGGGCCCTGACAAAGACTCCAAACAGTATCCCTATCTGCCACTGACACCTCAAGCACCATTGG
Organism: Colobus angolensis palliatus; assembly: GCF_000951035.1. NCBI lineage: Eukaryota > Metazoa > Chordata > Mammalia > Primates > Cercopithecidae > Colobus > Colobus angolensis. The sequence goes on along the minus strand of NW_012114899.1, from coordinate 616,966 downwards.
ATCTGCTCAGTCATATGGCCCAAGTGGCAGAGCAGCTTGCACAGCAGCCTAGACCTCTTGCAGAGCCTTCATTTGTTCTGGGCCCCACTCAAAACCAGCAGCCTTTTGGGTCACTCAATAAATAGGCCAGAGTAATACACCCAAATGAGGAATGTGTTGCCTCCAAAATCCAAATATGCCCACTAGGCATTGCACCTCTTTCTTGGTTGTTAGGAGGGGACAAATGCAACAATGCATCCTTCACCTTAGAAGGAATATTTCAACAGGCCCCTCACCAGTGGACCGCTATAAATTTCACTGACATAGAAGGTCCATGAATTTTAGTTGGATTTATTTCCCATACCCTGACATGAAAGTGTTTCACCAATAAGTCCCAAGTGGTTGCTACTTCTCACTCACTGGGTCCAGTTAGCATAATGTCATCTATGTAATGAATTTGTGTGATATCTTGTGGAAGGGAAAAGTGATCAAAATCTCTGTGAGCAAGATACTGCTGGCCTTGCTGGCTGAAGGCAAATTGCCTCTGGTGGGGCTCATGGAAAGGAGTAAAGAAAAAGGCACTTGCCAAATCAATAGCTTCATACCAGGTACAAGGAGATGTGTTAATTTGCTCATACGATGAACCACATCTAGTATAGCAGCTGCAGTTGGAGTCACCACTTTGTTAAGCTTATGATAGTCCACTGTCATTCTCCAGATCCATATGTCTTCTGCATAGGCCAAATAAAAGAGTTGAGGTGGGGTGTGGTGGCTCACACCTATAATCCCAGCACTTTGGGAGGTGGAGGCGGGGGGATCACGAGGTCAAGAGTTCAAGACCAGCATGGCCAATGTGGTGAAACCCCATCTCTACTAAAAATACAAAAATTAACCAGGCATGGTGGCATGTGCTTGTAGTCCCAGCTATTTGGGAGGCTGAGGCAGAAGTATCACTTGAACCTGGGAGGTGGAGGTTGCAGTGAACCGAGATTGTGCCACTGCATTCCAACCTGGGTGACAGAGTGAGACTCCATCTCAAAAAACAAAACAAAGAGTTAAATAAGGATGTTGTGGGGATCACCACCCCTGCATCTTCCAACGCCTTGATGGTGGCACCTACCTCCGCAATCCCTCCAGGATTGTGATTTTTTTTTTGATTTACCATTTTTCTAGGTAGAAGCAGCTCTAGTGGCTTCCATTTGGCCTTTCCCACATAATAGCCCTCAACCCACAGGTCAAGAAACCGATGTGGGGAATCTGCCAGCTGCTAATTAAGTTGTCTATTCCAATTATGCATTCTGGCACTAGGAAAATGACCACAGGATGAGTCCAGAGACCACTGGACCCACTAAGTCAGACCTGAGCTAAAACTCCATTAATTACCTGACTTCCATAAGCCCCTACTCTAACTGGAGGGCCATAATGACATTTTGGGTCCCCTGGAATCAATGTTAGCTCAGAGCCAGTGTCCAGTAGTCCCTGACCAGGTCTGGTCATTCCCCTTTCCCTGATGCACAGTTACCCTGGTGAAAGGCTAGAGGTTTCCTCAGGGAAGGATGGGAAGAAGATTAACAGTATAAATTATTGGCAGTGTAGTGGGGTCATTCCTTAGAGAGACACAGCCTCCCCTTCAGTTAAGGGGTTCTGGATCTATAAACTAGCTCAATTCTGAAAATTGATTGAGGGGCTGGGATTCTCTGTTTTTATAATTCAAATTAGTCTTTCATCCACTCGATTTGGAAGTTTTCTGCTTATACCAAATAAGAATGTAGTAGACTTCTGGCCAGGCGCGGTGGCTCACGCCTGTAATCCCAGCACTTCGGGAGGCTGAGGCAGGCATATCACAAGGTCAAGAGATCGAGACCATCCTGGCCAACATGGTGAACCCCTGTCTCCACTAAAAATACAAAAATTAGCCAGGCGTGGTAGCGTGCACCTGTAGTCCCAGCTACTCAGGAAACTGAGACAGGAGAATTGCTTGAACCCGGGAGGCAGAGGTTGCAGTGAGCCGAGATGGCACCATTGCCCTCCAGCCTGATGACAGGATGAGACTCCTCCTCACAAAAAAAAAAGAAAAGAAAGAAAGAAAGAATGTAGTAGACTTCCTATTGATTTCACTTCTAGGAATGCCATGATTAATTAGCTAATGCCAGAGCTTTACATGAGTCAGACTATTCTGATTGCTGCTTTGCCTCTGCTGTCCACTACAGTAACTAGGCCCACCTTGCTCTTGACAGTTGAGTGCCACCACTTGGTCCCTGCCATCTCAGGATCCAGTTGTTCCCATTGCATTTCAATTTTCCAATTGAGTGACCACGGTTCCCACTGTAAGATCTGGTTTACAGAGAAGAGCAATCACAGAGAGCTCCTCAAGAATGGTGGTACTCCCCTCACAAATTTATTTTGCAAGGTATTGGTGAAGGGTATGTTGTTTGGACCCTCCCAGTGGGGATGAGTAGGTCTAAAGTGACAAATCTACTCTAGCCTTCCAGTCTCCCTAAGCTTTGGATCCTTTCCTCTACATTAAACCAAGGGAGATCAGGCATTTCCAGCTTGCACAGCGGAGGACCATCTTTTGATCCGTGTTTCAGCTAAACAAGCAAATAAACTATTAGAAACCTTTTTCTAACTCCCCAAGCTGTAGCATTAAATGCATAGTGGGCCCATATTAATAAATCCAGTCTGATCCAACTTTATGTTCCTTCTGCCTGTCAATGAAAAGAGTCAAATTCTAGAAAATATTTGAAGAGATTTATTCTGAGCCAAATATGAGTGACCATGGCCCATGACACAGGCCTCAGGAGGTCCTGAGAGCATGTATCCAATATGGTTGGAGTGTAGTTTGGTTTTATACATTTTAGGGAGACATGAGACATAAAATGCATTTAAGAAATACATTGGGTTGGTCCACAAAGGTGGGACAACTCAAAAGTGAGGGAGGGTGGGGGTGTTGGTGCACGGCTTTCAGGCCCTAGGTAAATTTAAACATTTTCTGATTGACAATTGGTTGAGTTTGTCTAAAAAGACCTGGGGTCAATAGAAAATGTTCAGTTTATGATAAAAAATTGTGAAGACTAAGGTTCTTTTGAAGTCTTATGGTGATTGCCCTTAGAGACAATAGATGACAAATGCTTCTCCTATTCAGATCTTTGAAAGGTGTTGACTTTTAGTTAATCTCTTTAGGATTGGGAGGGCCTGGAAGAAAAAGATCTAGTTATGTTAATAGAGATTCTTATAGATACCAATTTCCCCCCCACAAAAGACAGCTTTACAGGGCCATTTCAAGATACAGCAAAAAAACATGTTTTGGGGTAAAATATTTTTATTTTCTTCCTTGTCTCATGATGTTATGCCAGAGTTAGGTTGGAAAGTAAGTTACCATATATAGGGTTAAATAAAACTCATCTGATGAGAATGTATGGTTTGTAGGGCATGATTCCCCAGACCCCTTAGAGAGGAATTTGGGCAAGATAAAAAAAATGGAGCTTAGTCCTCACACCATTATCCCACACCTTTAATGTCCATTCCCACATGTGTTCTCCAGATTTCTGCTTCTATAAATTAGAAAACTCAAGTAGTTCTTTCCTCATGGGTCACACTCTGAACTTCATCTCTAGGGACCTACTGGCACTTGAGTCTAGTTACTGGCATAGAAACAAAGAGTGGGTATTGGGGCTGGGTCCTGAGGAGAATCAGCATTGTCTTGCCTGGCAACTGCCTCAGGGGGGCTATCACTGTATCCTCAAGCAATGCAGGGTTAATCTCTTCAGACTGTTGTAGAAAGGCTGATAGCAGCCTGGGTTGGGGAGGGGATGTTGCCACCACTGTGAGTGGGGAGGCCGTCTTCTCCTCTGGCAAAAAAGGCTTATCAGAAATTAGGAGCCCCCAGATTCATCAGAGTCCTCCCACACATCCCTGTCCCAAGTTATAGGGTCTCATTCCTTCCCTACCAATGCCCTTACTTTAACAGTAGACACCTGGTGAGGCTGAGCATGCACCTTTTGCTGTAGGTCTTGTGTCTGATTCTCAGCAATTTCAGCCCTTTGTCTGGAGAAGATAAGACTCTCATCCAGACAATCGTAGTAGATTTGAGGCTAAGCATGTGCTTCTGGGGCCAGAAGATAGAATCCCTAAGCTCATCCTTTTTTTTCAGCACTTGTCCAGGGAACTTAGGAACAACCAACCAACTTCATTATATTTCTTGGTTCTCTGCAAATGTTCAAAGTTATTATATAGAGAGTCACTAAACCCCTCAACTCTGAGGAGCAGTGAATCAGAAGTATAAAATGCATTTACTTTTCACAACTCTAAACCACACCAAGGACTATCAGTGTCCTCCATACTATTAGAAGTAGAGTCCTTAGCACTTTTAGGTCTAATCAGATTAAAGAGCCAACTCCAGAAACCCCAAAACCAACTAAAGAAATCCATCCTTAAAATGGATGGAAAGGATATGTGTTTGCTAAACTTTTACCATTTACAGGGTTTTGGTTGAAACTGTAGGAATCTATTTGAAGAGCTCAAATTATCCTGGCCAATAGGAAGGTGAGTTTATTTATGATCTGAAAATAATATTTAGTCTATTCTCCATTCTTTTGATGCCAACAAGGAAAGAAACCTGATCAAGAAAATGCCCTGATGTGTGTTTTTTTTTTTTTTTTTGATATCAAGCTCCTGCCTTTGGACTCTGATATGTGTATATATATGTATATATATACACACACACACAAAGGGAGTTTGTTAGGGAAAACTGGCTCACATGATTACAAGGCAAAGTCCCACAATAGGCCATCTGCAAGCTAGGGAAGAGAGAAGCCAGTAGTGGATCAGTTCAACTCCAAAAGCCTCAAAACCAGGCAAGCTGATAGTGCAGCCTTCAGTCTGTGGTAAAAGCCCCAAGACCCCCCAGGAAGCCACTAGTCTAAGTCCCAGTCCAAAGACCAAAGGACCTGGAGTCTGATATCCAAGGGCACGAGGATCAGAAGGAATCCAGAAGACTCAGCCAGCAAGATTATCCCATCTTCTTCTGCCTGCTTTGTTCTAGCCTTACTGGCAGCTGATTGTATGGTGACCATTCACATTGAGGATGGGTCTTCCTCTTCCAGTCCACCAACTCAACTGTCAAATCTCTACTGATAACACCCTCACAGACACACCCAGAAACAATACTCTACCAGCCATCTAGATATTCTTCAGTCTAATCAAGTCAACACCTAATAACCATTTCACCATCCTTCTACTACAGGAAATGGCAGGGCTGAAAAGGACTTGTGTTTGCTGAGTTTTTAACCATTTACAGAGTTTTGGTTGAAACTGTAGGAATCTATTTAAAGAACTCATTATCCTGGCCAATAGGAGGGAGAGTTTATTTATGATCTGAAAATAATACTTAGTCTATTCTCCATTCTTTTGATACCAACAAGGAAAAAAACCTGGTCAAGAAAATGCTCTGATGTGTGTTTTTTGATATCAAGTTTCTGCCTTTGGACTCAACTGATAAGAAATTTCTGATTATTCAACCTGGGCAAGGCTCAAGATATTACTGCAAAAGCATTTTCTCCAATAAAGAGTTTGCTAAGCAGATTGACATTATGAACATGCTTTCATGGACTCATTAACCTACTTTAAAAAACAAGTTGTTTATGAAGTTCACCAGGTGAACATGTGTGGACAGAGCTAATGAATACAAATACCTCTTCCTAGCAGGCTCTCAATCTGTAAATATAGTTCAGAAGCTAGGAGTTATTTCCTGTTGTTGGAGGTATTCGAAAAAAAAGTTCGATTTATTTTAAAATCATTAAAATTTTAAAAATGGATGTACTCTCTAAAACCATTTGATCTCCTCCTACACAGAATGACTTTTCTACTAATAACTCCAAGTTAATGAACATTTTATTCTGTCTAATAAGTTTTTTTTTAATTGCATGCACAGACATGGGAGGGTAGCATGCATAGTGGTTACAAATGTGGACTACAGAGCCAGACTCTCTGGGTTTGAATCCTGCTCTGCCATTCTACTTCGTAGGTACTTACACTGTTTGTGCCTCATATCCTCTTCTATAAAATGGGAATAGCAATATTACCTGCTTCATAGTTGTTAAGAAGGTTAAATTAGTTAATATATGTAAGGTACTCAGAAGAGTATTAAGCGCTATGTGCATTAGCTTTATTGTCTTGACTTAGCCAACTAAGCACTGGGCCTCAAACAACAAATCTGAACAACTCAACCTCACTTTGTTGTACCACCTGGGGAATTTGTATTTGCAAAAGAACCCAAGCATTAGATCATGGATGGGTTAAGCTGGTTATTTCTCAGCAGAATTCTAAGAAAGGTGTCCATGGCCAAGTAGGTTAAGGAATGGAATAGATAATGAAGGCTAAGGTTGAGATTTGTCTTTTTTTTAGGCAGGAAAAAGTTTACAGAATTCTTTCTGGAAAGAAAGATAATTTCTTTCCAGATTTATTTGAAAAGAGCACTCTATATCAGTTTAAGATTTTTTCTTGGAATATTTGTATTTTGTATGACTACCACACCAGAACTGCAATGGGACGAATCAATTAAAATAAATGGTTCTCCTCTCTCCGGTCCATCCCTCCAAGATGACAAAGAAAAGAAGGAACAACGGTCGTGCCAAAAAGGACCGCGGCCACGTGCAGCCTAATCACTGCATGAACTGTGCCCAATGCGTGTCCAAGGACAAGGCCATTAAGAAGTTCATCATTCAAAACATAGTGGAAGCCGGGGCAGTCAGGGACATTTCTGAAGTGAGCGTCTTCGATGTCTATGTGCGTCCCAAGCTATGTGTGAAGCTACATTACTGTGTGAGTTGTGCAGGTCACAGCAAAGTAGTCAGGAATTGATACCGTGAAGCCCGCAAGGACTGAACACCCACACCCCGATTTAGGCCTGCGAGTGCTGCCCCACATCCCCCAACAAAGCCCACGTAAGGAGCTTAGTCCTTAAAGACTGAAGACGGACTGTTCTCTGCAGAAAAATAAAATGGAAATTGGACTTAAAAAAATAAAATAAAAAATAAATGCTTCCTATTATAATAGCTTTTTAAGGTTTAGATTAATAATTTCACAACTCCTATTACATACAAGTGCATCTTTGGGATGCAAGTACATACATGTTCAGCTTATTAGCATGTTATTTTCAGTTCTACTCAAAAAACATTCTCAACTTCGCTGACTCATTTTAATAGGGACACAATTTTCACATTCCAACTTGAACAGGGAAGTGGTAACAATTGATTTAGATAGGAGTATCAGAATTTCATTTTGCTAAGGTCTTTTTTGTACTTCTTAATGCAGTAACACTTTAGGATAGAATGAATATTGTTGGTATCACCACTTCTGCAAATGTGCTCACTCTTTCTTTTCTGTTTATTCTAGAAGGTTTACTCATACACTAAATATGGGATGCACCAGTTTTTTATGCTGCAAGTTTGAAATAATACCATTTATTTCAACTACTTAAAAAATATGGGGCTGGGTTCAGTGGCTCATACCTGTAATCCCAGCACCTTGGGAAGCTGAGATGGGAGGATTGCTTGAGGCTACAAGTTCAAGACCAGCCTGGGCAAAATTGTTAGACCCTGCCTCTACAAAGAAAAAAAAAAAAAATTAGCTGCATCTATAGTCCTAGCTACTCAGGAGACTGAGATGGGAGGATCCCTTGAGCTCAGGAGATTGGAGCTGCAGTGAACCATGATCATGTTGACGCACTCTAGCCTGGGTAACAGAGTGAGAACCTGTCTCAAAAAAAAAAACAAAACCAAAACAAAAGACTTTGGGTTATAACTCAGAATATGTTAGTTTGGTGAATTTCTTCCAGAAAAAGAAACATTCAATGTTTGATTACCTGCCTTTGAAAAACTGGCTGTCCTTCTGAAAAGACTTCACAAATAAAATTGCAAAGAATGCAGGTGTAGAGAGAACTGAGATAACAGCTTGTCCAAAAGGAAACGAGAGTAATTTGTTGAGCAATTTAATGGATCTGAGGTACACTGATCTGATGAGGTAAATTGCTAACCATTACCATAATGTCCTAAGGGAAACAGAAGGGATCACATCAGGGCCCCCTAACTAAAACTGAAATATGTTATTGTTTCTGGCCACTCATGGATGGCAGACCGAGTGACATTGAGAGCATGCACCTGGGTTGGACTCTCAGCTGAGCCCCTTTATACAAGGGCTGGGCAAACCTGGGAAAGTTAGTAAAACAGTTGTTTGCCTCATCGATACAATGGCGGGCATAATATTCTATTTTATTTGTAATAATGCATATCATGTTAGTTATCTGTTCCAGCATTAGAAACTTAATGGCTTAAACAACACATATTTAAAATCTCGAAGTTTCTGAAGGTCAGCGTTCCAGGCTTAGCTGGGTGATTCTGCCTCAAGGTCTCTCACAAGGGTGCAATCAAGGTGTCAGTCAGGACTCTGGTGATATGGTTTGGTTGTGTCCCCACCCAAATCTCATCTTGAATTGTAGCACCCATAATTCCCATGTGTTGTGGGAGGGACCCAGTGGGAGGATATCGAATCATGGGAGTGGGTCTTTCCCATATTGTTCTTGTGGTAGTGAATAAGTCTCATGAGATCTGATGGTTTTATAAAGGGGCATTCCCCTGCTCAAGCTCTCTTTCCTGCTGCCGTGTAAGATGTGATTTTGCGCTTCATTTGCCTTCTGCCATAATTGTGAGGCCTCCCGAGCCATGTGGAACTGTGAGTCAATTAAGCCTCTTTCCCTTATAAATTACCCAGTCTCAGGTATGTCTTTATTAGCAGTGTGAGAACAGACTAATACATCTGGTCTCATCTGGAGGTTTGACTGAGGGAAGATCCACTTCTAAGCTCACTCTGTGACTGCTGGTAGGCCTCAGGCTGTCACTGGCTATTGACTGAAGACTTTAGTTTCTTCCCTGGTGGACCTCTTCCTAGGGCGGCTCACAACACAACAGCTGGCTGTCCTCAGAGGAAGCCAGGGAGACAGTGGGAGGGAGTGAGGAAGATGGAAGTCGGTCTTCTCGTAACCTAATCTTGGAAGTGACATCCAATCACTTTTGCCATATTATAGTCCCTAGAAGCCAGTCATTACCCCAGCCCACTTTCAAGGGGAGAGGATGACACAGCAGGAGATAGGGACAATGAAGGCCATCTCAGAGGCTGCCGACCACATATACAAATACATGCCTTTCCTGACTTCTAGCACCAGTCTCAGGAAGGAGTTTGTAACCTCATGCAGGATTAAATAGTTCCTGTCATAAATCAGCTCTGCCCAAGGATTAAGGACAGCTGAATTTGACACCTATAAAGCATCACTCTTGAATTCTTCCTGAATTTAGTAAAATGAATCAGTTAATTAACTCATTGCTAGAGTTTCTGCCATATCAGTATATTCCCAGTGGAACAATGAAGATTAACCTGAAAAATGAGTCATGGTTATAGCTATTGCACAAAAAATCAAGGAAATATTCTTTCAGTATTTGAAAGGTATTATTCAGCAATGAAGTTGCTCATGCCGTTGATGAACAAGTAAGGGAAGTTCCAGCACAGTAGTGTAGAAGCTGAAAGGAGGCTCACTGTAATTAATGTAATTTTTATGAGGGTAAAACATAGTTTAACAGATCATATATCAGATGAAATGATAATAAATTTATTGCAAAAAGGGTTAGCAGATTAGGATGCAATCTTATTTGTCAACTCATGCTTGAATTATACCCTAGCTTGACTATGCACTAACGAATTTGACAAAAATCAAGGAAAACATTCTATGAGAATCAATTGGCTATATGGAATTTATAACAGAGTATGAATATTCGATATTTTTTGTAAGTTGTGACCTCCTGATTGAAGGCATAGGCATCAGCTTACTACCATTCATTATCATGTTTGCACTAAGGCAATGATAATTGATAGAAACTCCTGAGTACTGGTGAGGAAAGTTCTGAAGCTTTAGTAGTTCTGAAAGAAATATGGGCAGGAGGTTCTAGATGTAGAGGAAGAAAAACACTTTTCCTACACCCTCTTGGGTTTAGGGGCTGGGGCCTGTGACTTAAACTGACAAATGACAGATTAATAAAAAGTTATTTTATATGCACATAGGGAGGGAGGTGTCACAGGAAAGAAGTGAAAACCCAAATCAGTCAGGCCTAAGAGCTTATATATCATCTTAACAAAGGGTGATAAATTCTGGAAAAATGATATGACAAAGGAAAAGGGGCTTGGGCTTCTAATGGTGGTACATTGTGGGAGGGTAAATATATGGGGGAAGCTAATTGAAGAAAAGGGTTATGGTAGTAAGGTTTGTTTGTACAGACTCGTCTCAGTGCTGACTTGCCAGCTCCTGTGACACTGGTTGTTCTCTGCCTTCTGGTATGGGAGAGGGGAGGGAAGATACTTTTACAAATGGCAATTTGTTATATTTACCCTACTTTTAGGCAGAGAAGGGGAGGGTAAAGAGTTCCTTCTGAATCTGCTGTTTCTCAATTGCTTTAACCTCAAAATAATCCTTATGCCAAAGTGGCATATTTGGGGGTGGTATATTCTGATCCCCTTCACCAGACTCTCAATCCATCACCAATAAACAGTCCTTAGACAAATTATTGTACAAACTGTCTCACATATCTTCAAGTGGAATTTTTCACTGTCAAAGGCATACTTTGGAAGCTGACCCAGCCTAGAGTCTAAGGAAGGCCTGAGCCAGGCAGTCTCCAGACATAATGCGGTAGAAATGATAGCACTCTGGGTGGGACAGTTTCCCAAGGTGTGTGGAGCCACATTTGGAAGGATCAGATTGGTGTCTCATGGGGCTGATGTGAAAGTCTGCTGACAAAAGGGAGCTTCTGATCTGAGAAGAGCCTGCTGGGTGGTGGCAATGTCCACTTGGATTCTTTTGAGGTGCACACTGGCTGGGTTTTGGATACCAGCACCTCTGCCAATCCAGCATCAAGTGTTCTGTGCTTCAGGCACTCCAACGTTCTTGTGATACAATTTTTCTAGCTCTTTGCTTCTGCTGTGTCTATGCTTCTCTTCTTTACCTAAAGGCTCTGCTTACTTATGGATTCCATTGCCTGATGACATTGGCTCAATGGCTTTTTTTGATTCATCTTTCAGTTTCTGCTGCCAATATGGAGTTCCCGTCTGCCTCATATTTAATGTCTGCCTTCTCCCAGTGTGGAGCAGTTACCTGGCTCTCTTTACACAGTCTATTCTGGGATGGTGGAAAGATCTAGTTCTGGGTGTGCAATCATGTTGACCTAAAGCTACCACATTGGTTGGCTGTGGTGGCTCACACCTGTAATCCCAGCATTTTGGGAGGCCAAGGCAGGTGGATTACTTGAGGTGGGGAATTCCAGACCAGCCTGGCCAACATAGTGAAACCCCATCTCTACTAAAAGTACAAAAATTAGCCAGGCATGGTGGCAGGTGCCCATAATCCCAACTACTCAGGAGGCTGAGGCAGGAGAATCACTTGAACCCAGGAGGTGGAGGTTTCAGTGAGCCAAGATCATGCCACTGCATTCCAGCCTGGGTGACAGAGCAAGACTCTGTCTCAAAAAAAAAAAAAAGAAAAAGCTAAAAAGCTACCACATTCCTTTCTTCCACACCTAGGATGAGTGTGGACACCTCACAATTGAAGGGAGAAAAAGCACAATTCCCCTTCTATAGAGACTCTTTTGCAAGGCAGGTGCTATAATCTTGTGTAATCGCATGCACATAATCACAATCATATACTTCACATTGCCTTTACCATATTCCATTGGTTATAAACAAGTCACAGGTCCCACCCACATTCAAGGGGAGGAGCTTACATAAAGACATGAATATCAGAAGGGGGAACCATGGGGACCACTTTAAAGTCTATCCACCACATCTCCTTTGTCTCCTTCAGTCCGTGACTGTTCCTCAGTTTGTCCTCTTCTTTCATAACCTTGACTTTTTCGAAGAGTACTGATTATTTATCTTGCAGAATGTTCTCCATCAGGTTAGTCTGACGTTTTCTCATTATTGGGTTAAGGTTATGTGTTTTTGACAAGAATACCACAGAAGTGACATGCCCTTCTCATTACATCTTTTTTTTTTCTTTTTTTTTGAGACGGAGTCTCGCTCTGTCGCCCAGGCTGGAGTGCAGTGGCCGGATCTCAGCTCACTGCAAGCTCCACCTCCCGGATTTACGCCATTCTCCTGCCTCAGCCTCCCGAGTAGCTGGGACTACAGGCGCCTGCCACCTCGCCCGGCTAATTTTTTGTATTTTTTAGTAGAGACGGGGTTTCACTGTGTTAGCCAGGATGGTCTCGATCTCCTGACCTCGTGATCCACCCGTCTCGGCCTCCCAAAGTGCTGGGATTACAGGCTTGAGCCACCACGTCCGGCCTCTCATTACATCTTACAAGAAGGTACATGATGTGGATGTTTTGTTATGTTAGTCTAGATCATATGGTTAAGATAAGGTATGCTGGGTTTGTCCACTGTGAAGTTACTTTCCCCTCTTTGTAATAATAAATATCTTGGGATAGAAACTTTGAGACTATACAAATACACTGTTTCTACTTGAATTTTTTCCCACAACTTTAAGATTTCATTGATGGATTTTGTCTGCAACAATTACCAATGGTGATTTATCATTTCTCTCATTTCTTTTACATTTATTAATTGGAATCTCTCCAGAAGAAAGATTTATCCCTGTCTTCCACATATTCATGTATTCAACAATTTATTTGTATCATTATGGACTCTCAGATGTCTATTTTATTTTGTGGGTTATAATTAAATACTATCATTATAGATTTTGTGGTTCTAATTGTCCTAGCTTTGGCAACTGGGAGTTCTTTCAGGCTGGTTTCTGTGCCCTTTTGATATGCCTTCATTTTTTTTTTTTTTTTTTTGAATACTTCATTACTTTTTAGCACAGGAGGCTTCAGCCTTATTTTGTATTCTTCCTACCTCAGCCCTGGAATCAACTACTTCTCCAAGGAGCCCTGGTTTCTTTTATCAAAGAATAGTATTTAGAAACCAAGATATCAGTACTAGGTGTGTTCATTGCTATTGTAATTTTATTGCTTTTAGATTTTCTCAGTGGACAGAGCTAGGAAATACAAACATGTTTACCAGCACATTCATATACATATATCTATATCTACCTATATGTATGTATATTAAAAACCTAGGCATTCATACTTGTATTAGTCCATTTTTACACTGCTGATAAAGACATACCCAAGATTGGGTAATTTATACAGGAAAGAGGTTTAATGGACTTACAGTTTCATGTGGTTGGGGAGGCCTCACAATCATGGTGGAAGGCAAGGAGGAACAAGTCACGTCTTACTTATGATGGCAGCAAAGAGAGAGCTTATGCAGGGAAACTCCCCCTTATATAATCTTCAGATCTTGTGAGGCTTATTCTCTATCATGAGAACAGCATGGAAAGACCTGCTCCCATGATTCAATTACCTCCCACCAGGTCCCTCCCACAACATGTGGGAGTTCAAGATGAGATTTGGGTGGGAACACAGCCAGACCATATAAATACTGATACCTCTATTTCCTGTCTAATGCCACCAGGTTATTCTAGCTTTTCCTCCTTCTTTGTAATTTCTTTCACTGACAGAAAGCTGGCTCTCATTACCAGCAATATACCTACCTATTTATTCAAACCTAGTATACATATAAAATAGTTTCAGAATTGCTAACCCATATCCTTGTAAGAAAAAATGTGTGGCTGGGCACAGTGGCTCATGCCTGTATTCCCAGCACTGTGGGAGGCTGAGGTGTGAGGATCACTTGAGTCCAGGAGTTCAAGAGCAGCTTGGACAACATAGTTAAGACCTCACCTTTACAAAATATCAAAAAATTAGCTGAGCATGGTGGTAATGCCTGTTGTCCCAGTTACTTGGGAGGCAGAGGTGGGAGGATAACTTGAGCCCAAGAGGTCAAGGCTGCAGTGAGCTGTGACAGTGTTGCTGAACTCCAGCCTGGACAACAGAGCAAAACTCTGTCTCCAAAACAAAACAAAATGAAACGAAACAGAAAATAAAGCAAATTTGTGAACTAGAGTGCAGTATTTGTGTACAGTTCTTTTTGTCTTTAGCCTTACAGTAACCAGTTAAAATATTGCTTTCTAAAGTAACTTGTTAGTTTTTTTTTTTTTTTTACTGCTCTCTTCAGTATGGTCACATGATTCATCTATAATACATTTATGTTCATTTAAAAATTTTATTTATTTTTATTCTAAGTGAGTTAACACAAAATGTGGATTTTTTGTTTGAGATGGAGTCTTGCTCCATCGGACAAGCTGGAATGCAGTGGTACGATTTCAGCTCACTGCAACCTCCACCTCCCCAGTTCAAGCAATTCTCCTGCCTCAGCCTCCTGAGTAGCTAGAATGACAGGCACCTGTCACCAAGTCTGACTAATTTTTGTATTTTTAGTAGAGACGGGATTTCACCATGTTGGCCAGGCTGGTCTCAAACTCCTGACCTCAGGTGATCCGCCCACTTTGGCCTCCCAAAGTGCTGGGATTACAGGCATGAGCCACTGTGCCAGGCCTGGTGAAACACTTTTGAGAGAGACAGAAAAGAGGAAAGGCAAGCCACCGAATTAGAATAAAGAGCCGTCAACGCTGAAATCCCTTCAAAATGCTCACAATTTTTTCAGACTTGTTCCAGCTTACCAGCTACTTGAAACTATCAGTTAACTCTCTTTTCCTCAAACCCCAACATTCAAATTAAGGAAAAAAAGGGAAATTTTATTAAGTAAATATGTAATTTTAAGTAAAGATGAACTAAGTAACCAAATAGAGAAATATCTCCAAATCCATAGCATTTCTCCAAAACAAGAATGATAGAAGGGGAATAAAGTGGGGAATTCCACTTATAATTTAATAGGAATTACTTATATATGCGACCTAAGAAATCTGACTAGATTGAGATACCACGTGGCAGAGAGGAAACTTGATCTTTATATCAATCCATCCCAAAATAATGTATAATTTACTTATTAACAATTTCAGTCAGAAGCCTTATACAACATTAGGGGGCAGCTCAGGGGGCTTAAGAAAGAAAATCAGTAATTAGTCTGAAAGGGCAAATGGGCAAGAGTTCATTATAAAATTGAGCTGCTTCTCCCATGGGCTCCATGGTGGGTAGTAACAAGGATTTAGCACCAAACAACTGCCAGGTGTAGCTGCTGCCAGCTAATATTATACATTATGCATGAAGAACCACAAACTGAGGCATTTGAACTAGAGTGACTCCATACTGGACAGGGGCAGGGTAAAATAAGACTGAGACCTGCTAGGCTGCATTCCCAGTAGGTTAGGCATTCTAAGTCAGCACAAGATACAGGTCATAAAGACCTTGCTGATAAACAGGATGCAGTAAAGCCAGCCAAATCCCACCAAAACCAAGATGGCCATGAAAGTGACCTCTGCTTGTCCTCTGCTCATTATACGCTAATTACAATTCATTAGAACGCTAAAAGACACTCCCATCAGTATCATGACAGTTTACAGATGCCATGGCAACCTTAGGAAGTTACCCTATATGGTTTAACAGGAGAGGAACCCTCAGTTCCGGGAATTGCCCACCCCTTTCTGGGAAAACTCATGAATAATCCACCCCTTGTTTAGCATATAATCAAGAAGTAACATTAAGTATCCTTCTCAGTGGAGCAGCTCAAGGTTCTGCTCTGCCTATGGAGTAGCCATTTTTTCATTCCTTTACTTTCTTAATAAACTTGATTTCACTTTGCACCGTGGACTCGCCCTGAATTCTTTCGAGAGATCCAAGAACCCTCTCTGGATTCTGAGGTCTGGATCAGGATCCCTTCCCAATAACAAAATCAGTAATATTATTGATTATTTAATCAACAATGTTAGAAAAAAATGGTATGGTCCAACAATATTTTTAAAGTATTAACTGATTTTTACACCAAATATTCCCCCATCCTGGACCCTCTACCATTCAAGCAAGACCATTCTGAGTTCCGCGTGGAGAGTAGAAAATATAATTAGAGTCTTCTGATTTTTGTTAGACCAAAGCCTTTAGATAAAAGAAAGAACTCAGAAACAAAGCATTTCAAAGAAACAAAGCATTTCAGAGAAAAATCACTCAGGCCTAATGAAAAGCTCTCCACTGGAATTAGAGCTAAGTGATCTTGCAGGGGAATTCTCAGGGCAGGATTCCGGAGTGTGTGTTTTTACAAGCACTCCAGGGGATCTTTGCGCTTGCTGGAGCTGGAAAGATGGTGGGCTAGTTGTTCCCCACCTGGCTGCACAGTAGCCTCACCTGAGGGTTTAATTTTCTGGCGCAGGGGAGAGGAAAAGCCAGGTAGCAGATTTTTTTTTCCTAAGCTTCCCAGGTGATTTTAACGACTAGTTAACCCTGAGAACTTTTCTTGGTAAAGTTTATTTGCTTCCCCACAACGCTTTTAGGCGTTTTATTGCAGTCAAACATTATAAATGAATTTTTACAATATTATCCAAGGTGTTTCCCCAACACATACATTTCTTCTCTTTCTACTTTATTTCCTAAATTTATTGTACAAAATTAAAACGTGGGTGAGTTGGAGGACCTACAAGGACAGTGTTTTGCAGATTGTGGTTTCTGAACCAGCAACATCAGCAGCCCTTGGGAACTTTTAGAAATGCAAATTCTGTGTCCCACTCTAGACTTCTGAATGAGACGTGCTGGTGGGGTGGCGGGGCGCAATCTGGATTTTCACAAGCCTTCCAGGGGATCTGAGGCACCCTAATTTTTGAGAACCAATGATTCTCTTAATGAGAAACTTTTAAAACTACTGACGCCTAGCCGGGCGCGGTGGCTCACGCCTGTAATCCTAGCACTTTGGGGGGCTGAGGCGGGCGGATCACCTGAGGTCAGGAGTTCGAGACCAGCCTGGCCAACATGGCGAAATCCTGTCTCTGCCAAAAAGTACAAAAATTAGCTGGGTGTGGTGGCAGATGCCTGTAATCCCAGCTGCTCAGGTGTCTGAGGCAGGAGAATAGCTTGAACCTGGAAGGCGGAGGTTGCAGTGAGATCGCGCCATTGCACTCCAGCCTAGGTGACAAGAATGAGACAATTCTTATTAAAAAAAAAAAAAAAAAAGAACCTGTTGAAGTCAGAAAAACTCAGCCAGTTAGTTATTAATAACTGAAGTAAATGATTTGTCTAACATTAAACAAGTGTAACTGTTGTTTTTGCTAAGGTTTGTTGAATTTTGAAGTGTTTTTCCATAAATACCCAAATTGTTTCTCCTTTATGCAATGTGTGAGTATACTAATAAATATACTTCTTTTTACATGAATACAAAAACTAGACAATAACTTCAAACTGGATTCCATTCAAGAAATGGCAGAAGAGCATTACTTTTGCCTGGGAGTAAGGATTTTTCCACTGGCCGCCTAAGATCTCTGGGCAGCCTTTTGGTGAGAGAGTCAGTGCTGCCAGTGCAATGTTTGCCTGTCACTTTTTCTCTGTGTACTATACCTGGGTATTTACTGATAGCCTGGAGCACTTCAGGAAGGAAGAACCAGAAACAGCAGGGTAGAAAGTGAATACCTCACGCAGCCCAAGGCAACAACTGAAGCAGCCTTGGCCATCAGTAGGGTGACAGATCAGCCTCCTGTTTAACTTCCTTTTAACCTTGAAAACTCAGATTAAATATCACCAGTCATAGGATCTCTTCATAGTCCAGCAGTCATCACCTCTGTTTTTATGTACTTTTAAAATTACTCTAAATATCCTTTTATTCCAGCAATTAATCACATTTTCTTAGAAGTATTTGTGTACAGCTGGGTGCGGTGGCTCACACCTGTAATCCTAGCACTTTGGGAGGCTGAGGCAGGTGGATCACGAGGTCAGGAGTTCAAGATCAGCTTGGCTAAGATTGTGAAACCCCGTCTCTACTAAAACTACAAAAATCAGCCAAGTGCGGTGGCAGGCGCTTGTAATACCAGTTACTTGGGAGGCTGAGGCAGGAGAACCGCTTGAACCCAGGTGACACAGGTTTCAGTGATCCGAGATTGCACCACTGCACTCTAGCCTGGGCAACAGAGTGAGACTCCATTTCAAAGAAAAAAAAATCGGAATTATTTGTGTACATCTCCATCTCCCACATCAGACCATGGGCACCTCAGGACAGTGACTTCTCCTTCTTAGACCTGGGAAGTGTCCCTAATTACCACTGAGCAAATGGGAGGCCAGCCACATGGCTAACACACTCTGAAGGGCATGAAGAAGAGAATGTGCAAAAGCATGCTGCCACCTGATTGTATGCGGTAGGTCCTCTGTTACAACTTTCCTTACTCTTCAATTGCATTTCTTAAAATCAGCAATACAGATACTTATAATTTTCTGAACCTACCATGTTATTTCATGCATCTCTCTACTTTACAATTTTCAAGTTTACACACACACCCATCTTATGGAGGGAGTGCTGACAAAAACCCTACCACTGGTGTTTTTTTGTTTGTTTTCTTGTGAGACATGGTCTCACTCTGTCACCCTCGCTGGAATACAGTGACACAATCTCAGCTCACTGCAACCTCCACCTCCTGGATTCAAGCAATTCTCGTGCCTCAGCTTCCCGAGTAGCTGGGATTACAGGTGCACACCACCAAGCCTGGATCTTTTTGTATTCTTAGTAGAGACGGGATTTCACCACGTTGGCCAGGTTGGTCTCGAACTCCTGACCTCAAATGATCCACCCACCTCAGCCTCCCAAAATGCTGGGATTACAGGCCTGAGCCACCACACCTGGCTCCTACCATTTTTTAAAGTCTCAGTTCATGTATGATCTTTCCCCAAGAAAATCGGACATCAGTCCACACTCTCCTCCCAAAGTTGAACTAGATTTCCCTCCTTTGTGCGCTCACAATCTCCTTTAACTTACCGACCAGTTTAATCCACATTCTGGGTTTCTTTGGAGAAAATAATGACCAATGCCCACAGTGAACTCAATGTTCTTCAACAGGAGGATGCACTGAAATGCCCACTCCTTCACCTAAGCTGCGTGTTTGCTGGGATCCATTGTTTGTTCTCAAACCTGTTTCTGCCAGTCATAGTTGTTTGTTTAATTAAGTAATTTAGTTAGATGTCACTTAAGTGAATAGCACATGAGTGAAAAGAGTTGTGTTTTCTGTGAAAACAGATGGATGCGTTGGAAACATAAGTTGCTAGAAATCGTACTTTTGAATGAACCATAGGCAAAACTACAGACGAGGATAGGGGAGGGGCGTGTAGTAATCTTGAAAGAATCTCCTTTCAGATTTGTTTAAGTGCCCTTAATTTCAAGCTCCACTTTATAAAATCCCAACCTGGAAATTGTTGAAGATGCCTAATGAAAGTAGTTTATGAAGTTCCTATCAGTAGACTCATGTCACAACAGAAGCCTTTGACCCCATATCAAAAGATTAGTAACGTGTATGTGTTAAGTCAAAATAAAATGTCTAAGGCATGCACATATCATCTTTACCTGTTCCAATTATATACTGAAGTGATAGGGAAACTGGTGGGGGGCAGGAAGGGAGTCGGGTATCTTTCTCTTTCGATAGATTGTGAGTTTCTTGAAGACAGGGACCACGTCTTGCTCATCTAAGTAGTATCTGTGCCTGGGAAAAGTGTTCAGATCCTCAAGGATTTTTACTAAGTGCTCTTCACCCAATGGAATGCTGCACTTATTTTTGTATGGGGTTTCAGGTCTTGTTCAGCATTTATGCATTACAACCACGAGGGGGCAATATAGTCACATTCCTTTGTAATGACCACCCAGTGGTGTTGCCTCCAAGTTAGAGCCCCTAATGTGATGGGTTCCCCTAAAATGCGTTGGAGAAACTGTGGCATAAACATCTCACCAACACTGGCATTCTTTGTATATCCTTCTGCTGTTTATTTGGAGGAGTTGACTGATTCTATATTTTCTAAAAAATATAAGGATTAGCTAGCAATCACCATTTTATTAAGTTATGCAAGCCCAGACAGTTTCTGGAAGAAATGAAAATGAGATGGTGGCAGAGGGGGTGGTACAGGGGAAACCTTCATGTAAATGTTATCAGTAGTATCAGGGATGATCAATTGGTACAATGTTATCTGTGGTGCTTTTCAGGGGAGTCTTGGAGGGAACACGACTGAAGAAGTTACGGACTGTGTGTCTGCATGAAGCGGAAGACCTCAACCCTTCCTCTGTCCCCTGAATGAGTCTTCTCCCAGTTCCTATATGTCAGAATCAAAGGCTCCGAAAATTAAGTTTCTCGTTGCTCATATCTTTTCAGAAAGAATGTCCTCTCCTAAGAGCAAGAGGGTAGTGAGATGAAAAAGAAATCAAAATAATTGCCTTTAAAATGAAAGACCCTGAGAAAATAAAAAAGAGAGTGTTTTGCTTTTTAGTAAACTGCCATGCTGAATCACGACTAAACTGGTGATCTGTGACATCAAAGGGTCATAAACAGCCTAGCTTGAGTCCAAAAGAACTGAGGCCTCCATTTTCACAGTAAGAGTATCTATTCTAAAATAATTTTTGAGAATGAATGAAATCTAAAACAAGATACGCAGTCCCGTTTACAGTTATCAGGGGGTGTTGAAATAGTTGGCGTGGAAGCTGAGTGACTCAGTGGACAGGACATTTGGGGTCAGAGCACTTGGGAAGTCAGGCTGACCTGGGTTAAAGCCTCAGCTCTGTTCCTAACTAGTGACTACAGTCAGATGCCCTCCCTTCCCTGAGGACCAGTTTTACATTACTCATATGTAAAATACAGGAATGGGGAAATTGGACAAATGATCTCAAAACCTCTCCCAGGTCTAAACAATCATATATTTCTTTCCCAGGAAGTAGCCCTTAGGTATTTGTCCTTAACTTCCTTCTGTTTCAAGAAGATAGCTTTTTGTTTTCAGATGCAATATAAAAAAATAACAATCATGCAAATTGCTATCTTTCTTTCTTTTTTTTGAGATGGAGTTTCACTCTTGTTACTCAGGCTGGAGTGCAACGGCACCATCTTGGCTCACTGCAGCCTCTGCCTCCCGGGTTGAAGCGATTCTCCTGCCTCAGCCTCCCAAGTAGCTGGGATTACAGGCGTGTGCCACCACACCTGGCTAATTTTGTATTTTTACTAGAGACAGGGTTTCATCATGTTGGTCAGTCTGGTCTCGAACTCCTGACCTCAGGTGACCTGCCCGCCTTGGCCTCCCAAAGTGCTAGGATTACAGGCATGAGCCACAGTGCCTGGCCACAAATTGCTATTTTTTAATTCACACTTACTTTACCTTCTCTTAGGGCAAGATCTGGCAGAGTCTAAGATATGGCAGAAACTAATATAAAAGGATTTTTCCAATGAAATAAGAATAGGATGTTGCAATTTCAGCTTCGTATACATTTAAAATGTGCTAGTTTGTATGCAGAACAGAAACTCAAACTCAGTATTTGCCCCTAGGTGCTTACGTTGGAAGGGAATGGTGGTGGTTTACTCAAAATGAGTAAGAAAATAAATAAGCTGACAACTCGAGATTGTACAGACATGCAGGCTGCCTTTTAATTTTCTGACTCCTGATTTATTTTTCTTTCCCACCTTCCCATGGCGAAGGGCAGTCACTGAATACTCAGATCAAGTGTCTGTCTGGAAAGCTGGCAGTCTTCCAGAAATACAATTAGGTATGAAAGAAAAGTCCCATCTCTCACCTCCTTAGAATATTACTCCAACTCTTTCACAGCAGGAACACTAGAGTGGGAATGAGAAGTGTGGCCCTTGTGTGTCACGTTACTTCTTTTGAGGGTATGGTCATATCCATCCATTTGTGGCATTATACAAGGAGTCAGTTAAGGTACAAGGGGCGTGAGACCCAGTGACTGCCCCCAAAGTGCTTGTCACTAGAGCTTCTCTTTCTCACCTCTACTCGGCCTTGACATTTGGGTTCTTTCAGAGGGTTGCCTCACACTGACCTCTGGTAAAATCTTGGAGCCCTAGGACTAGGCCTGCTCAACTTGTGCCTCCTTTCCTCCTCCTCAGGGCCCATTCCAGTGGGACAGAAGTGCTACTTTGGGGGTGGACTGAAACAAGTCACTGGACTTCCATTGGCCACTGCCACTTGCTTGACGTTGTGAGGAGGGGCCGTGCCTCTGCAGGTCCATACCTGTAACCCGACGATACTGTTGTGAGCAGGAATGGAGGAAGTGCATGTAATCCCCTCAGCACGATGCGTAGTGAACAGACAAGCTGTGAGCCTTGGGAGTTATCACCATGTGTGATGATGCTGGTGGAGAAAGCCTGCACTGCGGAGGCTGACAGCCTGGGTTTGAATCCCCTCATTTGCAATATAATCTTGGCAAAGTCTGAAAGCCTCAGTTGCCTCGTTTGTAAAATGGGGAGTTAGTAGGACTTGCTGCCTGGGGTCGGGGCAGAATGGAGAGGGCCCATGAGAATTACGGCAGAGCTCAGCGGAGTGCATTGTAAGGATCCATGAATGTGGGCCTTCGTTTTTAGTACTGCATATTGAGGATCCTGCTAACAAACCTGGCGTCTTCAAGCATCCTTGCCCTTAACCAAATAAGCTCTTAGGTCCTAGACGCAGGACGACTTCCTTGAAGAGGCGCGGAAGGCTGGTGAGGGGAGTGGAGGACGCTCTGGGACCCTCCGGGGGTGGGGCGGGCAGGGTGAACTTGACCCCGGGCCGCGTGCCGGGCGTGCCATCTGCCGCTCCGCTGCAAGGTCTCGCTGGGGACCGGGGCTGGCGGAGCGCGCGCCCGCGAGTAGGGGCCGGGCCGGGGACCCCGCCCAGGCGGCGGCGGCCGGGTCCCCGAGGTTGAGCGCTGCTTGCGGAACCGACGGGGCGGAGAGGAGCGTGGCGGGAGGAGGAGTAGGAGAAGGGGGCTGGTCAAGGGAAGTGCGACGTGTCTGTGGAGCCTTTTTATACCTCCTTCCCGGGAGTCCGGCAGCCGCCGCTGCCGCTGCCGCTGCCGCTGCCGCCGCCGCCGCCGCCGCCGTCGCCGTCCCTGGGTCCTTCAGTCTCTGCTCCCGGGACCCGGGCTCCGCCGCAGCCAACCAGCATGTCGGGGATCAAGAAGCAAAAGACGGTAGGCTTCCAGGCGCCGGCTTCCCTCCTCGCCACCGCGCTGCACGCGCCGACCCCCACCCTTCAATCCTCCCGCACTTGGGTCCCACCCTGCCCGGGAGGGGGCGTCTGGAGGAGGACGAGGAGGAGGAGGAAGAGGAGGGCACGGAGGGAAGCAGGAGAAAGAGGCTCTATGTGGAATTCCCGGGGCAGCCCTCGCCCCGCAGCCTCTCTCCACCCTGCGACTCTGGCAATCTGCGCTCCTTGGGGTCGCCACGCCCGCGAGAGACCTCCCGAGCTTCTCAAGTGGGTCTGGATCTAGATCCAGGACCAGGGACAGGAAATCCCCTTTCTTTCCCAGGAGCTCTTCCAGACCCGCCTTTTCTTCTGTAGGGTCTCGGAGCAGATCGAGCTGACTCCCCTTCTGCCAGGTCTGGTCGCTGGGGTTTTGTCTATGGGAACTTCCTTGGAGTGGACTTTAATGACGGACTTTCATAGAGGAAACTGCAATTATCGAGGCAAACTGGAAGAAATAGCATTTCTACGCTGGCGGGATTTAGTCCTCTAGCTTGATTTCGGCATCGGGTGGCATCTCGAGTTCAGTAATGAGGGGTGAGGGGGTGCCCCTCGGTTTGGTGGAGTAAGATGAGGGGACTGTGTTGAGCAGGCACAGTTTTACCCAGAATTAATAATACGAGCTGTCCTCTTTTAATGGGCAGTATGAGGGCGTGTCAAAGAGAAAAGTTTCTTTCCCAGCAACATGGGCACCTATAAATTTTGCATTCTTAAAAATGGCAGCAGTTCTATTTGTCAATTACACCCCAATAAAGCTGAAAAAATAAAACGGGAGCAGTAATCATAGACTCATAGAGTTGGATGGCGCCTTCTAGACAGCATTGGGGCCACGTCAGATGTGGTCAGCAAGCCTTGATAAAATCTCACTCAGCAGTCTGGCCGCTGAGCATTCTATCTTCAGCTACCATCCTGCAAGCCTCAGGTGATTGTACTGGTTACTGAATGGGTTGACCTCTCTCTAGTAAGTAGACTTGCAACGGACACATAGTAGGTGCCGGATAAATGTTTATTCTTATATAATGTGTATTACTGAAATATCTTTGAGATGTATTTGTGGTGGGCCGGGGAGAGGTTTAAGAAAAAACAAAATATAAAACCAAGAATTGGGGAAGGAGTGTGGAGGGGCCATGCAGGGCTGGAAAGGTCACTTGAGCAGCAAGAGAACAGGGTGGGGGCTCTGTGGCTTCCAGGGACCATACTGGACCAGCAAGAGGGTCCAGGGTGTAGGTGACATCAATTTGGGAAGGGACATTCATCAAAATCCAGCTGCCTTTCTCAAGAATACTTTTTAAGTGGGGGACTCTCATATTATTTAAAATAATAAATGAAAATCACTTGTATTTTATTCCTATTTAATGTGATTAATTTCTGTAAAATCCTAAATAGTGTCTTCTAAATGGCAAGCCTGTGTGCCTCTAGCTTTTTATATCAGTGGGGTTATAATTCCCACTTTCCTGCTTGCATCAAGAATTCCTTCTCAGTTGTGATGGGGGGCTTTGTCAAGCATTAGAAAGGGACAACGTGGTCTCTCCTGTTGATGCCTCCAGTTGGCAGGAGCCCAGGAAGAGGAGGGTTTGAGAACAGGGTCATTACAAATCAATTGTGGGGGCTCTGCACAGTCAGAAGCAGTGAGAAATTTGAGGGCCAGAGGGTTCGGATTTTGTATTTACACATTCTGAACCTTCTGTTTTTTGTTGGGTGGCTGTATGTGTGCATCTGTTTTATACAGCATTAAATTAACTCCTGAAACAGCTAACTGAAATGGAACTTTTCTGAATTTTGATTTAGTCTAACGCAGTTATAACCCAGGTACCAACCCAAGTTCCCAAAAAGGCTAGATAGGTACTGTCAGTACTATTTACAGCAAGCCAGCTGTAAATGCATGTGGAATCTCTCAAGCTTTGAATGTTCATTCAAAATGTGTTTTGAAACCTTGCAGGCCAAAGCAAAATCTGTCCACTTGTGTGACCTCTGAACTAATCAATTATTTGATAAGTAAGTATTGCTGACCTCACAAGCTAGCCTGGGAGTGAGACTGAGCTGATCTTTTATGGTCTTATAGGAATCATCACATTGTTTACTGCACTGTCAACAGAGGACAGTTAATTCACACAGCAGCCACTACAGTAACTTCAAATATTTGTTGAGCACCTACTGTGTGCCAGGTAGTGTACTGGGTGGGGTAGAGGGAAAAGGAGATACCTTTTTTGCAGGTTTTTTTGGCCACGCTCTCTGGATGAATATTGCCTTTCAGTTCAGACCACTCTAGGAAGAGTAGATAGTTTTGGTTTAAATGAAAGAGTGTAGGATGATTTTTTCATAAGCTTTAGAAAAAATAAATGAAGTGTTCTTTTATAAAGGAAGGTAGCACATTCCTTCTGTGCTATGCATCTTTATCATGGAAACCAAAGAAACAGCTACCAGTCACATTCATCCCTTCATCCCTTCCACCCCTCACTTACCTCTAACCCTGGCTACTCTCCCATCCCGACTCCCTATACGCACACTTAGACACCCCGGAGAGGGAAAGGGACAGACTGCCTCTAGGGGACTGGAAAAAAGGGAAGGCAAAGGCCTGGGCCTTTCCTCTTACATCATTTCCTGGATTAACATTTTTCAAGGCCCACAGACAGTGCTGTTATGTTCTGGAGACACCCAATCTGAAAACATTGACTGAGATATTAAGTTATTTACGAAGGATCAAATAAGACAACGAATGGAAGAGTGAAAAGATACTGAAAACCACAGCACTCTCCATAGATGTAAGGGATTATCAACCTTTTCCTTATTTATTTTCTTTCTTTTTTTTTTTTTTTTTGAGACAGAGTCTCACTCTGTCACCCAGGCTGGAGTGCAGTAGCCTGGCATGATCTCAGCTCACTGCAACCTCCGCCTCCCAGGTTCAAGTCATTCTCTTGCCCCAGCCTCGCAAGTAGCTGGGATTATAGGCACTGCCATCATGCCCTGCTGATTACCTTTTCCTTATAATCAGAACTGTGTACAGTATAACATTATTTTTCTAGAAGTAGCTACTTTTTTTTTTTTTTTTTTTTTTTGAGATGGAGTCTTACTCTGTCACCCAGGCTGGAGTGCAGAGGAGCAATTTTGGCTCACTGCAACCTCCGCCTCCCAGGTTCAAGCAATTCTCCTGCCTCAGCCTCCTGGGTAGCTGGCACTACTGGTGTGTACCACCACGTCCAGGTAATTTTTGTATTTTTAGTAGAGACAGGGTTTTGCCACATTAGTCAGGCTAGCATCGAACTCCTGACCTCAGGTGATTCACCCACCTTGACCTTCCAAAGTGCTGGGATTGCAGGCTTGAGCCACTGTACCCAGCCGGAAGTAATTACTTTTAAAACTATATAAAGACACTACCTAAGATAAGACACGAATTTCTAGATGAGTAACCACTGGAGGGAGGGAGAAACAAGCATTTCCTAGAGGCCAGACACTCAGACATACTGGATTTCATCTCATCCCCACAGTAGTTCTCATCTCAGGAAACAGCTTTGTCTTTAGGGGAGGAGAAATACCAGGGGCAGGGCGCTATTGAAATTCGGGTCTGTCCAGCATCAAAACTCACCCTCTTTCCCCACCCCCGTACTTCTGTTTCAGGATGTAACTGCTCTGGCCTAAAGTTTTCTCATCTGTAAAATGTGGGTAATAATAAATCAAGGCTTACAATTGTTGTGAAAAGTAAATAACTCCTAAAAATTGTCTTACACAGTGCCAGACCCAGAGTTAGTGCTTCATATGCAGTAGCTATCTCATTTGTATTAAACTATACTGTCATGGTTTGGCATACATAAAAAGAAAAAAAAGCACACATCATACTGTTTTGAAGGCTCAGTAAATGACAGCAGCCAGAGTACTTTTGTTTTGTTTTGAGACAAGCTGGAGTACAGTGGTGCTATAATGGGTCACTGCAGTCTTGACCTCCTGGGCTCAAGTGATCCTCCTGCTTCAGCCTCCCAAGTACCTGGTACTATAGGTGCACACCATCATGCCTGGCTAACTTTTAAAGTTTTTGTTGT
Source organism: Colobus angolensis palliatus (assembly GCF_000951035.1). Taxonomy (NCBI): domain Eukaryota; kingdom Metazoa; phylum Chordata; class Mammalia; order Primates; family Cercopithecidae; genus Colobus; species Colobus angolensis. Next base: position 589,827 of record NW_012114899.1, on the reverse strand, counting down.
TGTTGTTGTTGTTTGGTAGAGATGAGGTCTCAGTATGTTGCTCTGGCCAGTCTTGAACTCCTGAGCTGAAGAGATCCTCCTGCCTTGACCTCCCAAAGTATTAGGATTGCAGGCTTGAGCCACTGTGCTTGACCAGCCAGAATATTTAATAAGGAAAAACAAATGCAGAAATATGGAGGTGACAATTTGAATTCTTATTGTGATAAGCTGGATAGAAGACACTGGTTGATGATTAGTGTAGAGGTACCAGAGTATCAGTGAGTTTTTGCCAACAACTTTGGCCAAGAAAGATAATCCATGAGCAAAGTAAATATTGGACTAACTTCTCTTCTCCCTTCCTGTACCTTCAGCTATTCCTACATGTGCCTTAAAATTAATGTTTCCCAATTCATGCCATCACCATTTATGAGATCATCTGTTTGGACTTCGGTGCAGTTAAAAGATAAATGTGGTTAACTCAGTTATATGTCTCTTTGAGATGATTGTCTTTTATCACTTTTCTCTTGATGCATATGACTCTGTGGTTTGCTGAGGGGATAATTAGGCTTAGCTCTAATATGGAACCTTTAGGGAATTAGAGTCTGGGAAAGGCATCAATGATGTCAATCTCAGTCCTAGGAGATTCTGTTTATTTCAAAATCTATCACTGAATAGTAATGGACACTCATTAGTCTTTGTGTTTGGAAGTCTTAGGAAAATGCAGAAACTAAAGGTAAATAAACATAAATATAACACCAGCTCAACTGGTCTTTTAGCCCCTCGGTGATTTGTTCATATGACGCTTGAAACAGCTTATATGCCCAGCACCTGACATCGATCCTGGCATAGATTAGGTGTTCAATATTTGTTGAATAAATGAATGAGTAAATGGCTAGAGAATTCATTAGAGGATGTATTTGCCCTTAGGATCTATATTTTTTCCTAGATTCCTCACTCTCCCCTCTTCTCTTTGTGTGCTTGGTAATTTTTGACTGGGTATTTGCCATTACTGCTGAAAAATTACTTGCAGAGATTCTTTCAGGCCTAGGATGAACGATTTTGTTTTCAGAGAGGATTTGCTTTTGTTTCTGCCAGGTGTCTGGCCCCACTCCTAGCCTAGGACTACTTTAACTTGAATTTACCACTTTCTAAAGACTTAGGTGATATGAATTTCGATTGCTATTTTGTACATGAGGGCCAGATTGTGAATACAACTTCCCAGGGACCACCCTCCCCTTTTATACTCACTTTCTATGCCAAGACAATTGTCCTTGCGGTCTCTCTGAGTGGGAGGTAGCTTTATTCTGGTTCACTCTTATTTTTAGAGTGTGGTGTTTAGGAGCCCAGCTTAACTTGAGGAAGACCTTTTTTTCTTTTCACCTGAGTGGGTTCTGGGCTTTAATTTCTGATCCACCTCTCTCAGTGAAGCTGTCAAAATCAGTTCATATATGCTCCTCTCAGCAAATATACCCTTATAAGGTAAAAGTGCCTCTCTGCTTACTTATCTCTTTGAGTTCTTGCTTTCTTCCAGATTTTGGCCTCATAGTTTCTTCCTATTTTGTCAGCTATTTGTTGTTTTAATTTTTAATGATTTTTTTTTGTTGCTGTTGTTATTTTGTTTTTGTTTTTGTTTTTGTTTTTAGATGGAGTCTTGCTCTGTCACCCAGGCTCAAGTGCTGTGGTGTGATCTTGGCTCATTGCAAGCTCCACCTCCCGAGTTCAAGCAATTCTCATGCCTCAGCCTCCCTAGTAGCTGAGATTACAGGTGTGCACCACCACACCCGGCTAATTTTTGCATTTTTAGTTGAGACGGGGTTTTACTATGTTGGCCAGGCTGGTCTCGAACTCCTGACCTCACGTGATCCGTCCGCCTTGGCCTCCCAAAGTGCTGGGATTACAGGCATGAGCCACCATGCTTGTCCTGTTGTTTTAAATTAGATTATTCTATATTATTACTAGCATATGTAATTGTTTTCAGTGGAAGCATCAATCTGAATAAACTACCCATCACTCTGGAAACGGAAACCTCTACCCTTTCTAGATTCTTGTGAATCATTAACATCTCCTATCACACCTTAGCAGACCTGTGCCACTCTCATGAAAGGAGTACTTTATGAACATGAACTCCAATCAAATAGCTAGTCAAAAATCTTTGATTTAATCCCTTTTCCCTAGGATGTGCTACAGCGTGGAGTGGGGAGTGCTCACCTTATCTTGGTGGTCTCTGCCTATGCAGACATCCTTAGAGATGTGCATTGTCATATCCAATCCTTAGTGTTGGTCCAATTCAAGTGCATTCTTGTCTAAAAGGCCCCTTCAGTGTCAACAACTCTCCTTACTTCTTTCATGCTCTCCTGGGTACCCTGAGGTCGTTTTGTTGCTCCAGCACAACTCTGAGGTCGTGGGGGATGAATTTGGTGGGACTAGTTAAGGTCCTTGACATGTCCCCACTACTCCCAGGAGTGTGGGAACTAGGTTCCTAGTTTGCTGTGACCATGCAGGGACTTGGAGAAGCTCTGGGGGCCTGCTGAATCCCACCCTCTTTTCCTCTGAGATCAGAAGCACATCCAATGCCCTCTCCTTTCAGAGTCCCCAGGGCTATTTGGCCTCCCTCTTCCCAAAGCTCAGCGCCAGGGGCAGGACACTATTCCCTGTTTCAGACTCAGACAGGTACCCAAGCTTGCTTTGCTTCTATTTCAATAAAGATTAAAGCTTTCCAGAAAGGTTAATTGGTTTATCATAAGCATTGGATTTGTTATAAATTTTGTCTTCTTGTTCCTTTTTCCTGTCTTTTTGATCAACACATTTTTAAAAAATTTAGAATAAATTGGCTGGGTATGGTGGCTCATGCCTGTAATCCTAGCACTTTCAGAGGCTGAGGCAGGCGGATCACTTGAGCAAAGGAGTTTGAGACCAGCCTGGGCAACGTGGCGAAACCTCGTCTCTACAAAAATGCAAAAAATTAGCCAAGCATTGGTGGCGCAGGCCTGGAGTCCCAGCTACCCAGGAGGCTGAGGTGGGATCACCTGAGTTCTAGAGGTCAAGGCTGCAGTCAGCCATGATCATGCCACTACACTCTAGCCTGGGTGACAGAGTGAGACTCTGTCTCAAAAAAACCTCAACAAAACAAACAAACAAACCAGCAATAAATTGGTGCACAAGATGAAAATGTTTTTTCTCTGTGCAAAAGAGTCACTGTATTAAAACTTGAAATATAACTTGCCTCTGATGACACGTGCTGTATAAAATGGGTTCCATCAGTTACTGATGTGACTTCCTTTAAAATCTTATCAGCATCCCTTTCTGCATTTCAAATTTACCAGTGAAGTTGATTTTGCTATAATTGTTATCGTGCAAGCATGACTGTAATATAAGCATGACAAACTCAATCTGTGTAGCATCAAATATTAACTTTTGGCGATAAAAGCATATAGCCTGTGACAATAAAGATTTTTGAAAACAGTTATGTAAATATGTCAAATGCTGCATCATTAATAGTGATAATTTCTCTGCTAGTCAATAGTTGATTTAAATGTCTAGTTAACACCTGCTTTATGTTTTATTATTGATTTATTATGAGAAGTATTGATTTTTATTCACCAAGCATCTACATCCAGTCTCATACCACAATTACTTTTAAAAAAAAATTTTATGTTGGGTATGTGCTTTTAAAGTCATTTGTAGACTTTATGGATTTAAACCACCTAGAAGAAAATCTGAGATTTTATCCCTATACATTATTCATCTATGCCCTCCTCTAATCATTATTAATTTATGAATAATTCATGCCTTCCCAATTTCCAGCAAAGTCAGCAACTCAAGCATTAGTGATGATTTTATTTTCACACATTTTCTAGTGTTAAAAATATGAATTAACTTTTTGGCCCTCTGCTGGGGGTCCCATTTGTATTACTTTGTTTCCTTAAGGTCTCTAAAATCCTTTCCTTTTTCAGTTCCTGTGAAAATCCTCACTTATATATTTGTTTACCTCACTCACTCAACAATATTTATTGAATGACCAAACCAGGATCTCTATTTGTCATAATTAGCAATAGCTACCAAAGCCTTATATTCTTTAATTATAGTTTTTAGTCTATTCACTGTCTTTAAGTCTATTCTAAACACAGCATTTGCCTTTTTTAATTGAAGCACTCCATCCACACCTTTATATTTACCAATGTTCTGCCCAGTAAGTCTTGCAGTGGCCTTGAGCTAAAAGCAATAAAATTCCCAGTTGACTTTTCTTACGTTTCTTCATTCATTTTTCCACTAAGTTGAACATTGTTTACTCTATATTAAGGCTGTCTCTACTTAAAAAGTGAATGTGTGTGTATGTTTAAAAGTAATTCTAGTATTTTACTTCTGGAAGGAAAATTAGGAAAATTAAGAGCTCACCTTTAAGCCCTTTATATGACTGTTGATATACAGCGTTAAAAGTTGTGCCAGGCTCTATGGCCATTCTTTGGGTTGACTGGGTGGGGATACTACTACTGAGCTAGAACTCTAATTACCCAACCACACACTTATCGCTTCTCTCTTTATCACGTGTTCTTTGAAAGTGGCCCTGCCCATTTTCTACAGCTTTATTTCCTCTTTCATTCAACAAGAAATGTTTTCCATAAACAAAACTTCCTCCCAGTTGGTTTATTACATTCTGACTTAGCTTTAGCATTTTATTGTGGCATTCTAGGGACGGAAAATACAGACCAAAAAGCAGTATTTGAAAGATGTTACTTGACTATTGTGAAATACTTTTGATTGGCTGGACTGTTTCTCTTTAGAAAATTAAACCCTTTCCCACCTCACTCAGTCTTCCTTAAACCTTCTCAAATGGTTTAATTGTTTTATCAAAAAAAGAGATGCCATTGATTAGATAGCATGCGATGCAGATAAAGTTGTATTTGGTAAAGGCTGGACAAAGTTCAGTTATACACCAAAGGCTCAGTTCAGTTTTACCTCTAAATCCATCCATTTCCATTGCTTCCTAAGTTCACAAAGTACTATGAAGTCGATTATAGTAACGGTGTGTGGTCTTCCCAGGAACTAAATTGCTGACTCCCAATAGAGAGTGTTTTCCTAAATTATATGAGTAATTATGGCTCTTGGGCCATTGCATCACTCGTAAAACAATGTTTTGAGTAGTTACTAAAAAACAACCAAATCATAACTAAAATAGTTTTTCATTTGACCTTTGTGTTTAAGTTAGCCAACAGAATAAGAAGACATCAAATAAAGCCTGGACATAAAAATTCCGATTGTGGAATGTGCAAATTTATCTGAAGTTTCTTTTTTTAGAGCATGTTTTGTTAGAAAATTCCTACTCTGTTGTATTCTGTTCATTGCCATGATTTATTGAACACTGACCTGTACGTTAACTCACCAACTCTTCACCATCTCACGAAGCAAGTTGTAAATAAACAGATGGAAGGGAGTTCATTTAACTGAAGTGGGTCTTTAGAGAGTTACCCAAAGGAGAAGCTAGAATCTTATTAGCTTCTCTGTAGTTAATAAGATGTTTATTTCATAGAGGCAATGAGACTTCATGCCATGTAGCCAACACAGCTAGATTAAGTAACTAGTAATGTATTACTGTTTCATTTATAATGTATTCTGGCAGCTGTCTACTGCTATTATCTCAAGATAATAATAATGAATTCTACTGAGAAACATTCCCCAGCACTTTTATTTAAAAAGAGTAAGTGGCATAAATTAGCAAATACATGTTACCCTCACTATCACACACATTTCTTTCTTTATGGTAACATAAGGTGAATAATTGGAAAATAAATTGTATTTGTTCTCAGACTCAACCTGTAATAGTTTTTATTGCCTAGCCTTGTGGCTATGTCAATATTCTGCAAAAATGAACAGAATAATTTGTTTCCACCAAAGCTGCCATACTTGAGCCAAGTTGTAATTATTAATATGATTTGTAGACAATAAAAAAGAAACTAGAGCACCAGTGCATTTTTCACATAAAAGTTTGACCCAGTTCAAGGTCGATGCTTAAGGATGTTGTCAACCGATCAATGAGGAGTGCCTAGAAATCATGGGATTGTAAAAGGTATGTTCTTTGCTGTTTGGAAGAAAGATTTGGGAGCGTTGTCTCCTTCTAACACAGAGGTAAGGGGAGTCCAAGTTTTTCAGCAATCCTGGGCTAGTATTTCAGCGATAGGTACTAGGAAGGTTCATACTCCCGTTCCCAGGAGATGATTGTATAAAAAGATGGAGCACACACACACTCATGCTGAGGAGAGCAGCATTGGCTGGGTGTATTTCAGGGGATGAAATTGAAGTCTTTTACTGGAGAGGAGCTGCGTTATTTAAATAAAAAGAATCATCGCGACTGCATAGAAATTGAATTGCAGAATTTGTGTCTTCACAGTGGGATACAAAATTCTGTCTAAAGGATGTGTTGTCTCTGCACAGTTAGCCACATTTAGGGAATGGAAAAATCTGGGTCATCATAAATACCCGGTTTCTTCCATTTTCTTCTCGGTGTTGAGGCTATGACTCAAAAAGCCTTTTACACATCACACTATGTTGTTAATCCTTGTTGACATAATAACATCCCTTGGGATTCAGGAAGGCACCTTGTGTACCCAATAGGGTTCCCCAAATTGAAGAAAGGAGTAAGCATTTGTCCAGGGACTATCCGTACAGTATCCCATCTCATCCTCACAGTAACCTATGAAGTAGTTCTTGTCTCTGTTTTATAGTAGAGAACTCTGAAGCTTGTAGAGGCTAAGTAACTTGCCTCAGGATGCATAACCCTAAATGGCAGAGCTGGAACACAAGTACCATGTTTTCAACCATTCTTTTTTTTCTTCAGTTAAAATAATATATAATGGATACTATGACTGTGAGAATGCAAACGGATCTTTTGATTACTTAAACATGCATTTTAATTTTATCTTTGCAGACTAAAAGGATGATGCAGGCACTTTGAAAGGGATTTCCTTAGGGGCTTTTTGGAATGTTGCGTAATCTTTAGAAGATGCAGATTTTAGCAAATGCTGTTAAAAGGCAATAAATGTTAGTTTGGATGAGGCTCTGCAGCCAGTTTTAGGAACAGTAGTCTTTGGAATTGAACCCAACATTTCACCTTAAGAATACAAGGCTTCAGTGTTCTAGTGGGTGAATGCATACACTCAAGAATAAGTGTTTTTAGAAATAATTGCAGTGACTTACACATAACTCTAGACCCAGCCTTGTTCATTATGTGAGTGCTGCACAGTCGAGCATTCATGAGTTACAAGTTCCCAAAGCCCCACAGGCTATGGGCCTGTTCTCAGGATGTACTAGATTTCATCAGCATTTTCATTGCTCAGCACAGAATTTTAATATTTGTGGTTCAGGGAGATTGTTTTATGTATACAGCCTAATAACCAGAACCAATTGAGAAAATATATAAAGAAAATACAGAGAGGTAGCACAGTACAGCCTACAGTGGAACACCAACAGGGCTAGTGTTAGGAGGGGCAGCTGAAACCTGGGTTGAACACTATAATTGTGTGGCTTTGAGCATCTTCTAATTGCAGTTACACATTTCAGGAGACTCAATTTTATGCATGTGGTATTGCCATGAGGGTAATTGCTACGTCTCTGTATTATAGCGGAGTTCCTCTGGGCATGCATAATACCTTTCTTTCATCATGCTCATCAAGACTTATTCATACGTTGTTATCAATTATCCTAGTAGCTCTACATAATAGGTAGTTACAAGTATTACAAATCATAGATTAGGCCACTAAAATAAAGAAATGAGGTAAATTCCCTGCAGTCTTCTTGTGGGGCGATGTAATAGTAGAGACCACGAGTTTGCCAAGTTCGGTGGCTGATTCCCATGTTTTGTCTGGGATATTGGGATGATATTTGGAATGAAGGGTTTCATATTTGGATTGCACCAAGTTAACTGTGTGCTGCGAAACATTATATGGCTTCATTTTCATTGGGAGAACTAGTGATATAAATGATGTAACATATGAATTAAGTGATTTAGCTAATTACACATATTTTTGGATGCTTCTAAAAAAGCTAATATGTGATCTTTGAAGTAAAGAAAGTTGTACATTCAAGGTTTTCTACCCTTTTTCTGTGTGTTTTATTTTAATGAGGGCAGTGGGAACTACACTATTTCTTTCCTGCGAGTTCATCCTGGATTACCTTTTTATATCCATTAAACACAGAAATTCTGAAGCCATGTCTGCCTACATGTCATCCTGATTGCCTTTGTGAACAGTTGCAGATCAAATGTAGAAGCAGTTACTATTTTAAAAAAAAAGTTGTTATAAACCAAGGGTTGAGGAAAGAGAAAGATACAGTGACAATGAGATATCTTGGGGGAAACTTGGGCCTTTAGACCAGGGGTTAGCAAACCATATCCTGTGAGCTAAACCACAGTCACCTGCCTGTTTTGGTAGGCCTATAAGCTAGGAATGGTTTTTACATTTTTTTAAAAGACTGATGGGGAAAAGTCAAAGGAAAATGATATTTTGTGGTATGAAAAGTATGTGAAATTAAAATTTTAGTGTCTGCAAATAAAACTTTTGAAACACCATGCTTATTCATTTACACACTGTGGCTGCTTTTACAGCAAGGATGGATATTTCTGTGTGGCCTGCAACGCTAAGAATGTATACTATCTGATCCTTTAAGAAAAATTTGCCACCTCCTGCTATATACAGTGGGAGCCAGTGTTCAGTTGGAAGATGCTTAGGCCCATGGCCTGTCAGCATGTAACTCTATGTGTCTGAATTCAGCGAGCTGAGTACTAGCTGTACTTCATGAGCCCCACTGAACTGTGTTTGGTGTATTGTCATTGTTTTGGTAAAATATTATTTTTTTAAAGCTCTGTGGAACTCACTATTGTGTCTACCATAATGATATTATTCAGATTATTTATTAATTACAACATTCCCTTTATAAATATCTCTGGAATTTTCTTTATTTTTGTTTTTGTAGAGACAGGTCTTCCTATGTTGCCCAGGCTGGTTTTGTACTCCTGACCTCAAGCGATCCTCCCACCTTGGCCTCCTAAAGTGCTGGGATTACAGGCGTGAGCCACTGTGCCCAGCCTGGGATTTTCTTTATATTCTCTTTATAAAAATACATAGGGAGACATTTCTGTCTAGTTTTACTATGAGAAGGGTTATATTTTTCTGAGCTGTGTGTGTGTGTTTGTGTGTGTATGTATTTGTGTGTGTGTATGTGTGTGTGTGTGTGTGTGTGTGTGTGTGTCTAATTCCTTTGGGAATTTTGGGACCATCCAGGTTTTCCCCCTCAAGATGCCTGCCAGAAAGCTCAGAAGTGAATTTTTGGCTTACTTTTTTTTTTTTTTTTGCACCAGCTTTATGCTTGGTTCCACTTCATTTTATGCCCCTGGGTTGTTCTCTTTCCTTTTTCTTGTCCACTTCTGATGCATGAGTTTTTGCTATGCTTTGTGAATCTTCTAAGTCACTAAATACTTTTAGGAACTCTACAGAACATTAAAATATAAAATTAATAGTAAGACATATTTGAATTTTTGTTCTAGAAGGTCCCAGAGCTCTCCTTTACCATTCTACCTCAGAGAGCCCTTTTCCTTCTGCCTGTTATCGTGGGACTATCCAGGGCTCTATGCCTGCATTGCCTAGAGCCAGTCCATGAAGTGCTCATTGAGTGCTTTGTGGTGTAATGTTCTACCCTTCCTGCAAGCTTACAAATCAACCTCTTCGAGACTGATAAAGAGAGGGCAGAGGTTCTTTAGTATCTAGGGTCCAGAGAAGTCAGGAAGGTTGTGAACTTGGATGGGTAAAAAAATTTTTTTTTTTAGCTGAAGTCTTGCCCTGTTACCCAGTCTGAAGTTCAGTGGTACAATCTCGGCTCACTGCAACCTCCACCTCCCATGTTCAAGCGATTCTCCTGCCTCAGCCCACTGAGTAGCTGGGATTACAGGTGTGTGCCACCACACTCGGCTAATTTTTTATATTTTTGGTATAGACGGGGTTTCACCATGTTGGCCAGACTGGTCTTGAACTCCTGGCCTCAAATGATCCTCTTGACTAGGCCTCCCAAAGTGCTGGAATTACAGGTATCAGCCACGTGCCCAGCAGTAAAATTTTTTTATAACTTGTAACAGAAATGTAGCATTTTCTTCAGTTATGAAGACAGGCAACAAACCACAGCAATATTAGCAATACTTGTGACTATGTCACCAGCAGAAACCACAGATACTTTAATATCAAATTATATTGTTGTAGATATTGCAAAATATCTGTGCTCTTTATTACTAGAAAAACTAAGATATATAAAAAGATCTATAAAAGAGTTATAAAAATACTTCAAAATTAAGATTATAGCTGTCTGCCTAGACAGCTAGTTCCTGTTATTTAATACATTGCTAAAGAAGCATATTTATTACCGTGCTATGATTTTTAAAAAGCGTTTTGTTACTGTAATTCTTTTTATTTTATTGGCAATCCTTTGTGTTTTATGCATTTAAAAACACTTTTCTGAGAGGGGATCCATAGGCGACCATAGGGGTTTTTGACTCAAAAAAGGATAAGAAACCTCCATGCATGAGTGTGCCCACAGGCATGTATGCACACACGGACACAGATACACAATTTTTACATATGATCTCACGGAGTTATAGACTCCTCTTACAAGACCTACATCTAGGAACTGCAGTTTGAGATCTTATGCTCTATTGGCTAAAATTCAAAATAGTGGGCCCTAAGAGGGGGAGCCTTTATTTTGTTGTCTTTTTAAAACACTGTTCAAATGAATCTTTTTTACTAATGACTTAAAATACCCTCTTAGTTATAGCATTAGCACTGGCTGCTATCATTTAGTATTACCTCTTCTATAAAACAAGGAATGTATATATACTTATGAAATCATTCTCTTGGTTTATACCATATCAACTAGATATTTGTCAGTGAAAAATTGAAAATCTACCTCTTCATCCTCTTTGAACTGTAGTTTGCATTAAAAAGATTTGCATATTTGAATTTTCAAAACTTGATATGTGTGTATTTCGTAAGTTTGGAATTGGATACAAAGTACAAATATTACTGTAAGTTAATGACATAATCCCTTTTGTATTATTCTGTGTCTTGAGTGGTTTTGTTGCTGTAAGTCAAGCATATTTATTATTCATGTATAGCGGAGCCAAAGTTCATTTGAGAATGTAATTTTGTGCTAATAGGTTATGTTGTAAATCCCTGGTTAGGATTTACTTACACCTGCATGGGTTTTATGCTTCCCTCTGTTCCATTCATTATGCTACTATTCTGAATGCATCTCTTAATTTAGTGAGATCTGGGTGCAAACTTAGAGATGATGTAGTCCAGTTTTTCTCCACCCTGCTAAGCTTCACAAAATAGTGATGCCTGGACCGCACTCCTAGTGAATCTGATTGAATGGATCTGTGTTGGGGAATGGAGGCAGTCTTCAAAAACCAACCGCAAGGTTTCTTGGTTCAGCCAGGCTTCAGAATCTCAGCCTAGCCTAATTCCTTCCCCATGCAATTGAGAGCATTGTAACATGCCTGAGGGCTGCTGGCTAGTTAGTGACAGATGAGTTTTCTCTACTTCTGAAAGCTATTTTCCCCTTCCAGATTTTTTTTTTTTAATGCAAAGCCATTTCCCAGCCAATGCAGTCTTCTGTGATCACTGCATTCCTCATGGAATATTTAAGATTAAATATTTTAAATTAAATATTCCATGAGGAATATAGCTGGAACGTTTAAAATCTTACTATCCTTGTCTTGTTTTACCATTACCTAATGGGAAGACAGCTTTCTGGGAAAACCTGAAGACCATTCTTTGTTAGTGAGCTGTTTTTGACGGTGGTGACTTTATCTTTGGAAATTTCCCCGTTCCCATATCACAATTAAGGAAGTGGCTTAAGAAAGTAGCTTGTAATTCTCTAGAGTGTAAGTCTCCAGATCTCACTGTTGAACTTTATGTGTTCCAATGGGAATAAATCTAAAATAATTTCCTTGTCACATTTGATAAACATGAGTATTAGGGACCCATATTGGAAGAACCCTCCAAAAACGGGCCTGCCTTTCCTTTGTGAGTTTTCAGTGTAATTCTAGCATTTCTGGGAGAAATATGTAAGTACCTCAAGGGCAGAAATGCTGCCCATTCATATGTTTTATAATTATCACCTAAAACTTAGAATGGATCACATTAACTCATAAGCTTTGTACCTTTTCCACACAAGCTAATAGATTTCCCGACTTGGTTTATCTGATCATGAATTTTGATCAACTTTACCTCACTAGGTTTAAAAATTAATATGTTGCATTATATAGCGCTTATCTTTACAGAGATGATTCATCTTTAATGCAATAAATAAAAGAAAAGCCAAGCTGGGTATGATGGCACATACCTGTAGACGCAGCTACTTGGGAGGCTGAGTTAGTTGGGAGGATCCCTTGAGCCCAGCAGTTCAAGGCTGCAGTAAGCCAAGATTGTGCCACTGTACTCCAGCCTGGG
>NW_012114899.1:552781-577097 GCF_000951035.1 Colobus angolensis palliatus | reverse complement strand
TGGCAGTGCGCTCCTGTAATCCCAGCTACTCCAGAGGTTGAGGCAGGAAAATTGCTTGAACCTGGGAGGCAGAGGCTGCAGTGGGCTGAGATCACAACACTATACTCCAGCCAGGGCAACAGAGTGAGAATCCATCTCAAAAAATAAGATAAAATAAAAAGACAGACATTTAGTGCAGACATATAAGCTTTAAAAGATTGGATGACTCAAGCCAATGGCATTTCTTTTTTTTCTGATTTACAGTTGTGTTTTTTTAAGGATGGCAACTTTGTTTTACTTTCTTCTTCCTTCTATATTATTTTGAAGTGAATTTGATTACAAATATTTTGAAAAATATATGCCCCTATGTATTGAATCCGAAAGCAATTACAATTTGTCCGTTTCCTCTAATTCTCCTATGCAACTATCACAATGGAAAATAAATTTCAGGATACTTTTGGACCAAAAATGACAGAGATCAAATTGCTTGACATCTAGTAACTGGAGTGGACATGAAAGAGGAGGCAACTCTACAGCAAGCCCTGTCACCAGCCCCGTGCAGGAGAAGCATGGAGAATTAAGACAGTCGCCTCCTCTAAGAAGCTTTGTGTGCTTTTCCGGGATCTTCATTTTCCTAGGCAATATGATTTCAAAGTGTTGTCCAGTAAGAACCCTTTATCAAGTTATAACTGGAAAGCTACCCACTATCTCTTTATATGACGACAGCATCCACTATGTAAGATTTATATTATATGCATGCATGTAGAATGTACTTTGAACCACTCTCTAACTATGCTCATAGGTCAGTACCTGCCAGAGAATGGAGATTTTTAAAAATTGTGATCACAGAGTTGAGAATATAATCTTTTTAAAAAAGATATGCTTAGCCTTGTAAATAAAGATAAGCATTTTAAGAATTTATTTTATAAAGAAGAGGTTTGATGGAGCAAAGATTAAAGCATTGAGAAACCATAGAAATACAAGAAAAAAAACCCCTGAATATTGTGTAATCACAGAACAGGGAAGAACTCTTCTAAGTATAACACACATTCAGATACTATAAATTTTTTGAATATAAAAACTTTTTTTTTTTTGCCCAGAAATAAATCCACTTATTTGTAGCCAACTGATTTTCTACAAAGGCACTAAGAATATACACTGGAGAAAGGATACCCTCTTCAATAAATGGTGCTGGGAAAATTGACTATCCATACACAGAAGATTGAAACTGGACCCCTGTCTCTCACCATATGCAAAGATCAATGGATGATGGATTAAAGATGTGAATATAAGACCCCAAACTTTAAAACTACTGGAAGAAAACACAGGGAAAAGACTTCAAAATATTGGTCTAGGCAAATATTTTATGGTTAAGACCTTAAAAGCAGACACCTAAAACCTAAACTTCAAAGGAAAATAAATCAGTATATCAAAGAGATACCTACATTTACTTGTTTATTGCAGCACTATTCACAATAGCAAAGACATGGAATAAACCCAGGTGTCCATCAACAGGCAAATGGATAAAGAAAATGTGGTATATGTTTACAATGGAATACTATTCAGCCATAAAAATGAATGAAATCATGTCGTTTGCAGCAATGTGAATGCAACTGGAGGTCATTATATTAAGTGATATAACCCAGGCACAGAAGGACAAACATTGCATGTTTTTACTCATATACAGGAGCTAAAAACTTGATATCATCAAGGTAGAGAGTAGAATGATCACACTAGAAGCTGGGAAAATCGGTTAGGGTGGGGAGATGAACAAAGATAGGTTAACAGGTACAGACACAATTAGACAAAAGTTATAATAAGTTCTATTGTTCTACAGCAGAGCAGAGTGACTATAGTTAACAACAATGTATTGTATATTTCAAAAGAGCTGAAAGTGAAGACTGGAATTGTTCTCAACACATAAAAATGATAAATGCACAAAGTGATGGACTCTTTAAATACCCTGACTTAATCATTACACATTCTATACATGTAACAAACTATCGCATGTTCCCTATAAGTATGTAAAATAAATAACGTATCGATAAAAAACCAAACATTTTAAAAATTACATGCCAAAACTTTTTTTTTTACTTTAAAACAAAAGTCAAAAGACAAGCAAAAACCTAGGGAATAACTTGTAACTCGTAGGAGACATAGGACTGTTTTCCAAAATATATAGAACTCCTATAAATGAGTATTTTTAAAAATCAGCAGGCCTGACGCACTGGCTCGTGCCTGTAATCCCAGCACTTCAGGAGGCTGAGACAGGTGGATCACTTGAGTCCAGGAGTTCAAGACCAACCTGAGCAACATGACAAAACCCCATCTCTACAAAAAATACAAAAATTAGCCAGGTATAGTGGTGCGTGCCTGTAGTCCCAGGTACTTGGAAGGCTGAGATGGGAGTATCGCTTGAGACTTGAAGATCAAGGCTGCAGTGAGCCACCATGATCGTGCCACTGCACTCCAGCCTGAGCAACAGTGAGAACCTATCTCAAAAAAAAAAAAGTCACTATCATCACAGTCTCCACTGTTGTACCTGGTCCACTGTCTGCAAGGACAAGTTATTGATCAGGAGGATTTCCAACCAAGAATGAGAACCCAAATGAATCGGCACAACTCGTCTTCTGCTACTGTAACAAACAAGTTGTCCAGTTGTCACTTTGGGCGCTAAAGAGGGACTTACTCTCAGATTTGGGAACTAGACCCGTTACTATTTTCTTTAGCACTGGAGGGAGCCTTCCTTTATTTGGTCTCACTCTAAGTCAGTTTCACACTGAAGTCAATTTTAAGTCTGTGCTTTGCAAGTATGAATTGAAAATGGTGGTGGAGGGTGCTTTCTTGGCGTTGGCACCTGGATAACAAAGTACCCCAGGAACAAGCTTTCATTCATCAATGGAATACACTGGATTTCTGTCTTACAGTTCAGGGTGGGCCAGAAGGAGCCACGGGGTGGGTCTGTAGAGGGATGAATCGGCATCCTGTTAGAAAGGTGCTGGGCCCCTCCTCAGTCACTTTGAATGCTCTCTGTTTTCGCAGCAGTCATGACCCACATTTTTAAACTTTTAAAGTATAAAATCAATATAAAAATATATAAATTTTAAGCGTGCTACTCAGTGAATTTGTGTGATGGTATTGCAGGTAGTATTCTGTTTTCTAATCTGTGTACTGACACACACTTTCATAACTAGCACACAGATTAGGAAACAGAATATTACCTGAATCCCGCAAATGCCTTCCAGTCACTACCTTCTTCTCCTCGGTAACCATCCTGACTAATCTTGTTGGTTTTTGAGCTTTTAGAAATGGAATTCTACGTTATACAGTCTTCCGTGTTTGGTTTCTTTTGCTCCAAAATGTATTTGTGAGAGTCATTCCTACTGTTTGCGTGCAATTGGAATTTGCTCATTCTCACTGCTGTGCAGTGTATTCCACTGGAATTGGAATAATTAAATATGTGGTTCTCCACTGGGGGTGATTTTGCCTTGAGCAATGTCTGGAGACCATTTTCTAGTTGTTACAACTCACAGTAAGGGAAGGGGGTGTTGTTGCTATCATCCTACAATGCACAGGACCACAGGACAGCCCCCCCAACACAAAGAACTATCAGGCTCAAAATGTCAATAGTGCCAAGGTTGAGAAACCCTGCTGTGTAGCGTTGGATCATGTGAATATTCTCCGTGTATTTCTTAGAGCCTCAAATTGAGCATTTATGAGCATAAAACAGCTCAGCCCTGGCTTTGAACTTCTTGAAACCATGCTTACCATCATCAGAATAAAACGACTACCAAACAGGAGGAGTTTTAAATGTTGACAATAAGTGTTAAGAGTCAAAATATACTGTCATCTATAGTCTTGGTCATAGACAAAAAATGTACATTTGGAACTACTACAAGAATTTGAAGAGGTTTTAAGTGAGAAAGTGAAATTGGCTAAGTCAAGGTTTTCATCAAAGAGTGAAAAGACTTTTCTTAGAAACAGCTTTATTGAGGAATAATTTGTGTACTATATAATTCACCCATTTTAACTGTACAGTTTAAAGATTCCTAGGAAATTTACAGAGTAGTACAACCATGACCACACTCTAATTTTAGAACATTTTCATTACACTAAAAAGATCCCTGGTGCCCATTTGCAATCATTCCCATTCCTACCCCAAGTCCCGAGAAGCTACCAGTCTACTTTCTGTCTGCAGATAGTTTCCTGTTTTGGATGTTTCTCATAAATGGAATGATAAAATATGTAATATTTTATGACTGACTTCTTTCACTTAGCATAATGTTTTAAGATGCATTCATGTTGCTGCAGATATCAGTACTTCATACTTTTTATGGCTGAATACGATTCCATTGTATGGATATACCACATTGTTTATCCATTAACAGGTTGACAGACATTTGGGTTGCTTACAGTTTGGGCCTATTATGAAGAATGGACGTGAAGAATTTTTGAAGCGTGGCTAGATAAATGACTAGCACAAGTAGGCTTTTGAAGAAGGGACATGATTCTGAGCCAGATAATCTATGTTGTTTAGAGGAATAATGTGAGCGATTAAAAAAATAGAATATGAGGAGAAAAGGACAAGAATGACACAAGAAGTATTAGACTTACAGGGAAAGGAGATCTCTGACAGACCCATACAGACCCTAGTATTTCAAAGGTATTTTATAGCCAAGCCGTCCAGGCTACAGAGCAGCAAAGGTCTACAGAGAAGCAAAGGGTAACACCTCACTCTCCTCCCCAGTCTTGCAGGCACAAACCCAGTTGGCATAGCCTTGAGGCTAATTTTTCCAGTTGAAGCAAGAAGACCCTTGGTTTTTTGGCATTTAATAGCTAACATTCAAACAAGGCACTTTAAAAAAATCTACAATTTGAGAGGATTTCCTGGCACTATAAAACCCCTTCCCTCAATGGGAGTTGTTCTCCCTTCTTGAGTTGGAGTGTTATTAAGTCCGTAAAATGGAAAGTACATGTAGAATAATCACACAGTTATTTTGTATTAGAGAAAAGTTATGAAGTATGGCATCGATAAAGATGTTAGGAAAAAAAAATTCACTAAAAACAATCATGAAATGGTAAAGAAAATTCCCATCCTCAACCCATATGCATCAAATGAAGGTGCTGCTGACAGTAGATATTAAAAAACATGTTGAACACATAAAGTCCAGGTGGCCACAATGCTTTCCTTTTATCCCTTCCTACATAGATAGGTGGAAGGGACTCGGTACAATAAAAAGAAGGAGCATGTAGAAAAACATGGGCGATTTGAGACATTCCAAGGCAGAGCTGACCAGGAAAGGTTAAGCACATGGAAGACTTTATTCTCCACCAGGAAGGGAGGATACAGAGCAAGGGGCTTTTAAGTGGGAGATGCTGTGTGTACTTTTCCCATAAATTTGAGGGCAGTACACAGTGTTCCAAGTTGTGTAGCTTCTCCCATGCAAGCTAGGCCCAGAACCACTTGCATCCACAACTATTTCTTTTTCTTTTTCTTTTCTTCATTTTGAGACAGAATCTTGGTTTGTCGCCTAGGCACTGAAGTGCACTGATCTCAGCTCATCACAATCTCCCTCTCCCGGGTTCAAGCGATTCTCCTGCTTCAGGCTCCTGAGTAGCTGGGACTACAGGTGTGCACCACCTCACCTGGTGAATTTTTGTATTTTTAGTAGAGATGGAGTTTCAGCATGTTGGCCAGGCTGGTCTTGAACTTCTGACCTAAGGTGATCCACCAACCTCAGGACATCCGCCCACCTCAGCTTCCCAAAGTGTTGGGATTACAGGCTTGAGCCACCGTGCCTGGCCCACAGCCATTTCTTGAACATGAGTTCAACGATGTGGACCTTGTGTATGTGCAAGGGAATATGCCTTATATTCATCCTCTATTCTATCACCTGACAAGAACCAAACAGAGCTCAATGGTGTAAATTTGCATTCATGTGCAGGGTTCCTGCAATGATGATCCTGCATAATTGTTGTTGGAAATCATTTGTCTTCTATTGGATTCATGAAGGCTTAAACACATGGTCAGGGGATAACACTCACTAAGTGGCACGATCTCAGCTCACTGCAAGCTCCGCCTCCTGGGTTCACGCCATTCTCCTGCCTCAGCCTCCTGAGTAGCTGGGACTACAGGTGCCCGCCACCATGCCCGGCTAATTTTTTTTTTTTTTTTGTATTTTAGTAGAGACGAGGTTTCACCATGTTAGCCAGGATGGTCTTGATCTCCTGACCTTGTGATCCACCCGTCTCGGCCTCCCAAAGTGCTGGGATTACAGGTGTGAGCCACTGCGCCCAGCACTAATAGCTCTTTTATGTTTCTTCCACTTGTTGAGATAAAATCTTTTCTTTTTTTGAGTCAGGGTTTCACTCTGTCACCCAGGCTGGAATACAGTGGTGTGATCATGGCTTGCTGCAGCCTCAACCTCCTAGGTTCAAGTGATCCTCCCACCTCAGCCTCCAGAGTAGTTGGGACCACAGGTGCAAATCACCAACCACACTTGGCTACTTTTTAAAATTTTTGTAGAGATGGGGTCTCACTATGTTGCCCAAACTGATCTTGAACTCCTGGCTTCAAGTGATCCTCCCACCTTGGCCTTCCAAAATGCTGGGATTATAGAAGCGTGCCACCACACCTGGCCTCAGATTAAATATCTTATATCTACTCTGTACCAGAGAAAAATAGAGAATTGACATGTAGCCTACATAGCTTTTTTGAATTCTTTTACAATAACTCTGTACCAGTACGTGTTGTCAACAAAATATGGCAAAATAAAAAGTTGAACGATAAATTTAATGCATGACCAATGAAGATTGAAGCCAGCCTGTCAGGTTAATCCTGTTTTGTTTTCATCCTAGTCTTTCCCCTGAGGAGCTAGGTTTTTGGTTGGACTGACTGGATAATTGCTGCAGGAACCTCTTTCCATCTTCATGTGTGAAAGCAGTGATGGGGTATGTGATTAAACCATGTTAGACAATATGATTAGGCCATGCCATTATTCTTTTGTAGTTGCAAAGGTAAGCTATATTTCTCAGACTCTCATCCCCACAACGAATGCTTTGTGTAAGTCATCAGGGAACAGCTCACATGTGCCGATGACAGGTTCAGTTCACAGTGTGACTTGTCCAACAGAGGATGTCTGCCGTGTCTTCGAACGCTACGGATTATTTGCTTTGCTCGTTTTTGAGTTTTACATACATGGAATCATACAAAGTGTACTCTTTTGTCTTTGTAAGATGCATTCTTAGTGCTGTGTGTAGCTGTCCTTGGTTCATTCTCATTGCCATGTAGTATTCCATTGTGTAAAGACACCACAATTTATTTACCCAGACTACCACTGATGGGCAGTTGGGTGTCTCAATATTTATAGCAACTCTGTGAGGTAGGTGCTATTATTCCATCCATTTTGCTGATGGGGAGATTGAAGCTACGAGTGGCTTTAGAATTGATTACCTCAAGTCACACAAATCATTTTGTGGTTGAGCCAGACCTTGAGCCAAGGTAACCCAGGCCTTCTACCCTCACCCTTTTATGCTTCAATGTCTGACTGAACTATTTAGTGAAGCACTTCTTTGATCTGTCTCTGTCTTTCTTTTCTCCCTCTAAAGGAAAAATCCAGGTCACCAGGCTACACAGGGACTCATCTCTACCCCGGGACTAAAGCTTGGCTCCCAGATCCAGTTTTCTGAGCTTAGGGTAGGGCTGTCCCCAGTGACCCCATTCATTCACCTGCCATGTCTGAATCCATGGGAAATTCTTTGTTGACTCAAGCTGGGCCCCCCACTTCAAAAGCATATTTAAAAGCCGAATTAACCCCAGAGTGGAGAGCTGAGCTTGTCTCTGTGTTGGTATATTTTTGGCTTTAACTGTTCAGGCTTTACTCTTTTCATGCAGAGTGTGAGGAAACCTGAGGACTACATTTTTGTTTTGTTTTGCATTTGCTGTATTAGGATTTTTATTTTCTGTATGGAGTCTTCTCTTTGTAGGAAAAGAACTGCCAACTCATATTTTATGTTTTTTAGAAAATTGTCAGGCTGAGTGCAGTGGCTCATGCCTGTAATCCTGGCACTTATCTAGGACAAGGCGGCTTGAGCCTGGGAATTTGAGACCAGCCTCGGCAACATAGCAAGACCCCACCCTTACAAAAAAATAAAAAACCTTAGCTGGGCATGATGATGTATGCCCGTAGTCTCAGCTACTCAGGAAGCCGGTGGTGGGAGGATCGCTTGAGCCTGGGAGGTCGAGGCTACAGTGAGCCACAATTGTACCACTGCACTCCAGCTTGGGTGACAGAGTGAGACCCTGTCTCAAAAAAATGTTTTTTTCACAATGCATGTTTCTTCCTGTTGTTTCCACAGAAACATTCAGGTAGAGGCTACAGATTTACATGAGAAGGAAAGATCAGTTTTCTAGCCTTGTGTCAGGAACCCATGTGAGGCCAGTTCTTGGCTTCTCCTTGACTGGAAATAGAAGGGTACAAATAGGGTCACCTACTCCCAAATTCTGCTGTCAATTGGAGATGAGATGTTCTACTTCCGCATCTCACCTGGACCATCTTAAAGCAGTGCAAAGTTTACTGGATCTTCCAATGTATTATTGGCCTTTGGTGTGATGACGGGAGAGTAGGAAGGAGGTCTCCAGCTCCTTCTCTGAGTTCAGATGTTCCCTAGCCCAAGAAGACTAATTATGCACCTTGTTTCCTGCTCTGGAAAGTAGGAAGTGATTTTGGCGGCCTTTGAATCTGGATGGAAGGTGGTGTTTTTTTGTTGTTGTTTTTTGTTATTTTTTCAGCAACAAATGTAGTTGTGTATGTATGTACAGAGATAGATTAAAACAATTTTTTTTCCTAGAAGCATTTTACAAAAGTTAAGTGTGCAGGCTATCCTGTTGAACTTTGTCCTTTTTTTTCTAGACACTCCTTTCCACTGTGGAATCTGTGAGTAGTGCTAGCCAGGAGGAGAGTGGCAACTTTCCAAAAAAAAAAGAGGCCCTTTTACCTATTGGTTAATAGAGGGGGAGGGTGCAGCTATTTAGGAACGTCTGAATCCTGTCATTCTGGAGTCTGGAATCACCTTCTCTTCCCCCTCCAAGGTCTTCGTATAGCTCGCCTCACACCCAGTCCACACACCCGCTCCTGGGATTCTGTATCCTATTCAGCCACCTGCTAGCCAGTGGACCACCTCATACCTAATGTCAAGGTTTTGTGTGAATTCTGAATGTTCTTAGGTCTTGGTGGGAAAATTATCTAAACTTTGAAAAATTGCTATGTCTACAATTTCAGAACTGCTTGTCAACTCCCGAGACAACACTTACTGTTGTCCCGTGATTTAATTGTTTTTACCAACTAACAATTTGGAACCAAGGCTTTTAAACCATCCCTTCTGATTAACGTCAGAGAAGACAGGCATTCCTTTGAAAACAATTCCTAAAGAGAGAATTTTTATAAATGGAGTATAAAATAGCATGAGGAACACTGAGAAACATCTTCAGGGTTCACATGGCCTAGGCATGGAATAAATGCGAGGTTAGGGTTTATTTTCTGAGAAATAAATGCTTAGTAGGATGGTAGATAAAACACAGGACATCCAGCTAAATTTGAACTTCAGATAAACAAGAAATAATTTTTTTGATGTAAGTATGTCTCAAATATTGCATGGGGCATCCTGTATTTTTATATGTTAAATCTGGTCATTTTAACTAGGTTTGCAATATATTTTCAGCACAATTTCAACAGTTCGTATTTGCTGAGTACTTTGGGCGTGATGATTAGAGTCAGAGGTGACTTTAGGAGCTGCAGGCCTTGTGTGTGTCTCTTTCACCACTATCCTCCCAGCTCCGAGTACAGTCTTTGGCATATAGTTGATGCTCAATAAATATATTTTGAAAAAATTAATCAAAATGATAAAATAAGTATGGACTATGATGAACTGATGATGCTTATAATGTAGGTGGGAATACAGGCTCATATATATAAAAAGTTATTGTGACTAATACTGTCTTATTTTGGATTTTGTTAATTGCTTAATAGACTAGCCCACTTGGTTGAAGGAATCAAATTCTAAATATTTGAAAGGTTATTTCCATTTCAAAAAGTGATGCAGAAAGACAAATAACACGTTCTCTCACTCATATGTGTATTCTAAAGAAGATGATTGCACAGAAATAGTAGAATAGTGGTTACCAGAGGCTCGTGACAGTAGAAGGGAGGGGAGGATGAATACAGTTACATAGGAGGAATAAGTCCTGGTGTTCCATTGCACAGTGGAGTGTCTAGAGTAGCTGGAAGACAGGATGTTGAATGTTCTCAGCATGAAGAAATGATAAATGTTTGAGGTGATGGAATGCTTACCCTGATTTCATCATTACACAAGGTATACATATATCAAAATATCACCTTGTACTTCATATATATGTGCAATTATGTGTCAAAAATTTAAAAAACTCGGCCGGGCGCGGTGGCTCAAGCCTGTAATCCCAGCACTTTGGGAGGCCGAGACGGGCGGATCACGAGGTCAGGAGATCGAGACCATCCTGGCTATCACGGTGAAACCCCGTCTCTACTAAAAATACAAAAACTAGCCGGGCGAGGTGGCGGCACCTGTAGTCCCAGCTACTCGGGAGGCTGAGGCAGGAGAATGGCGTAAAACCCAGGAGGCGGAGCTTGCAGTGAGCTGAGATCCGGCCACTGCACTCCAGTCCGGGCGACAGAGCGAGACTCCGCCTCAAAAAAAAAAAAAAAAAATTTAAAAAACTCTTAAAAAGAAATAAGAATCAAGAGAGAAGAATACAAAAATGATGATTAAATGGAAATTAAACAATAGTTTTATCTGGATTTGATGTAATTTTTTAAATTAAAAACCGTGCTATTGGACAATGTCACCTATTTTCTTTCATATACACTTTTCTTCTAGTGTTCTAATCAATTGAGTCCTGTATATTTAATACTCATTTCTGTCAGGGTTGAATTTGATCAAGGAGAAATGGATGTATACTAACTAGTCAGGTATAACTGGAATCTTACTATAAAGTAAAAATTATTGTAGGCCTTCTAAGGAATTTATAATTCATTAAAATACATATACTAACACTAAATAAAAAGCTAATTAATATGTAATATTCTAGTTAAAAACTAGGCATCTATGACTATATGCAATAGTGTCGAAAACAATTAGGTGTGGAACTGATTGTTAGAGTTTATTATTTTTCAAAAGATAATGATAAAACACACCTATGAATTCAAAATAATTATAAATTCATCACATCTCAGGATGGTAAAACTTTAAATATGCCATTTGTAACTGAGATTATATATTCTCTTTCTTCTTCATAGGAAAACTCTGAAGAACTATGGAAATTTCTAAGAAACAAAAACCCAAACAGTCCTTCTTATTCAGACTTCTTTGTAAAACCTACCAAAATAACTCTCTGTTTTTCTTAATTGCTTGAAGCGGTACTCATATTCAATTCCACTAGTAGTCTCTAGGCAGTGGTATAACCAGAATAATTGGGGTCCCACCTGAAAGAAAAGATGGATAAATTTGACTACATAAAAAAAAAAAAACTGTATGGAAACCAACACCATAAACAAGTCAGAAACAACATTATTCACAAAGTTAATGAATAAAGAACTGGGGATTGGGGCCTGGGCCAGGTGCGGTGGCTCACGCCTGTAATCCCAGCAATTTGGGAGGCTGAGGTGGGAGGATCACCTGAGGTCGGGAGTTCGAGACCAGCCTGACCAACATGGAGAAACCTCGACTCTACTAAAAATACAAAATTAGCCAGGCGTGGTGGCGCGTACCTGTAATCCCAGCTACTCAGGAGGCTGAGGCAGGAGAATTGCTTGAACCCGGGAGGCAGAGGTTGTGGTGAGCCGAGATCACACCATTGCACCTCAGCCTGGGCAACAAGAGCAAAACTCCATCTCAAAAAAAAAAAAAAAAAAAAAACGAACTGGGGGCCGGACGTGGTGGTGCAGGCCTGTAATCCCAGCACTTTGGGAGGCCGAGGCAGGTGGATCACCTGAAGTCAGGAGTTCGAGGTCAGCCTAACACGGTGAAATCCTGTCTCTACTACATACCAAAAATTAGCCGGGCGTGGTGGTGCATGCCTATAATTCCAGCTACTTGGGAGGCTGAGGCAGGAAAATTGCTTCAACCCGGGAGGTGGAGGTTTGCAGTGAGCCAAGATCATGCCATTGCACTCCACCCTGGGAGTGAAACTCTGTCTCAAAAAAAAAAAAAAAAAGAACTGGGCAGATTACCTAATATCTTCAGGGATCCTGTAAATAATGGAATAGAACAAGGGGTAAAGAGTATGAATGAGAGTCCAAAAAAGAAAAAGGAAGAAATACAAACAGTCCTAGACATAATAAAAGGTGTAAGGTGTACAGTATAGCTTTGTAATAGAAATTTAAACTAAAATCACATTGAAATACCATTGTTTATTCATCAGATTGGTAGAAATCCAAAAGTCTTGATATACTCTGTGGCAATGCTGTTGGGAACTGAAACTCCCATCTATTGCTGTTGGAGTATAGATTGGTGTAATCTTCTATGATGGACAATTTAGTTATGTCTATCAATATGACAAATGTTCATACTGACTGTCCTAGTAATCCACTTCTAGGAATTAATCCCACAGATATATTTTCACATGTGGAAATTAAGTATAAGGTTTTTAATTATTGCAATGTTTGTAATAGGAAAAGACTGGAAACCATCCAAGTATTCATCAAAAAAGAGCTAGTTAAATATATTATATATTCATACACCAGAACATTATGCAAGGGTAAAATGAATGAGAAAACTCTCTGTACTGATGTGGAAAGATTTGCCAAGACAGATATGAAAAAGGTGTGTAATAGTGTGAAAAGGAGGATTAAGCAAATAAATGCCTATTTTAAAATTTATGCCATTTGCATAAAAAACTGACAGGGTATGTAAGGAACTAATAGAAATGGCCATCTATTTTTAGAGGTGAGGAGGAGGGAGGCTGGAGAGATGGGGGTGGAGGCAGAAGTAGCAGCATGACTTCTGCATACCTTCTCGTGTATATATCTTTTCAGTTTTTGAGCCATGTGGATGTGACTTACGCAATCATTAAATAATTAAAAAGAAGAAGAGCAGGTGCCTAGGTCCAGGAGCCGGAGAGAACAGGGATATCTGGGGGAATTTCAGGGATCAGTTTGACAGGTGTGCAGAATGTGAAGGTGGAGCAGTAAGAGATGAGATGAAAAGACCATTTTAATTATCATTAAAAACAACTATTTTTCTTTTTCTAACATTTATTGAGAGTTTAACTGATAGCCAGGCCCTGTGCTTTTATGTACATTTCCTCATTTAATCCTCGAAACAGTTCAGTAAGGCAGCGGCTGTTGTTACAATCATTTTATAAGTGAAGGAACAGAGAGGTTAAGTAATTTACTCAAGGGCACACAGCAGCTGGCCACTGGTGGAATCAGTATGCACAACCCATCATGACCCTGTGCTCATGCTCTTAACTTTTGTACTATTCTGCTTGTTGAAGGGAACATACATCCAATTGAGAGAGGTGGGGTGAGGGGCAAGAGTTTCTTTCTTTTTTTTTTTTTTTTTTTTTTGAGACGGAGTCTCGCTCTGCTGCCCAGGCTGGAGTGCAGTGGCCAGATCTGAGCTCACTGCAAGCTCCGCCTCCTGGGCTTACGCCATTCTCCTGCCTCAGCCTCCTGAGTAGCTGGGACTACAGGCGCCCGCCACCTCGCCCGGCTAGTTTTTTGTATTTTTTAGTAGAGACGGGGTTTCACCGTGTTAGCCAGGATGGTCTCGATCTCCTGACCTCGTGATCCGCCCGTCTCGGCCTCCCAAAGTGCTGGGATTACAGGCTTGAGCCACCGCGCCCAGCCGAGTTTCTATCTTTCTACACAGTGAATTTTATTAATTCTGTAGAGCTCATCTTACAGTACTAACAAGTATGGCTGCCCCCAAATCTGTGACTCAGCGAAGATCATTTTTAAATGTTTCCCATTCTTATGACCTATCCACCACTTTGGCATCCATATTCTTCCAAGACTGTCTCAGCATCTGGCTTGCTACCTTTGACCATAACAAATATTTGAATAACAAACCAAGTTTATGAACTATCAAGGGCGTGACAAATTAGTTTAAGAAACATTCATTCACTACATTTTGAACCCCTGTAGTATTATAGACACAGATTCAAAGATAAACATGAACAGAGCAGCCTCTCTGGTGTTCCCATCTGGTGAAGCAGGCTGACATGTCAGCAAAAATCCATATTTAATCTACGTTCTCTTATATTGGTTAGTATTACCTAGATTTGCCTAAGCATTAAAATTACTTGAGACACACTTAAAAAAAAAAAAACAGGCAAAAACATAAAAACCCTACAGTTTCTTGGGCCCTACCGCCAACTACTTGAATGAGAATTTCTTGGGGATGGTCCTAGGAGTGTGTATTTTTAACAAGTGCCCATGAGATTCTTAAATTAGGTAAGTTTGGGAAATGAGATGTCAGTAGAAACAGGATACTGTGGCGTCAGAGGAGGAAGTTGCTCAGTCTGTCTGTAGGTGGGAAGATTAGCCAAAGCCTCACAGCAATGTTTAGGCCACACCTTAATGAGTGAGAAAGCACCCAAGGAGAAAGGACTTTCCAAGCAAGGAGAATTTTAAAAATTAGCCAGGTATGGTGGTGCACACCTGTAGTCGCAGCTACTTAGAAGGCTGAGGTGGGAAGATCGCTTGAGTTCAGTGAGCCTTGGACATGCCACTGCACTGCAGCCTGTGTGACAGAGTAAGCAAGACCCTGTCTCTAAAAAAAATTAAAATTAAAGGGAATTTTACTCTACTGGCAAAGAAGAGAATGGCTTGATGGAAGAGAGACAGGGAGTCCAGTTCAAAGGCTGTCAGGAGGATTTCTGGGAGCAATTAGCTAACTAACAGTGATGGAATGGCGTTTAGCTAAAATTTACAAGACTTGATAGATTAATTTTTTTAATGAAGGAGACAAGCAATAGGATGGCTACTAGCTTAGAAAATGGAGAGAAATGTGGGTCATTGCTAGTGGTGAGGAATGTGGGAAGAGGAGCAAGGGGTGATGTTAGGAACATGAATTCCAGCTTGATTCTGCTGAGTTTCAGTGGCTCTGGGGGGATCATACCTACTAGGCATTTGGATATCTGAAGATAGAGATTTGGGAGCCCACAGCATATGGATGGTAGACAAAGCCTTGGAAGCAGGTGCGAATCACTGAGGGGTGTAGGGAGGAAGACTTGAAGAGTGCTGAAGGCAGAGCTATGGATCCCTGACCCTAAAGAGAGATGGAGGAAGAGAGGAATATAGCAAGGAGGCTATGGAAGAGCAATGAGAAGACAGAAAAGCTCTGAGAGAGAATGTTATTTTGGAAGCTGAAGAAAGAGGGAGTTTTCCAGAAAAGAGTGGTCAGTGGGAAGAAATGGAAGACAGATGCTGTTTTAGAGATTACTGGCTGCTTGTAGTTTCTGCTTCTAATGCCTTGGTTTGCCAAATCCAGTCCAGATTCTACATGAATCTCCAGTTAAATGGTCAACCGTATAACTGACAGGTTGTCTGATTTTGTACAGTTTAAATTCTTACTAATGGGTTCATCCTGTATGTTGGTTTCACTTGGGTGACCCTAGTGCAATAAACCATTATAGGGAGGGTAGCAGGTGAGGCTGAGTCTGTAGCTGTGGCTGGGTAGATCCCTGAGTGTGCAGGGGAAAGAGGGTAAACACTGAAGATCTTGCCAATAATCATCATAACAACCCCCAGTGTTGATTAGGCACTGTTTTAAACACCTTACATGTGGTAATTCATTTAGTCTGTTTGAATATAATGGTGAGCACGGAAGTCATATTACAGTGAATTGAGTCCTCTACTACTAATAATGACAATAAGTCTCTAGAAAGGCATTAATCTGACTCTTCCAAAAATGCCCTTTGCTTTGCTCTCCCTTAAAGAGGCAGAATCCTTCCCTGGGTCCACTCTTGATGATTGGGTGGGAGACTGTGCCTTCTGATCAAGTTTCCTGAGTTCTTTTAATTGAATCATCAGAATATCACACATAAAATGAGGCCTTGAGCCAGGCTGGCATGGCCACGCTAAAGTCCTGTGATTCTGTTTACCTGAGAGCATGATGAGTTTGTTGGTCTTTCTTAGCCTTAGGAATCTGCCTTCTGGTGCATAGTGTTTAGACAGAGTAGCAGCTGAATGAATTTTGAATTTAATTGTGCTCGAGCAGAGAGTGAACAACCTTTGCATATGCCAGCTTTTTGATGTAGACTTTTCAGAATAGTGATTTCAGGTTATTTCCAACTGAAGGACTCTTTCAATTCATAATAATACATATTTTAATTAGCTCTCTTTGGATTGCTTATATTTATGGAGGAAGAAACAGTGGAATAACCTACTTGAGAATGTGTTTAGAGCATGTGGCTCGTTTGACACATAAAAGCAGTGTATTAACTAAGTGTCCTGTTCAGTCGTTTATTTAGATTTAGTTGATAACTTGGATTTCAGCAGTAACTGAAATGCATTGGTTCATATTAGATTAATCAATTATCATAGAATATGAAGAGCTCACCAGAACTATACTTGCAATAGCACATAGTTATTTGATGCTGATTTCAAAGGATATTTTACAAATGCATTTGTGAATGGGAGTTTGTTCTTTTAAACGTTTGAACTGCTTTGGCTTTTTCTGTGGTGGGGCCTATAAGAAGACACGTCACAGCAGGTCTCACTTAAGTCTTTAGCACAGAACATAAAAGTGACTGTAACTAAAGTTTGGAACATGGCATTTTATTGAGTACTGACACTAGAGGAGTTTAAGGATATTCACATCAGTTAACAAACCAACAAAACGTTTATTAAATTTTGGTTACTCATTCAACAAATACATAATGAATACCTACTATAAGTGCAAGTATTCCACGTCATCTCTTTTCATCCTTGCAAACATTAGCAAGAACTATAATCCCACAGTTTTATGAGATTTAGAGAGGTCAGGCTTAGCTTGTTCAAGGTTCTAGGGGAGGCAGAATCTGAACTGATTCTAAACTGTCCAACCTTAAAATCTATATTACTTCCTCTTAGCTGAATCTTACCGGGAAATCAAAGCTGTATAAGCTATGGCCCCTTCTGTGTGGGGTTGACAATGACATCTAAAACACCAGACTTAAGCCTGTAAATCTAGAAAACATAAGGCACAAGTCTACACCACCCAGGCAAAGTGCCAGAGGATCTCATAGCTACAGGAGTTTAGGGAAGAGGCATCAAGGAAGGCAGCCAGTGCCCCTGGAGTTTGTGCTGCTTGGAGAACAGGCAGTATGTGGATAGTTGAAGGCATGGAGAGATGGTTCCAGTGGGAAGAGCTGAATGAGAAAAGGTGCAAAGCCAGAATGACCAAGCTGTGTTCAGGAAATCATAAACAGACCTGCTGCTGAGAACAAAAGTTCTGTTATCTGAGAGTAGAAAATATGGCTGAAAAGTAAATGAAACCGGTTTAGCAGAGGGCCTTAAGTTCCAAGCTAAGAATTAGGACTTTGTTCTGTGGTTTATAGGAAGCCATTACAAGTTTTGGATATAAAAGTAACATGATTTAAGGGTGTTTTAGAAAATTAACCTGATTGTCAACTGGAAAAAGAGGTGATAGAGCTGGAAATCAGTAAAGGGGCTCTGGGCCAGGCAGGGAAATGTGATGGCTGCTTTACAACCTTGAGGAAATCCAGAAGGAGTAGGGCTCATGGGGGACTGTGTTCAGGAACAGGTCCAAAAAGTTAGGCCAGACCAAGGGGGATATTTACACACAGCAATGGAGAGCAGGGTAGCTAGAAGGAAAGCATAGTCACAAAGAGAGGCAAAGGCCAGGGCTGGAGAATCAGTTCATAGCATCAGGAGGGTCTAAGGAGTGAAATGCAGCAATGTCTTAGTCCATGCAGGCTGCTATAACAAAGTACCATACCCTGGTGGCTTATAAACAACAGAAAGTTATTTCTTGCCATTTTGGAGGCTGGGAAGTCCAACAGCAAGGAAGTGACAGATTCAGTGTCTGGTGAGGGCTGCCTTCTTGCTATAAGCTCACGTGGAGGAAAAAGGGCCAGGTGGCTCTGTGGGGCCTCTTCACAAGAGCACTAATTCCATTCATCAGGGCTCCTCCCTCATGATCTAATTACCTGCCAAAGGTCCAACATAATCCTATCACATTAGGCGTTATGTTTTCCGCAAGCGAATATAAAGGGCAAAGGGAACAAAAAAATAATTAGACCATAGCATCCTATACATAAAAAATGTGCAGGTTAGGGGGCAAAAGGCAAGGGGAGGACCCGCAACAAGTTCTGCTACAGAGTGTGACGCAAACTGAGGCACCTGGGTCAGGACCAAGGCTGACCATCATTTGGCAGCCAGTTTACCACCTACTGTGGGATAAGCCTAAAGGCTGAAGTGGAAGTCACAGGAACCAAGACATGATGAGTCTAAGTCAGAATGCTGACAGTGGAAATTGCAAGAAAGTTCTTACGTGATAGAGATCATGAAGAAAGACTCAAAGGATGAGTTGATACATAATTAGATCAATGATACATAATTAGAGAGGAAGGAGAGCAGTAGGTCCTATAAACCCTCATCATCATTTTAAGAGTAAACCATGTTCCAAGGGTGAATTTGGAAACTAGTTATCTGGACTTTGGAAAAGTTTTATCATGAAGAGCCTTTTTCCATAAGGAGATGCTTTTTAAAAATATCAGTCTCACAGGTCAGGAGTATTGCTACCCCCAGGATAGCCATGAAATCTAAACTTCCCCTGGCCTCACTGTCTTTCCACCTGCTATCTCCATCCAAATCTGGCTTCACATGATGGCTTTTGAGCCCAGGTGTGAAGATCTGTGAGCATCTGTGGGTATGGAAACCCCTCTCCTGAGGTCCTGGGAAATAGCTCCACACACATATACACTCTCAACTTCAGCTATGAAATTCACCATCTTAGGTCCTTTCTGGGGCTGGATGCAATTTCAGGATTATTTGGTCCAAAAATATTTGCTCTTTTACCCTGCAATATTCTCTGTCTAATTGCTTCTCTTCCACTGTTCTGTTTCTGAAGCAAAAAACATAGCTCTTTTAAGTATTTGCCGTTCTGTGGAGTTTCAAATCTCCTTCTTTCTCCTCCTTTCTCTTTATTTACTGCGCTCTCTCTATATGGAAAATTAAAGGCTATGTATGTTATAATAGGAGGCTTGAGGACATAGAGAGGGCTGAATGAAAATTAATCTCACCTCCACTTTGGAGAGACAAAAGGGACTCAGAAGAGAGCACTTCTATGTCTCATTGACTTTCTCTCAAACCAGAAAATCAGTTGTGATATTTTAAAATGTTGTCCATACATATCAAAGATAAGCCCATACTTGTTATATGCGCACCCAGCTGTTACCAGTGTCTTGTCCATTAATTTTTCTGGTTTTTTTTTCTGCTTTACTTCATGATATGCTTATGAAAAGATTTCTCATATAACTCCAAGCAACTTTAACCCTTAAATTAAAAGTAAAATAATAAAGTTAGCTATTGTAAGAAATGTGATCAGGAAGGATAAAGAATCCAGCAATGCAGAAACTGAATGATTATGAAATGTTTAGGTTTTCATGATTTTGTTTGTTGCTAAATCTTACTAAAATGCACTTTTTTAAACAGTTAGACTTTTCATTTTTTTAGAAGTTTTGGATTTACAGAAAAGTTGAGAAGATGGTGCAAGGAGTTCCCATGTACCCTAATACCTAGTTTACCCTATTAGTAACTTTCACGTTAGTGCAGTACATCTGTTACAATGAATGAACCAAATATAGATTGTCATTAACTGAAGTCCATACTTTCTTTAGATTTCCTTAATTTTCACCTAATATTTTTCTGTTTAAGGATCCTATCCCGTGTAACATTTAGTTTTGTCTCCTTAGGTTCCTCTTGGCAGTGACAGTTTCTCAGACTTTCCTTGGTTTTGATGACCTTGACAGTTTTGAGGAGTATAGGTCAGAAGCTTTGTAGAATGCCCCTCGTGGAGTTTGTGTGGTGTTTTCCTGGTGATTAGAATAGGCAAAAAACTAACATGGTTATGGTAAATATGAAGGTCTGGCAGACTCAGGGCTCCAGTCAACCTAGTATGTATCCCGGCTGATTGGCAACTCCTAGGAACTGTCTCTGTCAGGCTTCCACCCTGGCACCTGGGTTCACTCGATCCTGCATTGCACTCACTGTGGGGAGGTGAAGTTCCAACTCAGCCAGATGCAGAACCCTGACCTGGAGAGCACCAAGGAGGGTGCCAAGGAGAGGTGGCTCACCTGTGCTCTGGGAGCGAGGAGCTGTCATGGAGTTGTGTCCAAGGTTAGTTACATAGATTGTAGCAGCTGGAGACTGGAACCAGAGGAAGAGCTGCTTCAAGCAATTTCACTAAGAGGCAGCAGTCCAAGGAAAATAAGGCAGATTCCAGAGCATATGAGCAGAACCAAGACAGAAAGCACAGAACATATGGTTATGATTCCAAGTGAAAGATGCAGCCAAAGCTCTTCAGTGTCATAAACCTGTTCCTTCCGGCAGGGTATCTGAAAAAGCCAGAGCTGGGTGGTTTATCATCAAGTGGAAACTCCATAGTCTCTTCTCTTCCAGATAATGCCTTGTTTGTAACCACTGCACAGACCTCTAGATTGACATCCAGCATATGTGGTAGATAGAGGACCGGAAGTATACAAGACCTCTAATAGCACAGTCCCATGAGGAGAGGGGCTTCTTTACTTTTCTTGGCAAACATCTGAATGATGCTTGCAAACTGTCTGAATTTGCCCTCTAGGGTTTTCCAACAATCTGCATGTTTTTCAGATGTTTGGGGAAAAAATTAAATACTGTAAAAAGACTGTAAAAAGTCATGTGGAATTTTTTTTTAAAGATGCCATAAATATGACCTCCATCTGTTTTTTTCTTTGTCGTCATTGTTGTAATTTTTTCATGCTATTCAAATTCTTATCTCTTTGACATTAGTCTGTGGTTTATTTCCTACTAGCGGCTTCTAAAAGTCAAATCAACTTAGTTGGGTATATGTTTTCCCCTTAAATTGTTTTCTTATTCACAGCGTTAACCTATTCAGCATAACCTTCTGTAGCAGGAATTGATGAAAATGATAATTTTTGATCTTAAAGAAATTCTATTAAAGCTTTTTTTTGGTCTGATCACAATTTTAATTAATAAATTTCAGATTTGGATCATTTTTTGTTGCCCAGTAACTTCGACAAATGATTTAATTTGCTGTTTTAGGAGTTTCTCAAATCATTTCTCTCAATTTTTACAACTGATATTTTGTCTGTCTACCTGATATGGTTATTTCCCTTGTAACTCAAGAGTAGTTTAACACAAAGTATAATCCTATAGTGTTGGTGCCTTCCAAGAGACCTTGTTTGCATGATAAGTAAATGCGTATTGTGAAACTATATTCCCAAGGTTGGATTTAGCATGATCTGTTGTTGGCTCCCTTTATTCACAATCTCTCTTTGCGCAAAATACTTATGAACTAGATTTTCTTTAATGTTAAATCCCTTTTAAAACATGTTATCTCATGGAGGTGCACACCTGTAGTCATAGCTACTGAGGAAGCTGAGGCAGGAGGATTGCTTGAGCCCAAGAATTCCAAGTCCAGCTTGGGCAACATAGCAAGACCTCGTTTCTAAAAAATAATCAAAACAGCAATAAAACCCCTATGTTATGAATTTTTAATTTAGTGACACTTATTCAGTTAAAACTTTCCTATCTACCAATAACTGTAGTATTGGAATTGAACCTTAAATGTCCAGTTGGTCATGACTGCATCAAAGTTGAATAAGACAGCCTTCTTGCTGTTCAGCTGTTTAGATAATGTACGTATATTGTTAGGGCACCTTTCTCTGGGAGGTTGCCATTTGTCATATCAATTTCCAAAAGCTGTTATACCTTCATGGGCATTTATTCTCTGAATGACATTTAAATGCTGACACAAATCACCACATGATCAAGTGAAATGGACTATACTTTAAAGATATCAGTGTAGAGCTCACTGCATCTCATTATATATTTTAAAGGGAATCATTGCCTTAAATATTTGCTCTCAGGATGTCAAGGTTAATATATATATATATATGTTTTTTGGAGTCAAAGTTTCACTCTGTTACCCAGACTGGAGTGCAATGGTGCATTCATGGCTCACTGCAGCCTCCTGGGCTCGAGGGGTCCTTTTACCTCAGTCTCCCCAGTTGCTGGGATTATAGGCATGAATTGCCATGCCTGGCTAATAGTATTTTCTTGTTTGTTGGTTTGATTTGGTTATTGTTCTGTTAGTTGCAACTTGTTTTACAGGACTCACTTGTGTCCACACATCTGTGATCCCTTTGAACTTTAAGAATCAAACCATTGTCTGGGAGCAGTGGCTCATACCTGTAATCCCAGCACTTTGGGAGGCCGAGGTAGGCCAATCACGAGGTCAAGAGAGTGAGACCATCCTGTTCAACATAGTGAAACCCCGTCTCTACTAAAAATACAAAAATTAACTGGGCATGGTGGTGTGCACCTGTAATCCCAGCTACTCGGGAGGCTGAGGCAGGAGAATCACTTGAACCCAGGAGGCAGAGGTTTCAGTGAGCTGAGATCTTGCCACTAAAAAAAAAAAAACAAAGAATCAAACCATTTTGGCCTCGCCATTTTCTGGTTGAGAAATTCTTTATATTTTAAATATATATTTATTTCCAAATTTAATGTTGAAAACTAGAATATAGAGAAGGAAAATAGTTACCTAAAATGACCTAACCCTCAAGATGATTATTATTACTATTAGCATTTTTCCATGATTTTCCAGACTTTTTTCTATATAGCCTTATACATATAAATACATATATTTTAACAACGAGATTAATGTTAACTCACGCTGTAAGCGGTTTTCTCACTATTCATCATACGGATGTACCATAATCTAGCTGATTGATGGACGTTTTTATGGTTTCTGATTTCACTGTTTTAGATAATATTGCTATGAACATCCTTGGATAATGATTCATTTTTCTGTATTATAATGTTGAGATTATTTGAGAATCAGAGAAACTGGCAGAGAAAATTATAGTGAGTCATTGTACGTTCGCAACAAAACTTGCATAATTTCATTTCCATGAGAGAATGTGGAATGAACTAAAACGGAAACTTTTCTTTTAAAGAATGAGCTTTTTGTCTAGATATAGTGGTTCATGCCTGTAATCCCAGCACTTTGGGAGTTTGAGGCAGGAGAATCGCTTGAGTTTAGGAATTCTAGATCAGCCCGGGCAACATGGCTGTTGCTCTACACTACAAAAGAATACAAAAATTGTCCAGCCACAGTGGCTTGTGCCGATAGTCCCAGCTACTGAGGAAGCTGTGGTGGGAGGATGGTTTGAGCCGGAGAGGTGGAGGCGGCAGTGAGTCATGATCACACCACTGCACTGCAGCCTGGGTAACAGAGTGAGACCCTGTCTCAAAAAAAAAAAAAAAAAAAAAAAAAAAAAGAATGAATTTTATATTTTTGAAATTTTAAAACACGTTAGAAAAACAGCTATCAGAACCATAGATGTCTACACTAAAAGTAGAAAAGTTAATTATAACTGCATAAGAATTCTAGAAATAGTTTCAAACTATCAAAAGACATCCAAAGTAGAAGGGAAATAAATTGTAATATATTTGAGATCGCTGGATGTAATGATGGAAAATAAATAAAATTGATCCATGTAAGCACATAATAAATTACAATAATTTCATAATTTAAAAATTGGTATGGTTTAATTGTATCAAGGTAGCTAGAAGTTTGAAGAGTATTTTTGGCCCAGGTATGTATGACTAATGATCAAATGGAAGACACCAAC
This sequence comes from Colobus angolensis palliatus, assembly GCF_000951035.1. Lineage (NCBI taxonomy): Eukaryota > Metazoa > Chordata > Mammalia > Primates > Cercopithecidae > Colobus > Colobus angolensis. The sequence goes on along the minus strand of NW_012114899.1, from coordinate 553,216 downwards.
AACAGGAATTTTTCTGTATATTCGTAAAATATTCTTTAATATGATATAATAGATATAATATGTGATATATAATAAAGTACAAACCGAAAGGAGAGCAAGTGAGCAAAAAGTATATATTATATAATTAATAAAAATTTTATAATACAAAGCATAGAAAAAAGAAGCATCAAAATGTTTTTATTTATGTAATAATTTTCCTCCTCTCCTCTCCTCTCCCCTCCCGTCCCCTCCCACCCCGCCTCTCTCCTCTCCTCTCCTCCCCTCTCCTCTCTTTCCCTTTTCCTTTCCTTTCCCTTTTCCTTTCCTTTCCCTTTTCCTTTCCTTTTTCCTTTTCTTCCCCTTTGAGATAGGATCTTACCCAGTCACCCAGGCTGTAGTGCAGTGGTGTGATCATGGCTCACTGCAGCCTTGACCCCCAAGGCCCAATGGATTCTC
>NW_012114899.1:546466-552731 GCF_000951035.1 Colobus angolensis palliatus | reverse complement strand
CTTCCCTCCCCTCCCCTCCCCTCCTTTCCTTTCTTTTTTTTACAAGGTCTCTCTCCATTGCCAAGGCTGGAGTTCACTAGTGTGATAAGGGCTGACTGCAGCCTTGACCTCCTGGGCTCAAGTGATCTCCTCCCACATCAGTTCCCTGCGTAGCTAGGACTACAGGCACGTGCCACCACACCCAGCTAATTTTTTAAATTTTTTTCTAGAGATAGTCTCTCACTATGTTCCCCAGGCTTGTTCCTATCTCCTGGACTCAAGCGATTCTCTCACCTTGACCTCCCAAAGTACTGGGATTATAGGCGTGTATCACTGCACCCAGCCCAAAACATATTTTTAAAAAGTGGATGAGATCATTGTCCGGATTGTAGTTAATTAATATCAAAGAGGCAAACACACGAACGTCCTAAGTAACTTATTACACAGAAAAAGACATATTCTTACCAAAATAAGTACAAATCAACCCGGGGGAAAAAACAGTAAAAATACAAACCCAAAGAAGCAGTTGAATATTTAGAAGTAGGTATATCGTGATAGCCTGGTAACTTGGTTTTGTCACTTGGAAAATGAACTGGCAGTATACGATGAGACCTACAAAACAGTTTATAAATTTTGATACCCAATAATTTCACTTTGGGTTGTATATCCAAAAGAACTAATCTGAAAGGAATAAATATATCATTGTGAAACATTTGAAGCTACTCATGTTATGAAAGTGAAGTGAGAATGATTTTTAAATTGTTTACATTATAGTATAGTATGAAAAGCCTGATTATGTATTATCTCCTTCAATCCTCAGGGAGGAAGCAGTGACAAAGAGCTCACATGACTGGGACTGGAAACTAGGAGTCCTGTCTATGCAGGAATAAGACCCAGACTTAAACCTGGCTACATCCTGTGTCTTGCGGGTGTGGGACTTCAGCCCCCTTCCCAGTAGCTCTGAGCAGTATTTTTCAGATCTGGAAATGAGTCACAATGTTCAGTCTCTATAGCTCCCAGGTTTTGAGCGATAACTGAGATAATGCACATGGAAGTGGAGCTCCTTCCATGGGCCTGATAGGGCAGTCACTGGGGCTGCAGCTTTCTGAAAATGGGTCTTTAAATAATCTTCAAACTGCACACTGAGGAGCGGGAAGATTTGGAACATGTTTAATCAGCAAGGGAGCAATGAAAGCAGAGCCCAATGGCAACGAAGGCCAAGTTAAAACAGGGCAGAGTGGAGTTGTAATGAGAGAAGTAAAGTGGACTTGTTTGCACCGCCTGGGGAGGTGTAGGGTGCAGAGGGGATTCAAGGGCACATGCTTGTTTTTTTTTAATTGAGACATTATGAACATCTCAAAGAAAAAGCTTTGGGCATTGGTAAGCTCCAGACACCTGGTTTAGAGCTTTTTCATTCCCCAAGAGTCCGCCTCCCTTCCATGACACTCCTCCCTGTGACACATGCTTGGATTTGGCTCTGGAAATGCCCAGCCCCACCATGAAACCATCTAGTCTCTTCCCCAGATTACTTCTCTTGCAGTCACGCAAAATCAAGGCTGAGGCTCTCTGTCACGACCCTCGGCACATCACCTGAGTTCTAGGAGCCACTTCGTCAGTCCCCTTTCTGTGCCGCCAATGGGAGTGAGGGGTGGGCCTGGCAGAGACACACATGCCACCCTGGGCTCTGTGACAAGCCCTGGACTCTAATGGGTCAAACCCAGGGCAAAGGCCATCCTCCATCTAGGTAACGAAGTGTTCATGACTCTGTGACAGCCAGGACAAGGGCAGTACGTTTGCAGTAGAATGACACTGCAAACTGGTGGACCTTAATGTAGGGTACGTCCTGGCCAGGCTTTAATAATCAGAGCAGCAGTAATGACAACAACGTTGCGTGCGTGCGTGCGTGTGTGTGTGTGTAAACCTGGTGCAGTCCTATCCACTGTCTGATTCGGTCATGAGTGCCACATCCTCCCCAGAGTTGAGTTAGAGTGGACCCAGATCCCCAGAACGCTTTTAAACCTGGATGATTTAGAATTCAAACTGCCATCACTTCTCCAGGCCAGATTAAATGCCACCTGGACTGATCAGATTCAACATCTTACCATGTGTCTGGTATTTTCTTTGCTACTTTATGTAGATAATTATCTTATTTAATCCTTTCAGCAATCCTAGGAAGATATTCTTATCCCCATTTTACAGAGAAAGATATGGAAGTTCAGACATGTTAATAACTTGCCCCAGATCACAGAGCAAATCAGCTGTGAAGCAGGTTTAAAATCCAGGTTTGCTTAACTCCAAAATCCATAGTCATGCTACTCCGATGCATGCTACCGAGAGTTTTTCTGGGCCAGTAATGGGAAGAAGGTAGGGATTTTTACAAAATTTGTCTTACGGACCCAGTATATAAGTATGCCACTAACTTTGGGGTTTCCAGGCCACTTCCTTATAAGCGGCAGAGTTAGATGGGATGCTGAGGATGCCTGTGTGTTTTCTATGTACACACAGCAAGACAGACATTTTTTCCTTTAACACGTGTTTTGCTTTCTATAGGGAGAATCTTTTTTCTGACAGTCGCTTTCTTTCCAAAGCTTAGAACATCATAGGCTCTTTAGCAGAGACTACAGCTTTCAACAAGAAAAAGAAAAGATTTTGGCCGCTCTGCCCCTTTGCGGTTCAAATATAATTCAAAATATCTGCTTCTATTTGTTTGCCTTTTGCAAAACATCAAGGGTGATTTTGAAATAAATAGAAGTAAAACATTTGACTGAACCAAAAGATCCCAGTACCTGGCCATCTGAAAGTATTTATTTATTTGTTTAAACATTGCTGGAGTAATAGAAAATTTAAATGCAGTTATCAAAGACCAAAAGTTCAGAGATTAAATACTATGTTAGAGTCATTCCTTCGAATTAATTTTGAACTGTTTTCGAAAACGAAGAACTTGCTGGGGAGACAATTATCAAGATCATAACAAAGTTCCCCTAGAAGATTAACAGAGCTTGGAGTTTATTGTGGATCTTTGCCTGTGTGGAGAAGAAACAGCCAAACTAGAGGAAACAAAACTGTCTCTATAGGCAAATTAAATTTTAGTGGATGTTCATGTGCACAGGTGGGCAGCAGCACCTTAGTCTAGTATGTTGTGATTGGGATCAGAGTCCTTTTCCATAAATGCAGCAGCATTGAGCAATATAATTCCACCATCTAAAATCTGATTGCTTACTTTTTTTTTTTTTTTTTTGAGACAAGGTCTCGCTCTGTTGTCCAGGATGGAGTGCAGTCACACAATCTTGGCTCACTGCAATCTCTGCTTCCTGGGTTCAAGGGATTTGCCTGCCTCAGCCTCCCAAATAGCTGAAATTACAGGCATGTGCCACCCTGCCCAGCTATTTTTTTGTATTTTTAGTAGAGACAAGGTTTCGCCATGTCAGCTAGGCTGATCTCCAACTCCTGACCTCAAGTGATCCACCTACCTCAGCCTCCCAAAGTGCTGGGATTACAGGTGTGAACCACCACACTCAGCCTTGTTTGCTTACTTTTCAAAATAGCTCTGTGTGTGTGTGTGTACATGGTAAAGTTTACAACGAAATACACATGTTTAGTATACATTCAGTAAGTTCTAATAAATGTATACATGTGAGTACCTCAAACCCATATCAAGACATAAAGCATTGCCATTACCCCAGAAGCAACGGCAGTTCTGAATTAGTGCATTAGTTTTCCGTATTTTGGGACTTTGTGCAAATGGAATGATATGTAATATGTCGTTTTTTTGGATAAGGCTTCTTTGACTCAGCGTAATGTTTTCCATTCATTATCATCCATATTGCATGTATTAATAGTCCATTCCTTTTGATTGTTGAATAGTGTAACCATTATATAAGTATTCTACACTTTCAGTTAGGTTATTTTCTATTTTCCTATTGATGGACACTTGGCTGTTTCCAGTTTTGAGTCAAATAAAGTTGCTAAAGACATTCTAGTATAAGTCTTTTTGTGGACACGTTTTTATTTCTCTTGAATAGATGTCTGTGAATGGAATTGCTGAGTCATGGGGAAGGGAAATGTAAATGTCAGGATTTTTTTCCCAGGATTATTGTCCCACTTCACACCTCCACCATCAAAATACGAGAGCACATCCTTGTTGCCATTAGATGTTACCGGTGACCTCTCATTTTAGTTTTAATTTGCATTCTTCTGGATGACTAATGACATGAAGCATTTCATGATTCTTTCCTGGCCATGTGTATATCTTCCTTTGTAAAGTGACTGTTCAAATCTTTTTCCATTTTAAAACATTGGGTTTTCTTTTTTTTTTTTTTTTTGAGATGGTGTCTCACTTTGTCACCCAGGCTGGAGTGTAGTGGCGCGATCTCGGCTCACTGCAACCTCCACCTCCTGGGTTCAAGTGATTCTTCTGCCTCAGCCTCCTGAGTAGCTGGGATAACAGGCAAGTGCCACCACGCCCGGCTAATTTTTGTATTTTTAGTAGTGACGGGGTTTCACCATATTGGCCAGGCTGGTCTCAAACTCCTGACCTCATGATCCGCCCACCTCAGCCTCCCAAAGTGCTGAGATTACAGGCGTGAGCCACCACGCCCGGCCGGGTTGTCCTTTTGTTACTGAGTTGCCGGTGTGCTTTACGTTTCTTCACATGGTGTGTATATATATATATACACACACACAAACCCTCTCCCTCCCTCAGGGAGTGGAGCCCCAGTTACCTCATCTTTTTGTCTGTCTTTCTCCCCAGAATGATGCCAGGGATTCTTCTTTGTTTAGTACTATATTCCCAGTGCTTCAGATTACCACTGGCACAGAGTAGGAGCTCGATAAACATTTACTGAAAGAATCAATAAATAATCGAGTGAACTGACTTTTGGGTCTGATATTCAGACACAACGTTCTTGACCTTAATGGCGTTAATTAACAAGGAAATTGAAAAAAGGATATTTAAATGGTATCCTTGAGGTGTTACATACGCTTAGCACCAAGGACACAGAATACCTTCAGGGGACTGGACATGGTGGCTTATGCCTGTAATCCCAGTGCTTCAGAAGGCTGAGGTGGGAGTATCACTTGGGCCCAGGAGTTGGAGATCAGCCTGGGCAACATCGTGAGACCCTATCTGTACAAAAAAAAAAAAAAAAAAAAAAAATTAACCAGGCATGGTGGTGTGCATCTGTAGTCCCAGCTACTTCTCGGGCTGGGGTGGGAGGATAGCTGGATCCTGGGAGTTCGAGGCTGCAGTGAGGCCTGATTGCTGATTGCACCACTGAACTCCAATCGGGGTGACAGAGTAAGTCCCTGTCTCAAACAACAACAACAAAGCCCAAAACAGAATACCTTCAGGGGATTTGTTCACCCAGGGGAGATACTGCTAGACTATCTCATGGAGTGGCCTAATTTGTCCCCATATATGAGCCCTCTAGTGTAAGCCATCATCTGCCACATTCTGGGACTATGCCCCCACTTCCAAGTCTTGGGTTCCGACCAGATTTGCTTAATGGATGAGCAGAACATCTAGCTTTAGAGGGTTTTAGGTAATTTCACCCACCTGATCCCACTGTGCCTTTAACCACCTCCCTCTTGGCCCCCTCCAACACTGATAATGCGTGTTCCCTGACCATTGGCCCCTCTGCCTGGCTCTGTCTCACTAGCAGGCCCATCCCCACTCTGTGCTCTGCCTTTCTTAGCACCCCTAAAAGGCCAGGAAGGGACGGGACAAGTTGATTATGACATCCCTTTCTAGCTCTAAGGAATTCAATAATTCTCATTTTCATCCCTAAAGACATTTACCAGCAGTTGTAAATGGGGCTTTCCTAATTTGACACTGAAAGGCCAGTAGGGCCCCCTAAGTCTTGAAGCCATTTTCCTGGTCCCAATCCAGCAGATTCCATCCTATTCGGTTTGGGGGGTGTCTACAGTGAATAAGTGAATCATCAGCATTCACGTTTATAGAGAACTTTGCCATTTGCATGTTCATATCTGTCATCTTATGTAAACTGCCAAACAGTTCTAGTTGTAGCCCTCTTTAGTTTCTATTTTCACAAAGTTTCTATTTCCCAAAGCAAAAAGAGGTGAGTTTTCATTTTTTTTTTTTTTTTTTAGACGGAGTCTCCCTCTGTCACCCAGGCTGGAGTGCAGTGGCGTGATCTTGGCCCACTGCAACTTCCACCTCGCAGGTTCAAGCAATTCTTCTGCCTCAGCCTCCTGAGTAGCTGGGATAACAGGCAAGTGCCACCACGCCCGGCTAATTTTTGTATTTTTAGTAGTGACGGGGTTTCAC
>NW_012114899.1:505723-546106 GCF_000951035.1 Colobus angolensis palliatus | reverse complement strand
TTTTTGAGACAGGGTCTCGCTCTGTTGCCCAGGCTGGGTCTCGCTGTGTTGCCCAGGCTGGAGTACAGTGGTGCAGCTCACTGCGGCCTTGGCCTTCTGGGTTCAAGTGATCCTCCCATCTCAGCCTCTCCAGTAACTGGGACTACAGGCACGTGCCACCATGCCTGGCTAATATGTTTTTATTTTTCATAGAGATGAGGTCTCACTATGTTGCCCAGGCTGATCTCAAACTCCTGAGCTTAAGCAATCCTCCCGCCTTGACCTCCCAAAGTGCTGGGATTACAAGCATGAGCCACTGCTCCTGGCAGAGTTTTCAAAAACCTGCAGCTCTTGCTAAAAAAGTTGGTGCTTTCTTAGTTCTGGTGGGTATGCATGTGTAATATTTAAAAGGCTCACAGATATTTACAGTTCAGAAACCTGGATTCTGTCTGTCATTAGAAATTCAATTACACACCACAGACATATATGAGTAGTTCCTAACCTTTTAATTTAACCATTATTATGGATTTTTCCCCCCTTGGATCACATGTTATTTTCTTTTAAGTCCACCAAAAACTGTATTTATTGGCTCACTTTACCTTTTTTATTCATCAGACTTATACCTCCCAGTCAGAGTTTAGAATCAGGATCAGGTAGTCTCTTACCTCACTAAGCTGATTTTATTACAGCCAAAATAAAGACATTTGATATTTGAATTAGCTTCCAAACCTAACAAGTACATTTCCATTTCTGCTGGGCTTTTTGAGAGATTAAAAAGTTCATGCATTGACCCTTGAGAAAGTGGAAGCAAAGTTTAGTTCTTGTAAAGGAGTAGCCCTGTGTGTTCAGGGACTTCACTCTTGCCTTGTCTGTGATGTCTGAATGGAAGTAACAGGGATATTACTGACTTCAACCCTTTTCACTGTGATCTAGGCCTTTCTCTGGCTCTATAGGGACTGGGGATCAACCACCCCCACCCTAGTATTTCCTCAGCTACTGGAGTATTTGGGTTCTCAGTTCAAGCTCATAGGACTTGGGGAGAACATGCATTCATTGAAACAAAGACATTCCCCTAAGGTGCAAAAGTTAAAATGTCATGCAACCAGAACTATTACATAAAATCAAAAAGTGTCCAATTTGGATTATACTCTCAAAGGACCATGATGAGTATTCTAAAGTCAGTGTTTGTTTCTAAATTAATAGAATTGATAAATGTTATCTGTTTGCCAATTATAGAAGAAGAGATACAGTTGAGGAAGACTATTAATGTAATGTGAAATTGCATTATAATTGTATTATTTAGCAGATTGTGTTGCATGAACCAATGAAATTTGATGCTGTAATTTAAAAATAATTATTTTATGGAAGCAAAACTGCTTATGAATAACATTAAGTGAAATGCAGAATGAATAACTTAGGTATGTAGACTCACAGCTAAGAGATATATATACATGTAGCTCATGGCTCAGGGTAATCTGCAGAAATGAAAAAAATTATATTAGAATGGACAAGGGTGAGTCTCTTTCAAAATATTTTTTGTATAAGTTGTTACACATATCAGTTTTGCAATTAAAAGTTTAAGATGGATTTATACTGGCTCCAGTGAAGAATATGTGTTTTATTAACTAATACTGTGCTTGATTTTGTCTTATTTTATAGGAGTACCAGCAGAAATCCACCAATGTAGTCTATCAGGCCCACCATGTGAGCAGGAATAAGAGAGGGCAAGTGGTTGGAACAAGGGGTGGGTTCCGAGGATGTACCGTGTGGCTAACAGGTATGTCATGTTCACATAGATAGATAGATAGATAGATACAGCAAACTGACATGTGACACAATTTTATGGAAATTAGTGTAACGTATTACGTGCTTGTTTTATCATTAGAAGGAGGCTGAGAGATGTAGTAGAAAGCCTGGGTGTTAGTCCTAACCCTACCATCAGTGAGAAATAGAGTCAAGGTCAACTATAGAAATAAGAGTCTGATCAAGTCAACTCTGAAAGTCTCTAGTTGTCACTTTTCTCCTCTTTGGCAGGAAAGGATGGGACAAGATGATTATGACATCTGCTTTCAGTGCTGAGGGATTCAATAATTCTCATGTTCATCCCTAAACATATTTACTGGCAGTTATGAATGAGGCTTTCCTAATTTGACATTAAGCATTTGGCTGTCCATAAGGTTTTGGATGTTTAGAGATATTTGTTATTGTTGCCTAATGTTTTGACACTCTAGGAGACTATTTCACTTACTATATAAACTAACAAACAAACATAAGAATCTGTACAAGAAGGAAAACCAGTAATTTCCATTTGGCTGAGGATTGCCCTTGTTTATAGAAATAACTTGCTGCTGCTGAGGTGACTGAATGACTCTTCCTTTTCTTGTGTTTTTATAGCCGCAGAATGTCAAAGCTAAGAATTAGTGACAGAACTGGAATTAGAACCTGACTCCCAGTAGCTGGCCCCAGGCTATTACCTTATACTCTGAGTCCAAGGTAGACAAAATTATGTCTGGACTCTAAAGGAAAATCCAATTTCATTTCATAGACAACAGTTTTCAAATGGAATGAGCCCACCTGCAAAACTATGTTTATTCAGGTTATAAAATGTTTTCTAACCTGAAGCTCACTCTAAACAATCTGGCAGCTAGGGACCTGCCTTGCATGTTTTCTTGCTATCCTAAGTCTTTGCCCTTTTCTGTCCCAACCAGCCTCATTCTTGTCCTCTTCAAGTTTTTTCCTTATGCCTTTGGTTTCCTGGTTTCATTCATGCCTGGACTGTGCATCAAAGCAACTTTCTGCAGCCTCCAGTGCAAGGACAGACAGAGAGCACGAAACCTGCTGTGCTCAAATATGCACCATCCTTCTGTCATTACTCCTGAAATGTTTACCTCAACTCCCCCAGAAAGACGTAATTGCAGCAGTAGGTACAGCTGTATTCTGGAAGACCCCCTCCTGTTATATGTTGCCCTTCATGCAGAGATCACTGGTGAAAACAACTTTCGTGTTGGGCTATACACACAAAGTCCATTTTCTCTCATGTGACACCCCTTGGAAAGAAAAAGAGAACTGGTAGAGGAGAAACGTATCTTTCTCCTTCTGTACTCTTAAAATGAATTATCCTTTCATTAGAGGAAGAAAAGAATAGATGGCAAATTTTAAAAATCAAGGCTGGGCTTGGTAGCCCATGTCTGTAATCCCAGCACTTTGAGAGGCCAGTTTGGGTGGATCACCTGATGTCAGGAGTTCAAGACCAGCCTGGCCAACATAGCAAAACCCTGTCTCTCTACTAAAAATACAAAAATTAGCCGGGCATGGTGGTGCACGCCTGTAATCCCAGCTGCTCGGGAAGCTGAGGCAGGAGAATCACTTGAACACAGGAGGCAGAGGTTGCAGGGAGCCGAGATCCGCCACTGCACTCCAGCCTGGGTGACAGAATGACACTCCATCTCAAAAAATAAAAATAGAAAATTAAATTTAAAAACCATTTTTCTAATTTATTTTTTATTCTTATGTTAAAAGGTAGGCTGTTGACCAGGCAGACCAGAAGAAACAAAATATTTTAAATCCATAGACTCAGATTTTAGCCCCAACTCCACCTCCATGAGCTATGTGACTTTGGACAAGCCAGTTAGGCTCTCTAAGCCTCAGTATTCTTATTTGTACAATGAGAATAAAGATAGTACCTGACTTATGGAGGGGTTTATAGAACTAAATCAATAAAAGACAAATGCACTTTGCACAGTGCTTGGCACACAGTTATCAGTAACTGTAATTAGTGTTACCTTAATGTATGAAAGTACGCGCGCCAACAATCTGGTTACATATACTTACTGTAATTTAACTCTTAGTTTCCTGAGAACTGAAGCTAAATGGAAGGACATTTCTGTTATTTCTCTCATTTTCTGACATGAGAGAACACACCAGAGATTCAGAAGTGCCATTTCCCCTACCCTATAACCTGACATAAATACTAAGAAGAATTTATCACTTATGTCTTTATTCAAATGTAAAGGAATAACAGAATTACAGACAATTACCTTAAAAAATGATTTAGTGAAGTTAGTGTTGACACGTTCTTCATATAGCCGTTTCTTCTAATGGTCCTCTGTCAAAGCCAAGGGCATGGCTTTAAACTATAACTAAAAGTATGGAGACTATTTATTTACCTTTTGCAGATCACCTTTCGCCCCCAAATCTTCCTTCCTCTCTGTCCTTCATTCCTGCTTTTCCCACCTTTTTCCTCTTTCCTGCTGTAGTCTTCTCTGTATGAACATCTTGGCTTTTTTCCTCTGTCATGCCCAGGTGCTGTTGGATGGAAGCTTGGCACCATGAAATATTCTTAGGTTCAGAGATCTTTAGGACAAAGATCCTAAAATCCTAAAGGACTAATTTTGTTTTAGAGTGCTAGCCTTTAGGGTAGTTCAGATTTAAACTGTTAAATAATTTGGGCGGTTGTGTTTCCCTTTCTTCTTATGTTCCTCCTCCTATGGAAATTGCAAAGTGTGTTCCTGATCATTGTGCTTTGAAACCGTGGTGGAAGCCACATGGTAACTCGTTTCTCATATAAAGATTCTAGAGAATCTTTACACCGAAGAGTGTGACATATGGCAGCTCTGAATACATCTGCTCCCTAGCTCAGGCCGGCTTTCTGTCTTTATGTTTTGAGAGTCATTTTGGAAACATCTCGAAGCCAAAGGACAGCATGCGGGCTCTGTGAGACGGTTGTTCAGTGGCATCCACAAGGGAGGGGGACTTACCATTCTCCAGGGGCTGGCTGTTCCCCTGCATTCTGGCTGATTGCTGACTTTGAAGGGGATATGAGACCACTGTCACCACATCTTTTGATTTTTTCAAGAGAATACGGTATCTGGATTTGTATATACAACTTCCTTTGTGCTTTGGAGACAAGGCCTCGCTCTGTTACACAGGTTGGAGTGTAGTGGTGCCATCACGGCTCACTGCAGCCTTGACTTTCCAGGCTCAAGGGGTCTTCCCACTTCAGCCTCCTGAGTAGCTGGGACCACGGGTGTGCACCACCACACTCAGCTATTTTTTTGTTTTGTTTTTTGAGGATGCAGGGTCTCACTATGTTCCCCAGGCTAGTTTTGAACTCCTGGGCTCAAGTGATCCTCCCACCTTGGCCTCCCAAAATGCTGGGATTACAGGCATGAGCCCATGCCCAGCCTGTGTGACAACTTTCTAATCTTTAAAACATTCTGCAGCCCAAACAGAACACATCGAGGACCACATGTAGCCCCCAAATCTCCCTATTTATGAAGCCTGCTTGCTTTGAAAAGCTATAATTCTAACACAGGACAAATAGTTATTTCAAAATTTGACAGAAATATAAGTATTTGCCTTTGTAGTCAACTGCACTGATTTCTTTCTTTCTTTCTTTTTTTAGATTTAGTTATATTTAAAATTGCTAGATTAGTTCACAATTTGTCATCTTAAACTATCCAGGCCGATGTCAGTCTGCTTTATCTGTTCTGAACAGGTCTCTCTGGCGCTGGAAAAACAACAATAAGTTTTGCCCTGGAGGAGTACCTTGTCTCCCATGCCATCCCTTGTTACTCCCTGGATGGGGACAACGTCCGTCATGGCCTTAACAAAAATCTCGGATTCTCTCCTGGGGACAGAGAGGAAAATATCCGCCGGATTGCTGAGGTGGCTAAGCTGTTTGCTGATGCTGGCCTGGTCTGCATTACCAGCTTTATTTCTCCATTCGCAAAGGTAAAAAAAAAAAAAAAAAAAAAAAAGGCACTGCACACTATTCCTACACACAGTGCAAGTGCTCTCCAACTGCTAGGGGAAGGAATCAGGTAGGGTGGGCATAAGAATGTCTCCTTTCATTTTGCTGACTATTTCTTCCCCCCATCACAGGCTCTCTCATTTCCTCTATTTAATATGGGTTACGTAAAGAGAGTTCCTTCCTTTCCAGATGCCAGGGCACCAGTGGACATAAATCCTTCCATGTTCACAATTATAAGGAACATTTGGTCAGAGTCGAAGGGAAGAGAAAGTTAAACAAGAGCAACTCTAAAGCTCTGTAATTTTAGTTGTCAGAAAAAGGATCTAGCTAAAGAAAAGAGCAGTTGACAGCCAAAGCTTCGGGTTCTATGTGTTTAATGCTGACATCACTGAGGTGGAGTGTCACTCTTCTTTTAAGTCAGGAAATTTCTGGGAGCCAAACATCAGATGTAGCTTAGAACACATCCTTTGAATGAAATGCTCCCATATGGCCAGTGCTTTCCTGCTAGGAGGGTCTATTTTCCATCGTTTTCTGTGAAAGTCCTTGAGAGAGCTGTGTTTACCAGAGTGAAATTTCTGGACTTTCTCTCAAGCACTCTGCAAAGCACAAACCCCAGTGTTATCTCAAGGCTATTGAAAACCAAAGTACACAGTGTTCTGTGATTTAGAATTTCACCATGAAACCTCTTTTTACATTCTTAAACATATTGCTTTTCAGGATCGTGAGAATGCCCGCAAAATACATGAATCAGCAGGGCTGCCATTCTTTGAAATATTTGTAGACGCACCTCTAAATATTTGTGAAAGCAGAGACGTAAAAGGCCTCTACAAAAGGGCGAGAGCTGGGGAGATTAAAGGTAAGAGAATCGGCTAGCAGCATCTTTACCAGTTACTTAGGCTGTCAGTCCTTATTTTGTCCTCAGAAATCTGCCTTGAGTTTCAAACTCTCTTTTCCAAAATTGCATATAACATGCACAACTTTTTATCACATCATGATATATTCAATATGCCCAGAGGCTTATTAAAATGTAGGGTTTTATTTTTAAGAATTGTCATCTCAGCCATATGCAATAAAGTTCAGAGAACTAGAATGGATATTTATATGTGAGTGTGTGCGTGTAGAGGAGTGTTTCAGAGTTCTTCCTTATTCTTTTCTTCCTTTTTGATTTTAATCATCTACAGAGGGCTTCAACTTACCCAGCCAGATTTTGTTGACAGTTTGGGGCTGTCCATATTGAAAATACAGCTATTTATTTTCTTATTTATGGCTAGAAGTCAAGGATGGCTGTTGGACCTTTTCTGTTAAAATGTGAATTTTCAGTTGAATACATTATTCCAACATGTGTTTTGCCTTATTGATTAAAAAGGTTATTCTGTCAATACAGATGTGATGATTGTCACCCATATGCCTTGCAGGATTTACAGGTATCGATTCTGATTATGAGAAACCTGAAACTCCTGAGCGTGTGCTTAAAACCAATTTGTCCACAGTGAGTGATTGTGTCCAGCAGGTAGTGGAACTTCTGCAAGAGCAGGTAGGTGAACCGGTTGTCTTTTCTTTATATGTTTAATAAAATCATGAAAGACAATCTATGCCTCCTTACGGAAGCATTCTTTCTACAGTTTTCATTTCAAGTTTTTACCAATTCTGTTTCATTTCAGAACATTGTACCCCATACTATAATCAAAGATATCCACGAACTCTTCGTGCCGGAAAACAAACTTGACCACGTCCGAGCTGAGGCTGAAACTCTCCCTTCATTATCAATTACTAAGGTAAGTGGGTGCAGACTGGTCAAAGAATTAGGCTTAATATCAGTCATTATAATTTATTTATAATTACTTTTAACAATAAGAAAGATATAAATAAGGTGCACTTAATGTCCACAAATAAAACACTCCTTTTTTGCCAAGTTTTTTTAACCTCTTCTCCAAAGAAATCTTTCACCAAGAATTGCCACAAGGCCGCTGATCAATGCCATGTATGGACGTGACTGGGAAAATAACTTCTGTATTTGCATTGGACAATTTTACATAGCTGTCATTGTACCAGTAAGTACATCTGGTAGAAAAATATAGCCAAACCAGGATTTTTGTGGATAAAAGAAAGAAAGAATAAACGATGAATTTTCAACTCAGTTGCATATTTTGGGAATAGATACAGCCTAAAAATGTTCAAATAAGTCATCTCAGTATCTCAATATGAAATCTTTTCACCACTATTTCATAGTAAATTTCCGAACTTAAATCTTTCTGGCCCTTAGATCATGAGTTAACATAACAGTTGGGAACACTTAAAACGTAGAAGATTCTGCCCTTATCCTCTTGTTAACTGAATAAGAAAGGACCTTCCTGGGGCCAGATTCCTGGAAAACAGAACTACGAAAATGTTCAACTACTTTTTGTGTTTTGCAGCTGGATCTCCAGTGGGTCCAGGTTTTGAGCGAAGGCTGGGCCACTCCCCTCAAAGGTTTCATGAGGGAGAAGGAGTACTTACAAGTTATGCACTTTGACACCCTGCTAGATGGTATGTTTTTGTTGTTGTTTCTTACTCTTTGTTGTTAAAGGAGAAAAAGAATCTTTCCCAGAAGTTTTGCAGGAACAGGAAGTTAGTCTTTGGTTTGCAAATGTTATTGCAAAACTATTTGGACCATTGACAGTGTGCTCCGTTCTATTATGTTTAAGCTTCCATTTTTAGGATTTTTTTGGTTGTTCTCAAGATTGTTCCTTTAAAACTAAGGAACTGAAAAATGGTTCTTAAGCCAAGAAAAACACAAGTCTGTTTCACCTCCACTTGCTCTTTGCTGGTGCTGATATTCAGAAGGTAGCACTCAGAAGTACCATTGCCACCTGCTAGGGACATTCCTGGGGCAGCCAAGATGAGGTCAGCACATGTTCCTGATGTCCATGGCAACCCCCACCCTCCAGGTTGCTCGTGTCAAGCATTATTGCAACAACTGCTTTCTTTGGTGCATGCTGAAGTGTCAGTGCTCATGCCCACACATGAAATATATTAAAATGGTTTCATCCACTACACTCTAACAAAAGAGCATTAAGGCAGCTTTCTGGCCACAAGCTGAATGGCTTTTAGAAAAGCTATCTGGTCAAGCTCAGAAGCATGTGTTATTGAGAAGACTTCCGGACCCTTCTATGATCATTTCCTTCCTAGAACTGCCTGAGCTTATCAAATAAACTTATCTATTTCAAGACCTTTGGGGAATGGCTGCTAAGTGGGGAAGGAGTAGGGGTAGAGTCATACTCAATTTGTAATACTGAGCAGGGCTCCAAGCCTTTTAGGAAGAAAAATCAAATAAGATGTTCTTTTTTGGAAAAGATGTTCATGTTCTGTGTTTGTGCCTTTGCCTGGGGAATGGGGCATGAACTCAATCAGAACTCAAAGACTGATCAGCATGGACCCTCTTTCCTTATTCTTTTGCTGTGACAGATAACACTCCAAAACCTGAATCCTTCACTTCTCAGATAAAATAATATTCCCCAAAGACACTTAGTTTACTTCTAGCTTGCTTCAACAACAACAATAATAATCCATATCTCTATACCACATCTCTGTTTTCAAAGCATTTTCTCGGGCATTATTTCATTTGTTCCTCACAAAAACCCTATAAAATAGTTAGCAATTATTATCCCACTTTACAGATGAGGAAACTGGCCTCAGATTAAGGGATTTGCTGAAGTTCATAACATTCACAAGTGAAGGCCCAAGACCAGAGTCCAGAATCTTAGGACTCCTGGCCCAGTGCTCCTTACATACCAGGCTGCTCTCCTGATGTCCTTTCCAATAGAATCTATAAGGCCTGATGGTCTACAAGGAAGGCTGACTTTTATCTTGATGTCTTGATTTTGACACATGGTGAACACTGGCTGCCTGAAGTAAAGGTCATTGGACTTAGCAGCTAGCCATGAGCAAGAGGTTGATTTTGAGCATGTGAACAGAGCTGTGGCCAAAAGACAAGACAAGTGAACTACATTGAAAGAGGGGGCCTCATTACAGACAACAAGGTGCTGTTGACCTTGGACAAGCATTCCTTTCATAAAGAAAAACACCAGGGTGGTGGAAGTAGTTGCAGAGGTCAGTGTTAATGGAAATCAGGGGTCCTTAGCCTGGGATCTAGGACTTCAGGATGGGCTAACAAAAAATCCTAGAGGCAAAAATGTTTGTGTTTTGTTAAGGGAAGGAAGGAACATTTTCCTGGGTTGAGGATTTATGGCTTTTGATAGATTCTGTTTTTTCCTTTAATGTTTTTATTTCTGAGAGACAGAGTCTTGCTCCATCACCCAGGCTGGAGTGCAGTGTCATGAGCATAGCTTACTGAATCCTTGAACTCCTGAATTCAAGCAATCTTCCCACCTCTGCTTCCTAGGTAGCTGGTACTACAGGCATGCACCACCATGCATGGCATATTTCTAAATTTGTTTTGTAGAGATAAGGTCTATGTTGCCCAGAGATAAGGTCTCACAATGTTGCCCGGGTTGATCTTGAATTCCTTTCCTCAAGTAATCCTCCTGCCTTGGCCTTGCAAAGTGCTATTATAGACAACAAATTCTTAAAAGACTCTGTGATCCAAAAAGATGAAGAACAGCTAATGCAGATAATCCATCTGGATTATTTAGGCAAAATCTCTAGCCTTCCTTTTACACTGTCTCAATTTCATTTTATGGGAGTTCTTCAACTTGCAAAACCCATTGATTTTCTTTTTCCTTTTTTTTTTTTTTTGAGACAGAGTCTTGCTCTGTCACCCAGGCCAGAGGGCAGTGGCATGATCTCAGCTCACTGCAACTTCTGCCTCCTGGGTTCAAGCCATTCTCCTGAGTAGCTGGGACTACAGGTGCATGCCACCATGTATGGCTAATTTTTGTGTTTTTAGTAGACACAGGGTTTCACCATGTTGGCCAGACTGGTCTTGAACTCCTTGACCTCAGATGATCTGCCCGCCTTGGCCTCCCAAAGTGCTGAGATTACAGGTGTGAGCTGCCATACCCTGCCAACCCATTGATTTTCTATTTCTTATTTGATGATCACTATCATGAAGTGGATGAAGCACTTATTATTGCTCCCACTCTCCATGTAATCCAGATGTCTGTCCCCACAAACCTACCAGCCAGGGGATATGAATGAGGTTACCTTCCCATTAATACTTGAAGCCTACTAGTTCCAAGCCCCTACCTGCTCATGCAGAAAGCCCAGTTCTTTCCAAAGCTTACCCAAGTGTTTTTGGAAGTCCCCAAAGGGTATGTTTCCTGTGTTCCTGAGTCAGGGCCCCAGCCATGTGCCACTTGCTGTGTGGTTCTGTGGATCTGTCTGTACCCAGAAGTGCAGATCCTGCTGGGTCACTCCAGCCACCAAAGTTTTGGTACCAGTAGGGCTGTCGCAGTTTATGGACTGTTCTTCAAGTGGGAAAAATGTTTCCTTCCTCTGTATTAACCTCAATTGAAGACTGTCTAGGAGGTTGCTTTAGTTCCACAGTATTAGAGAATTGAGTGGGGCAACTCTTGTAAGCTGTATAGATCCCTTTATCCTCATGTGGCTCCAATGTGGCTCTGTCAGGAGGGTTCAAGACCAGATGTTGTGCTATTTCCATATCCTTTCCCCTTCCAACCTACAGGGCCTGTTTCCGAAACTTTCTGTAAGACTCTTCTTTTCCCTGTGGGAATTATCTGCTGGTTCTACCATCTACCTCTGCAAACAGAGTCCACTGGACATACTTATGCAACCCCAGTTATGATCAGGATTCAGAGCTCTGCACAGCCCATGGAAGCATCCTAAATGCCTGTGTAAATTGATTAATAAAAATAGATAATCACGGATATGATGTGCTGCCCACCCCTACCATTCACTGTATGTTAACTTAGTTTGGGCCTAAGTAGAGGCAGAATATCACAGTGGATGAGAGTGTGAGCTGTGAAGTCAAACTGTCTAGGTTTGTATGTCAGTGATTAGCTATGAACCTGGGCCAAATTACTTAAACTCTCTGGGCTTTGTTCCTTCATCTCTATAATGGGGATGTTAATAACTGTACCTATCTCATTGGATGTTGAAAGTTTAAAAGAATCCCTGATTCAATAGTCAGTATTTCAAACATGTTAGCTATTATGAACAAACCACTCTGCATACAGTTAAAAGAATTTGTCAGGCATGGTGGTTCATGACTGTAGTCCCAGCTGCTCAGAGCCTAAGGCGGGAGGATCACTTGAGCCCAGGAGCTAGAGTCTCACCTGGACAACATAGGGAAACTTTGTCTCTAAAAATAAATTTGTAAATAAAAGGACTTGGAGTCTTGAAGAGACTAAGTGACTTTATCCCTAGTCACATCAGCTAGCCAACAGATATTCACTGAGTGCTCCCATGTGCCAGGCTTTGTCTAGCGGCTGGAGATAGAATGGTAATGAAGGCAGGTGAGCTTTCTGAGAAATACAGCACAGTCATTTTCTGAGACCTAGTCCAGTAGGTCCTTCCCGCCCCCCATCAGTGGTTGTGAAACTTTCTTTTTTATTTTATTTTTCTTATTTTATTTTATTTTTTGAGACAGAGTCTCGCTCTGTTGCCGAGGCTGGAGTGCAGTGGTGCCATCTCTGCTTACTGCAACGTCCGCCTCCTGGGTTCAAGCAATTCTTCTGCCTCAGCCTACCAACTAGCTGGGATTATAGGCACTCACCACCAAGCCCAGGTAATTATTGTATTTTTAGTAGAGATGGGGTTTCACCATATTGGCCAGGCTGGTCTTGAACTCCTGACCTCAAGTGATCCACCCACCTCAGCCTCCCAAAGTGCTAGGATTAGAACCATGAGCCACTGCGCGTGGCCAAAACGTTCTTTTTTAAACCAGAGAATTATTTATTTCATTTCAAAAATCAGAGGCAATATATACAACAAAATGGAACTACCCCACTGCCCCAGTAGAAGGGAGTAGGGGCTTGGGCTCCCTCTCACCTGGAGAGCAGCCTGAAGGGTATCAGGAGGAAGCCGGTTGAAACGCAGCAACAGAGGCTCCTGACAGTGCCTCGCCTCATGGTGTTTGGACTGAGCAGACATTTAAATACTAAAAAGTGATTTATTTATATGTCAGAATGTTGGGCAAGATATCATTCATATAGATATCATTTAATTATAAACAATTCATGAAGGTTTGAGTCACTGCCATTGAAAATTTGAAATGATCTCTATAGCCACAGACATGTGCCCACTTTTGTCTTCCTTCAACAATTACAAATTTCTTGATTGCCCTACAATCTGTAAGCAACATTGTTTTTATTCTGACCATGTCTCCTAAAAATATTTTGTTGGTTTTAATTTTCTCAAAGGTCTATATTTTTGAGAAATATAAACCTAAAATTAAAAATAAATTTAAAAATAAAATTTAAAAATAAAATAGTTCTGTCTACTCAGTCCAGAAGCCAAAAAAAAAAAAAAAAACCAAAACAAAAACCAAATAACTTGTTAGAGTTTATGATAATTGTATAGTATGAGTCACTCCATATATTACTCAAGAATCTATGTTTATATCAGTGTATCATATCACTTTATTTCTCACTGGAAGTATAGTTTCAGGGTTGTCACAGACCCTTTGGTCATAAATGTTACATCTAAATTTAAAAATGGAAACTCAGGCTTGCGTTGACTGATGGCATCCAAGTAGGATCAAGACAGGGGCCTCGTGAGACTCCATCATTTAATGGCTATTCTTCCGCAGCTCTGACTTTCCAAGGCATGATGTGAGAGCACTCTGCATATATCACTGGCACTTATTGAGCACCAGTTGTGTTCTGACACTGGAGTTTGACATAGATTATTACATTTAATCAGGATAATACCACTGTGAAGATATTTTGTCCACTTGAGAAAATATGTATTAGAAAGGTTAAATAACTTATTTGAAGCCTAGACTTAAATCCAGGTTGTCCTGGATCTAACATTGGTGCTTGTTATACTGGGCATATTTTCATGTCCTCTAACCATGTGAAATTCTAGGATGTTCTAGGGCAGTTTGCTTCTATACTTGCTCCCAAAGCGTAGTTTGGAAACTATTCAACAGTGGTTATAAGATCACATGTTTGCAAGAGAAAACTTCTTGGTGAAGCTGGAGGGGATATTAACATATGTTATAATTATTTTAAAGCAGATATCTCTTCCCAGTGGAAGGAAAAATAAATAAATAAAAAATTAGAAAACCAGATAAACATCTGAACAATGCTTTTGGATTATATTGGACATTCCATACAAGTTCTGATTTCACCAGCTTTTTGCTATTATATACTCTCTATTGTTAAAAATAGCATGACGAAACTAGTATATTTATATGTTATATATGTGAAGTGTCATAACAGGAATTTGCTCTTTGACATTGTTGCTGTAAGATTCTTTTGGTGGAGAGCTGAAAATGTTTCTTAACTGTGTTTATATTTCCCTAGGCATGGCCCTTCCTGGTATGTACTTTAACTTTTCCAAGTAGCTAAATTATTATAATTAGATATGTTACATTAACTGGAAATGGTTAAGAACATAACTAAAAGAAAATCTACATTAACCAGTTGGAATCACTATTAGTTCATGATCCAACCAGCTATAGTGGAATAACACTGTAATTTTCTTTTGATTGGAGTCCAAACAACAGGAAATTTCTTGACCAGATGTAGCTATTGTGTATAATGTAGCATTTGGCTGACAAAAGTAAACTTGTTTCTAAATTGTCATTGTACATTTTGTTCCTGGTCTTCTTTTACATTTATGATCCTCTTCCAATGACCAAATGAGGACCATTTGGTCCTCATTTAGTTTCAAAAATCTGGAAATTTTTTTTCTACGGTGTTTATAAAAGATTTTAAGTTGATGAAGAATAAATCAATGTAAACTGAATGTACCTGGTTGGATTGTGTATGATTGTACTTAATTTGTTTACAATGTATGATTATGCATGTACTTAATTTCAAGCCATTATGATTGCTTGTTATGGAACTGGGAGTCAATATATATTTGCTGTGACTGTAAACTTCTTCATTGTACAAAAATGAAAAGGTAAAATTCTGAATATGTCATCTGTCTTTGATATTGCTTTCATCATTGTTGTTTTTCCTTTAAAAAGCCCGGTTAAGCAATAAGGAGTAATTTAGGTTTTGCATAGAAACAATCCCAAACAACCATGAAGCAGATCTATATGGCTAACACAGAAGGCTGGAAAATTATTGAAAGCAAAAGAAAAGTCATTCCATTGAACAATAAGCTATCTCTTGAACTTACTGTGGCTAAAGAACCACAATATTTTTTTTCAAAATAAGATACACCACAATAAAATAATCAAGGCAGTTCCCACCAGAGCCAAATGAAGCACATGAAGGAAAAGGCTGAAAGCTCAAGTCAAGGCTGAAAGCCATGGGTGATGTTTCAGCACAGTTCAGGTATTACGTCTTAGTAACAATTGGATACGTTTATGTATTAGAAAGGTTGATAAAGATGATAGGGAAACTACAGTAAATCTGTGTATACACGTGTAGTGTTGTAGCTACAGGCTTGTAAGATCAGTAGGCATTATCACTTGGCAGAACTCCTTTCTATAAACATCCCACAGATTCGCTTCCTTATTGAGACAACCTGCCAAGGAGTGTTGTTTAGTCATTTCAGATTTTCACTCAAGGCCGAGATGAAGGTAGATTAGAGGCTACATTGGTCAGGAATCTAGTGGACAAGAGGAGGTGGCTGCAACAGTGAAACATCCCTTGGATATCAAGGCAGAATACTTGATAGAAAAGGCAACGTTACAGACGTGTTGCAGGCAGCGCTAGGTTCTTTCAGCACCCTGCTCCATGTTTTGCTTTGCATTTTGCTTTATTTCGGCCAAGTCATTCTTTATCAGCAGAGGCAAATGTCATGGTCTTTCTTTCAGCAATGTCGTCAGTAAGCAATCCACAGAAAGCATGATTTCTAGTGAGAACAGCAGCATTTCTGAAGGCGTTATTCTTTGTTAGCCTCTCTTCCTTTTCCTCAACTAGTCTATGCGGTGGACTTCATTATCTTCCATCAGCAACCTCCATTAACATAGTGCTTTATAGTTTGCCCCCTGCAGCAACCCATAGAGATAGATGTCATTTATTAGCCCATTTTTCCAGTGAGGAAACTGAGTTTAGAAAAGTTGAATGACACACATAGTAAAAGGGAGAACTGCTGACTGAATTTAGTGTTCTTTGCAAAGGACTTAGCTGCTGTAAATGCCCAAGAACATTGAAACAAAGAGTTATTTGAATGACAAACCATTACTTTCTGCACATGGTATCTAATTTGCGGTTTATGAAAGGTCTGAAATATATTGCAGGATTTTATGATAGACCGGATTTTTTTATTGCCAGCAGTTGCTGTCTATTTCCGGTGACATTCTTTAGGTTCTAGTAACCTTTGGAAAGTGTTTAAAAGGTGCAAAGTGATATGCCTGGAAAGTTTAGTTTCATAGCTACTAGTGGGGAGTCTTATGCCCTGAAGGAATAGAACTCTAATCTTTAACTCTGTCAAAGGCCTTCTAAATGTTGCATTGAAAAGTTAGGTTTAAATGGTTTCATTAATCTAGGGCACATTCCCTCAAGTCCATAAATAACTGCATTTGTTTTCTCCGGAGTTAAAAAGTTTTCTTTATTCACCTTCCTTTCATTCTCTTCTGAATCTTGAACTTGAGAACTCTCACAAAATTGTCCCTAATTTTATTTTGTGTTATACGCTTAACCATGAGCCCTCATTTTCTTACCTGTGAGTATAATTGAGAGACTAGCATATTTGTGAGGGCATCATTGTAGGAGGAACACCGTTTTGTACATTTTTTTACATTATCTAGAATCATTGAGAAATGAGATGTTTTTAGAAAGCCGAATTTTATCCCTTTAAGCCACAGACTGAAAACCAACTACACATTAACTATCTTATTTAGGAACATTTCAAAATAGTCTTACTGAAAAAAAAAATTATTCACTCAAAAAAGAGAGAATATTTTCAATATAAAAGAACTTTTAAAAATGACTCTGTCATTATTAGTTTTACCAGTTATTAAACTGGGCACTAAAGTAATGATGTCCTGAAGATGGGGAGACCTGTGGGATTGTTGGCTCGCATGCTAAAGAACTCCCATAACTCTGTATTTTAGTTTCTGTGTTAGAACCTTGTATGGTCAGGGTTCTCCAGAGAAACAGAACCAACAGGATGTGTATCTGTCTGCCCATCTATAGAGAGATATGCATCTCTCTATATAGACATAGATATAAAAATATATTTAATATATTTAAATAAATTTATATATGCATGTACATATATTAATTTATACATGTATACATTATTTTAATAAATTACTTATTATAGAACCTTTTCTCTATATATATACATCTCTATATATAACATAGATATTATATCTGAATTATATATTTCTGATGTATAATATATCTGAATAGATAACAATATATCTATGTTATATATAGATATCTACATATTATATAGGTATATAATAAATCTCTTTTTCTCTCTCTCTCTATATATATACACACACACACACACACACACAGAAAGAGATTTATTTTAAGGAATTGGTTCATGTGATTGTGGAATCTGGCAAGTCTGAAAACTGGGAGAGAGGCTGGAGAACCTGAGAAGACCTGCGGTTCAAGTCCACAGGCTGTCTGCTGGCATAATTCGCTCCTCTTCTGGGGAGACGAGTCTTGTTTTTCTTTTTTTTTGAGACGGAGTCTCTCTGTCCTCCAGGCTGGAGCGCAGTGGCGCGATCTCGGCTCACTGCAAGATCCGCCTCCCGGGTTCACACCATTCTCCTGCCTCAGCCTCCTGAGTAGCTGGGACCACAGGTCCCCGCCACCGCACCCGGCTAATTTTTTGTATTTTTTTAGTAGAGACGGGCTTTCACCGTGGTCTCTATCTCCTGACCTTGTGATCCACCCGCCTCGGCCTCCCAAAGTACTGGGATTACAGGCGTGAGCCACTGCGCCCGGCCGAGTCTTTTTTTATTTAATTAGGTCTTTGATTGGATGAGGCCCACTCACATTCTGGAGGGTACTCTCTCTACTCAAAGTCTACTGATTGAAATGTTAATCCCATCTAAAAAGTACCTCCACTGAAACATTTAGAATAATGTTTGACTAAATATCTGAGTACTGTGTCCTAGCTAAATTGATATATAACATCAACCATCACAGTTTCTATGTGTACTTTTTCAGTAGTTTTCCTTTCTCTTCCTTTGTGGTCCAGCTGTCATTTGACATTTCTTGCTGCTGAAGATGTAGCTTCTCTGAATACCACATTCGATGCCTTCTAATTTGCTGTGCTGTATACTGAGAAATCAGAACACCCTGTTTATTTAAATTCCTCTTAAAGCAAGAGACTCAGCATAATGGTGAGAGGGGCTTAAACGCCAGAGAAAGCGCATGTGCGTTAATGACTTGATGTCATTTTTCACTCCTCTGTGTTTCTGGACAGATGATTCTCAACTGTGGTTGCACTAGCAAGACCTGTGATTCCCAGATAAGTGAGATTATCAGTCTCTTCAAAAATATTTAGGAAAGAGGGAACAGGAGGGGGAAAAAAAGGTGATTTTATGCTGAAACCACCATGAATAACATCAGGAGGACTGCTTGTTTGGGATACCATAGATTAGTGGGGTTTGTTTTGTTTTTTTTGAAACAAGGTCTTGCTCTGTCACCCAGGCTGGAGTACAGTGGAGTGATCAGGGCTTACTGCAGCCTCATACTCCTGGGCTCAAGTGAACCTCTTGCCTCAGCCTCCTGAGTAGCTGGGACTACAGGTGCATGCCAGCATGTCCAGCTAATTTTAAAAAACATATATATGTATATATATAGATACACACACACACACATTTTTTTGGTAGAGATGAGGTCTTGCCATGTTGCCCAGGTTGGTCACAAACTGTTGGCCTGAAGCCATCCTCCCATGTTGGCCTCCCAAAATGCTGGGATTATAGCTGTAAGCCACTGCACCTGGCTGAAAGTACATTTTTACAAGTGCATGAAATGGGTACAGAAAACAGAATGAATAAGATCTAGTATTTGATAGCACAACAGGATGACTATAGTGAATAATAATTTAACCACTGGACATGGTGGCTCACACCTGTAATCCCAGCACTTTGGGAGGCCAAGGTGGGTGGATCATGAGGTCAAGAGATCGAGACCATCCTGGTCAACATGGTGAAACCCCCGTCTCTACTAAAATACAAAAATTAGCCGGGCATGGTGGCACATGCTTGTAGTCCCAGCTACTCGGGAGGCTGAGGCAGGAGAATAGCTTGAACCCAGGAGGCAGAGGTTGCAGTGAGCCAAGATTGTGCCACTGAACTCCAGCTTGGTGGCAGAGCAAGACTCTGTCTAAAAAATAAAAATTAAAAAAAATTTAGCCGTACATTTAAAAATAACTAAGAGGATAATTGGATTTTTGTAACACAAAGGATAAATGCTTGAGATGATGGGTACCTCATTTACCCTGATGTGATTATTATGCATTGTATTCCTGTATCAAAATATCTTATGCACCCCATGAACATATACACTATGTACCCATGAAAGTTAAAAATTAAAGAAAAAGGTGAATGAGATATTACCCAGATTGTAGTTGATTAATATTAAAAAAGAAAAACATACAACTGTCATAAGTAACTTATTATACAAAAAATGCATATTTTCATTCCCATAGATTAATATCAATTATCTGATTTTTTTTTCTTTCTTTTCAATTCAGTGTGTTGGTATGCAGATAGAGCCTAAACAGACAATGAAATAAAAGACTTGCTTAACGTTCTTATGAGGTTCATTTCCAAGAAAGACTAGAGAGTTTTGTTTTGGTTTGTTTTGCTAGCTTAATTTTATTTAATTGGGTTTTGGAAAACTTTAAACTCCCTACTGCATTGAGGTCAGGACTTAGATTTGAAAAGGGAACCCACAAAGAGGTGTGTCCAAAGGTAGATCAGTTTATGGAGGCCACCTCCATGATTTGAAACTCAACCCACTTTTCACATATGCTCCATTTGCTTTGGGAAGCCCTTCAAGGACTTGTCATCATGAAATCTAGAGAAACTGGTGGAGCTAACACAACTACTTGGATGTGGGTCTTAATGCTTCTTGAAGGAAATGTTTGGAAGGGGCATTGTGCACATTTGAGTCATGCTTCAAGGATGGTGTATCTTGTGTCTAGTTTTCATGCATCACATGGCTCTTTCCACAGATGGCGTGATCAACATGAGCATCCCCATTGTACTGCCCGTCTCTGCAGAGGATAAGACACGGCTGGAAGGTTGCAGCAAGTTTGTCCTGGCACATGGTGGGCGGAGGGTAGCTATCTTACGAGATGCTGAATTCTATGAACACAGAAAAGAGGAGCGCTGTTCCCGTGTTTGGGGGACAACATGTACAAAACACCCCCATATCAAAGTAAGTCACAAAACCTTTGGAAGGACTTTCTTGATCTATTTCAACTGAGAAGAAAAATAACTTTAATTCCTTTGCAAAGGATGTAGAAAAACTGGGATTAGGTGGAAGAATGTATTTCTAAGGTAGAGTTTGCAGGCTTTGCCTTGGGAGATGTTTTTAGAAAGGTGCAAAGAAATGTCTTTCTGTTTGAGGTCTGGTCTCAATGATCTCTTGAGTCCTCAGATTCTGCAGTGGCTGGCATCCTCAGCTAAATGGAACCAGATAAGTAATTTAGTCTGACAACATGAGTAGAAGAACAAAATCATAGCTGTAGCTATGCACAAAGCCATAACTAGAGCTTGCAGCCCTGTCCATCTTGAAAATGCACAAGGAAAATAAATATCTTCATAAAGAATGGGCCCAACCAAACACTGGAACAAGAACTCAGAGTTCATGCTCTGTGGCTAGTGAGGGAGTCAGTGATATTCTCTCAGTAAACACAAATCAGCACAGATAGTGGCAGAGTTTCCAGAGGAAAGATACCACATTTTTGTCACTGGATTTTTTAAATTTATTTTATTTATTTATTTATTTATTTTTTGAAACGGAGTCTCACTCTGTCGCCCAGGCTGGAGTGCGGTGGCGCCATCTCAGCTCACTGCAAGCTCCTCCTTCTGAGTTATGCCATTCTCCTGCCTCAGCCTCCCGAGTAGCTGGGACTACAGGCGCCCGCCACCACGCCTGGCTATTTTTTTATATTTTTAGTAGAGACGGGGTTTCACCGTGTTAGCCAGGGTGGTCTCAATCTCCTGACCTCATGATCCACCCGCCTCAGCCTCCCAAAGTGCTGGGATTACAGGCGTGAGCCACTGCACCCGGTCCGTGGATATTTTTAAGGTTGAAAAAAATGTGTTCATCTGATAGGATCAGGTAGGGTCTATCATGCCTAAAGGCAAAGTACACTAACTCCTCAGATTCCTTCACAGCTTCTAATTACTGTTGGTGATGGGGTGGTGTGGGGTTTTATGAAGTTGCTGGCTGTGGTTCATTTCCCGCAAAGAAAAACAAGTGAAATTGAATGCTAAAACCATCCCTCATCCAAGATAAGAGCAGTAGGGTGGAAATGAAAAAAGTCATATACTACTAATTTGACTTCTCGAATCTCCCAGCATGTCCCTTTCAGCATGTTCACAGGAAGAGAGAGCACTGTCAGACCCAGGAGACTCTAAAAAACCTGGGATTAGACAAGGCATGCCCTCCCTGTGGGCCTCAGTTTCTTTATTTAAAAAAGGAGAGGCCAGGCTGGGCGCGGTGGCTCACGCCTGTAATCCCAGTACTTTGAGAGGCTGAGGCCAGCACATCACCTGAGGTTAGGAGTTCGAGACCAGCCTGGCCAACATGGTGATACCCTTTCTCTACTAAAAACACAGAAATTAGCTGGACGTGGTGGCAGGTGCCTATAATCCCAGCTACTTGGGAGGCTGAGGCACAAGAATTGCTTGAACCCAGGAGGCAGAGGTTACAGTGAGCCTAGCTGCCACTGCACTCTAGCCTGGGTGACAGAGCGAGCAAGACTCAGTCTCAAAAAAAAAAAAAAAAAAAAAAGGGAGGCCAGACTCAAAATAACCGTAAGATCTCTTCCAGCCTCATGTCCCTGTCAAAAGATAGGGCTTCTTTTGGCCTTCGTTTTTGTTACAAAATGTTCCAAGCTAGGAAAGGCCTTTTTAAGGTCCCTGTTTGTGGCCTCAGAAGGCCTTCTCTATCTGAACACAACAGTCAATGGCAAGCAAAGCAGCTTTTTCATTTATTTATTTATTTTTAAAAAATTATTATTATTTTTTGAGATGGAGCCTTGCTCTGTCATAATCATATAGGTTTGGGATTTTATCTTTACTCAGTGACTGAAAGAATAGTAGCCTTTGGTTATGGTTATGTCAGCTCAGATATTTCTACCTTTTGGGTCTGATATTCGCATACATAGGACTAGCACTAAGAAAACCTGAAGAGTTTCTGAAGTGATTACAGGCATACCTCATTTTACTACGCTTCACTTTATCGTGCTTCACAGATTTTGCTTTTCTTTCTTTCTTTCTTTCTTTTTTTTTTTTTTTTAACAAATTGAAGGTTTGTGTCAAACCTGCTCTGAGTCTGTGAGTGCCATCTTCCCAGCAGCACGTGCTCATTTTGTATCTCTATGTCACATTTTGGTGATTCTTATGATATTTTAGATTTCTTCATTATTGTTATGACCTGTTCTGGTGATCTACAATTAGTGATCTTTGATGTTACTATTGTAATTGTTTTGGGGCACCACAAATTGCACCCATATGATGGCAAACTTAATTGATAAATGTTGTGTGTGTTCTGCCTTCTCCACTCACTGGCCATTCCCCTATCTCTCTCCCTCTCCTTGGGACTCCCTATTCCCTGAGATCCATCAATATTTGAATTAGGCCAATTAATAACCCTGCAGTGGCCTCTAAGTGTTCGAGTGAAAGGAAGACTCACACATCTCTCACTTTAAGTCAAAAGCTAGAAATGATTGAGCTTAGTGAGGAAGGCATGTAGAAAGTTGAAATAGGGCTCAGGCGTGGTGGCTCACACTTGTAATCCCAGTACTTTGGGAGGCCAAGGCGGGCAGATCACCTGAAGTTGGGAGTTCAAGACCAGCCTGACCAGCATAGAGAAACCCCATCTCTACTAAAAATACAAAATTAGCTGGGCATGGTGGTGCATGCATGTAATTCCAGCTACTCAGGAGCTTGAGGCAGGTGAATTGCTTGAACCCAGGAGGCGGAGGTTGCCGTGGGCCGAGATAGTGCCATTGCACTCCAGCCTAGCAACAAGAGCGATACTCCATCTCAAAAAAAAAAAAAAGAAAAGAAAGAAAGAAATTTGAAATAGGCCTCCTGGGCCAGTTAGCCAAGTTGTAAATGCAAAGGAAAAGTTACTGGAGAAAATTACACACAGTGAGCAAGCAAATGATAAGGAAACAAAGCAGCCTTATTACCAACGTAGGGGTCACGGGAAAACTTCCTCTTCGCCCCCTGAAGTTTCGCTGAAAAGGCAACCAACAAAAGTCAGATTAATAAGAAAAGGCATCCAGATTTATTAGTGCACACAGGGGGAAAATCACAGAGTGATTATTCCTTACCCCTGATGGGGTAGAGAAGCTTGTATACCATCCTGAGATTATAGAAAAAATGAGGGCTCAGAGGATGGCCAAAACCAGGTTATGGCAGTAAATTAGGTTATGCTGGTAAGACAGGTTATGGGAGGGAGAGAAGAGAAGGCCTGGGTAGCAAAGATGGTCTTGTTATATAGATGACATGAAATTTTAAAGGTAAATGTTTCTTTCAAACCTTTAAATGTGTCAGAGTCTCAGTTAATATTTCCTAGACCCAGCAAGGGAAGGCCCTTAGAGAAAGCCTAGCTGTATCAATGTAGATTTTCTCTTCAAATGCAAATGTCCCCCACAAAAGGCAGATTTTTAGCTATTTTTGTATTTTCCAGCCCTTCTGAATAGCCGTCTTAAACTGTGTCAAGGAAATATATTTTGAGGTACAGTATTTTGGTTTCCTTAACAGATATGGAGAAGGTTTGAGTGGTTTGTCCAACTAGCTACAACATTCCCTTAAGCCAAAACACCTAATTCAGAGCAAAGCCCTAACTCTCTTCAGTTCTGTGAAGTTTGAGAGAGGTGAGGAAGCTGCAGAAGAAAAGTTGGACGCTAGCAGAGGTTGGTTCAAGGAGTTTAAGGAAAAAGTCCATCTCCATAACATAAAAGTACAAGGTGAAGCAGCAAGTGCTGATGTAGGAGCTGCAGCAGATTACCCAGAAGATCTAGCTAAGATCATTGATGAAGGTGGCTACACTAACAACAGATTTTCAGTGTAGAAGAAACAGCCTTCTATTGGAAGAAGATGCCACCTAGGATTTTCAGAGCTAGAGAAGAGAAGTCAATGCCTGGCTTCAAAGCTTCAAAGGACAGGCTAACTCTCCTGTTAGGAGCTAGGATAGCTGGTGACTTTAAGTTGAAGCCAGTGCTCATTGGTCATTCTGAAAATCCTAGGGTCCTTGAGGATTATGCTGAATTTACTCTTCCTGTGCTCTATAAATGGAAAAACAAAGCCTGGATGATAGCACATCTGTTTATAGCGTGGTTTACTGAATATTTTAAGCCCATTATTGAGACCAACTGCTCAAAAAAAGGTTCATTTCAAAATATCACTGCTAATTGACAGTGCACCTAGTTACCCAAGAACTCTGAGGAAGATGTACAAGGAGATTAATTTGTTTTCATGCATAACACCATCCATTCTGCAGCCCACAGATCAAATAGGAATTTCAGCTTTCAGGTCTTATTGTTTAAGAAATACATTTTGTAAGGGTATAGCTGCTCTAGATGGTGATTTCTCAGATGGATGTGGGCAAAGTAAACTGAAAAACTCCTGGAAGGGATTCACCTTTCTGGATGCCATTAAGAACATTTGCGATTCGTGGGAAGAGGTTAAACTGTTGACGTTAATGGGAGTTTGAAAGAAGTTGATTTCATCCTTCATGGATGACTTTGAGGAGTTCAAGACTTCAGTGGAGGAAGTAACTGCAGATGTGGTGGAAATAGCAAGATAACTAGAATTAGAAGTGGAGCCTGAAGAAGTGACTGAATTGTTGCAATCTCATGATAGAACTTGAAAGGATGAGGAGTTGCTTCTTCTGGATGAGCAAATAAATTGTTTTTTTGAGATGGAAACTACTCCTGGTGAAGATGCTTTTGAAATGTCAATAAATTATTTAGAATATTATGTAAGCTTAGTTGATACAACAGTGGCAGCCTTTGAGAGGATTGACTCCAATTTTGAAGGAATTTCTACCATGAGTAAAATGCTATCAAGCAGCATCTCATGCTACAGAGAAATCTTTCATGAAATAAAGAGTCAGTTGATCTGACAAACTTCATTGTTGTCTTATTTTAATAAATTGCCACAGCCACCTCAGACTTCAGCAACCATCACTTTTATTTGTCAGCAGCCATTAACACAAGGTAAGATCCTCCACCAGGAGAACGATTACAACTCTCTGAAGGCTCAGAGGGTCATTAATATTTTTAGCAAAAAGGTATTTTTAAATTAAGATAGGCTGGGCGTGGTGGCTCACCCTGTAATCCCAACACTTTGGGAGGCCGATTGTTTCAGCCCAGGAATTTGAGATCAGCCTTGGCAACATGGCAAAACCCTCTCCCCACTAAAAATACAAAAAACTAGCTGGTCATGGTGGTGCGCACCTGTAGTACCAGCTACTCGGGAGGCTGAGGTGGGAGGATCACCTGAGCCTGGGAAGTCAAGGCTGCAGTGAGCTGTGATTGCATCAGTGCACTCCAACCTGGCTTATAGGAGTGAGACCCTTTCTCAAAAAAAAAAAAAAAAAAGTTTAGATATATTACATTTTAAAGACATAACGCCATTGCACACTTAATAGACTATGGTATCGTGTAAACATAACTTTTAAAATGCACTGGGAAACCAAAAAATTTGTGTGACTTCCTTTATTACAATATCCACTTTATTGCAGTAGTCTGGAACTGAACCTGCAATGTCTCTCAGGTATGCCTGTATTTTTTTCATCATTCCTTACAATGTATGCTGGCAGATGGAACTCAGAATTTTAGAATTTCTTAGAAGCCAGGGAGAATGGTGGCATGACTTGTGGCTTTGACAATATTTTCAGTGACTCTGTACCTTTAGGTTATTAGAGGGACTCAATAAACATTCCCAGGGAGCTAATGGTGAGAAATGAGCTTTGAATAACCAGAGAGAGAAAGCCACTCACTCTGTAGACATTTTGTGCAAAAGTGAGAGAGACTGATGAAGATTGTTGAAGATTGTTGCATGTACCAAACACACAAGTTTTATTGGCAAAATAATTCTTTTCGTTGTGTCCTTTTTTTAGCACTCTGAAACCCACAAAAACACTTTAACACAGGTTTTTAGAACCCCACAGCTTCCAAAAGTGATTACTTCCAAAAGTATAATCCTGGGCCTTATTCTATTTCCATGTGGCACTGGGAATGATATTTGCAAGGAAAATAGAGTCA
This sequence comes from Colobus angolensis palliatus, assembly GCF_000951035.1. Classification (NCBI taxonomy): domain Eukaryota; kingdom Metazoa; phylum Chordata; class Mammalia; order Primates; family Cercopithecidae; genus Colobus; species Colobus angolensis. Next base: position 519,867 of record NW_012114899.1, on the reverse strand, counting down.
CTAAGAAATGGTCGGCCTTTATTACAGAGCTTATCACCACCGTCATTCTTGACCTTCCATTCAAGGCATCCAACCCTCTGTTTGGCATCACTAAATATAGAACCATGTGCCATGCTCTCAGATGGAATTATCACGAGGAGCAGGTGAAACTAATGCTTGCTGGGGCTTTGTAAACTAATGTAAAACTAATGCTTGCTGGGGCTTTGTTGCCTTTCATCCATGGCTCCCAGATATTTGTCAAGTAGTAATTTTTTTCACAGTGCTCTTGGTGAGGTAACTAAGAATCATCACTCCTGTTTTGCGCCCTATATTTTCTTGTACAAACCAAGAGAACAGAATGTGACTTCTCAGTGAAAGACAGGAAGGAGAGTTTATAGCCTTTAGCTCCACAGTGAAAACCGTATGGTTAGTTATATCAACAGAATCACCTGAGGAGCTTTACAAATCAGCCATGACCGGATCCCCATCCTCACAGACTTCTCATTTAATTGGCTTTGAGTCACATCTGATTATTGAGGGGTGGGTAGTTAAAGCTCCCCGTGATTCTAATGTGCTGTGAAGGTTGAAACTATTGAGTTAAATAATTGTTTGGAGCTATTTTCTTTATGGCCCCTCCTGCATATATCCTGCAAGTGCCTCAAACTCAACATGTTTAACCTCCCCCCAAGCCTGTTCCCCCTACTATGTCTCCTATCTTAGTGACAGCTTCACCATCCAGATGGTGGCCTGTGACCAAAACCTGGATGCCATTCTTGCTTCTCTCTTCTCCCCTTGTCCATTCAGTCACTAAGTGCTGCCAAATGTAGCTTTCAGGTATTGCTTGAATTCGTTCACTCCTCTTCTATTCCATCTCGGGTCAGGACATTTCAATTCTTCCCTCTCTCTTTTCTTACTCCCCCCAATCTCCCACTCTTTAGTTAGAGTGAATTATTCAACCTTTCTTTGGAAGCCCCTTTATTAAGATACGATTTACCGCAAAGCCTCTTGCCACCACCAGCTAACACATTCCCTCATCCAGTCCTTCCAGAGCTGGTCATTCGATCATGCTCTCTCTGACTTTTGCACATACTCATCCTTCAACCTGGCACACTGTTTCTTCCACCTCTGCCTCCAGACCTTATTACCTCCTTTCAGAAGTCAGCGCCGACTCCCATGACACATGAGCATGACTGAGTGCCCCTTCTTTGTCCTCCCAGAGTAATTTAGACTTGCCCCTTTCATACCTGTGATAGGTGAAACTGAAACGTCAACATGAGGGCCACTGATGAGAGGCAGTGAGTGCAGTGGTGAGAAGAAACTGGTTTGCAGGAGTCTGAGATTTGGGTCTTGGCTTTGATATGAAAGCTCTGTGCATTTGAATTCTGCCACTTCCCCCTCTGTAAAACTGCCTTCTCTTCTGAAAATGAGGACATTAAATCTACATTACCTCCGGGTTCCTTAAAGCCCCAGATTCTGTGACTATGATTGATATCACAGATATGAATGTGTGTGTATATATATTCTCCTCTTGTATGCATTAGTTTTTCTTCTCTTTGATTCTGTTCTCTGCACTCTTTCATCATGACCTTATCTTCCTGAACCCACCATTTCCTTCCTTCTTTCTGGTTACTTTCCCTTCTCTCTGCTCCCTTTTTGCATTCTTTGTCACCTTCCCACCCTCTGCTGCTCCTCCTTTTCCAAATAGTGCATTCCCTCATCTCCAGATTTGCTTTTGAGTCTTCCTCTTCTTGGCCTCTTTGAGCCTATTTATAATAGCTTTCTTAGTCTTTACTTAGGTGGTTGAGCTTATCCTCTCCTTTATGCATTCTTGTGTGTAATGTTGAGCCCAATTCCCTATTTGCTACTTCACTGGGCTCCTGAAACCTGCTCCTCATTCCTTTTCATGCATCCAGTTCTGCAAATCCTCTAGCTGTGGCCCTGCTGCTGTCTTTGGCAGGAAGCTTGAAAGGGGCTGGGAACTTCTAGGCCACAAAGCCCTGGGAAATTAAGCAGAGCCTCTGGATCTCCCTTCCTGACAGCTGTACACAGTTCTGGTGATAATTGGGCCACCTTAGGGATAGAGATACACCTTGTCCCTCCCCATCCCAGAAATGCCAAACTCATAGTTTTAACATTTCTCTTCAAACAGAAAGGTTTTTAGGCTGGATGCTGGATGAATTTGGTTTGATGCCCTCGTCACCAATAGATAGAGCAATATAGGGTGGACCCCTAGTGTCCAGAATAAATTACTGCATCCTCAGGGGGGTTGGTGGTCAACTCTCAAAATTGTGTTGTGTCCAACTCTAAGCAATGAGGAGAAAGTATATGTATAGGTATGGATATTTGAAAATATTCTTGAATTATTTGAGCACAGAGTTTAGAAAAGAGGCCATGAAAACACATACAAAAACCTCGCATAATTGCCTTCTGTCTACCCCAGGGTTTCTCAGCCTCAGCACTGTTGACATTTTGGACTAGATAATTCTTCGTTGAGAGGGCAGTTCTGTGCAATGTAGGGTATTTAGTGGCATCCCTAGCCTCTGTTCACTAGATGCCAATAGCACTTCAGTTGTCACAGTCAAAATTATCTTCAGATGTCAAATGTTACCAGGAGTGACTAAATCAGCCTCTGTTTAGAACCACTGCTCTATCCCCATACCCCACTCCCTGAACCTTTCTGGAATGCAGGTCATAGTAAACCCCAATATCTGACCATAACGGGGATGTGAACCAGGTCCACCATCACTATTTTCGTGTCTTCCTACTAGGTGTTTCAAATCAGCTTTCTCTCACTCACTCTTGCCTCCCTCTTCTCTGTAACATTTCAGGTAACAAAGTTGTGTTTGGAAAGTGGTGAAAGGTCTATGGGGTTTCATTAGGGGAAGGATTGTAGAACCATTACATGTTTGAGGAGTAAGATTGGCTGTAAGTATGTAAGTATTTGTGTCAGTGACTACGAGAGACACACCTCTGTAACTGATTATACTTCAATACCAGATGGAAAATATTTAAACTTATAGGAAAAAACAAAGGTTGCCATGTTTTCCTTTTCTTGTTTCTTTCCTTTTCCTTTTTGTTTTTTGAGACAGAGTCTCGCTCTGTTGCCAAGGGTGGAGTGCAGTGGCACGATCCCAGCTCACTGCAGCCTCCACCTCCCAGGTTCAAGTGATTCTCCTGCCTCAGCCTCCTGAGTAGCTGGGATTACAGGTGCCTGCCACCATGCCCGGCTATTTTTTGTATTTTCAGTAGAGACGGGGTTTCACTATATTGGCCAGTCTGGTCTGAACTCCTTACTTCGTGATCCGCCCACCTCAGCCTCTCAAAGTACTGGGATTATGGGAGTGAGCCACCGTGCGCAGCCATGTTTTTCTTTTTCGTTGGTTTGACCATTCTTCAACCCTGGCTCACCCCTAATATTTGTGGGGTCCAGAGCAAGAATATAAATGGAGATCCATACATCATATTTAAAAGTTACATGTATAACTAACAAACTGCTAAATAAAATATGTTCGATCCTTCTACTTTGACAACTGTGCCTTGATCACAAACTGGAAAGCCAGGTTCAAATGTAGAGACTTCTGGGTTCTGCATCAGAATATGGTAGTGTGTGGAGAGTTGGCCCTTGGCCTTTCACCAACTCTCCCTTCTCTTTCTATGCTTGGCCTCTTCCTGTGCTATGTGGGTCCTCTGGATTGATTTGTGGGCATCCCGGGCTGCATGGCTGAGCTCTCTCCACAACCTCTACAGACCCTCCCTGCTTGGCCTGCCTTCAGAACTAGGGCTGCTCTGAGTGTGTGGTCCACCCTAGAAAGACGGGTTGGGAGATGAAGCTCTTCCAGGCCCTAGCAGCAAGCTCAGAGTTGACTGGGCAGGAAATTCTAGAGTTCTGGGTACCCAGATTGTGATCAAAAGAGTAGGTGATGACTCTGGGTGGGTCTTCCCACCAAGGGTCTTCTTGCCTTTATGGGATGGACACAACAAAAGGGGGCCAGAATTGGGCCATCTAATGTGTGGGACAGCATGAAGGTGGTTCTGCTAGAGATCTCCAGGTGCTCTTCACACCCACCTTTCCTGAAGTCACATTTTCAGCTGAGACTGGGAATAGAAAAGTGATTGCTAGTAACCTCAGTGAAATCCTCAGTGAGTTAAAAAAATGGTGGTTCCTCTGGAAAAAAAAAAAAATTAGAGTAAGAAACAGAACATAAAATTTATCATCTTAACCTTTTGTAAGTGTGCAACTCAGTAATGTTAAGCGTATTCACATTGTTGTGAACCAAATCTCCAGAACTTTGTCATCTTGCAAAATGGAAGCTCTGTATCCATTAAACAACTCCCAGGTCAGCCATGGTGGCTCACGCTTGTAATCCCAACACTTCGGAAGGCTGAAGTTGGAGGATTGCCTGAGCCCAGGAGTTTGAGACCTACCTAGTTATCATAGTGAGACCCTGTCTCTACAAAAAAAAATTTAAAAATTAGCCAGGTATGGTGGCGTGCTTGTAGTCCCAGCTACTTGGGAGGTTGAAGTGGGAGAACTGCATAAGCCCCAGAGGTAGAGGCTGCAGTGAGCTACTGCATGCCAGCCTGGGTGACAGAGCGAGATCTGTCTCAAACCAAAACAGAAACAAAAGCAACTCTCCTATTCTTCCTTCCTCCAGCCCCTGGTAACTACCATTCCACTCTCTGTCTCTATGAATTCGACTACTTTAGTTACCTCATATAAGTGGAATCATGTAATATTTGCTTTTTTGCGACTGGCTTATTTCACTTAGCATAATGTCCTCAAGGTTCAGCCACGTTATAGCATGTGACAGAATTTCCTTCCTTTTAAAGGATGAATGATATTCCCTTGTATGTATATACCACATTTTATTTACCCACTCATCCATCTATGGACATTTGGGTTGCTTCCACCTCTTGGCTATTTGAATAGTGTTGCTATGAACATGAGTATACAAGTATTTCTTCAAGACCCTTTCATTTCCTTTGAATATATACCCATAAGTAGGATTGCTGGATCATACGGTAGTTCCATTTTTAATTCACTGAGGAACCTCCATACTGTTTTCGATAGCGGTTGGACCTTTTACAATCCCACTAACAGTGTACAAGGGTTCCAATTTTTATTTTTCTATATCCTCGCCAACACCAACACTTATTTTTCTCTTTTCTGTGTGTGTGTGTGTGTGAGAGAGAGAGAGAGAGAGACAGGGTCTCTGTCACCCAGGCTGAAATGCAGTGACACAATCATGGCTCACTGCAGCCTCAACCTTCCCAGGCTCAGGTGATCCTCCCACCTCAGCCTCCCGAGTAGCTGGGACTACAGGTATGCACGACAACGCCAGGCTAATTTTTATATTTTATGCAGAGATGGGGTTTTACCACGTTGCCCAGGCTGGTCTCAAACTCTGGGCTTAAACAATCCACCTGCTGTGAGCCAATCCACAGTGGCTCACGATTACAGGCGTGAGCCACTGTGCCCAGCCATTTCTGTTTTTTTAATAGTAGCCATCCTAATGGATGGGAGATGATATCTCATTGTGGTTTTGATTTGCATTTCTCATAATTAATGATGCCGAGCATCTTACATGCTTTTGACCATTTGTAGATCATCTCAAGGTATGTCTATTCAAGTCTTTTGCCCATTTCTTAATTGGGTTAATTTTTTTGTCATTGAGTTGTAGGAGTTTTTATATATTCTGGATATTAACCCCTTATCAGAAAATATGATTTTCAAATATTTTCTCACTTTCTATAGGTTGCTTTTTCACTGTTGTGTTCTTTGATGCACATATGTTTGAAGTAGTTGCAATTTTTTTTTGCTTTTGTTGCCCATGTTTTTGATGTCATGTCTAATAAATCATTTCCAACTCCAATATCATAAAGCTTTTTCCCTTATATTTTTTGTAAGAGTTTAAAAGCTTTAGGTCTTACTTTTAGGTCTTTCATCCATTTTGAGTTAAATTTTGTATATGATGTAAGGTAAGGGTCCAACTTCATTCCTTTGCATGTGGATATCCAGTTTTGCCAACATTATTTGTTGAAGAGACTGTCCTTTCCCCCATTCAGTGGTCCTGGTACCCTGGTCAAAGATTATTTTAAAAAAAATAGGGTTTAGCTAATAGTCTATGTTTAGCCTTAGAAATGAATTTAGCTACATTTTGCTGCTCTTTGGAGATTTCCTTTTGTTTTAAAATCAGATGTAATTGAAGAAGGCTGCTTCTTTTGAGAATTTCCATAGAAATTGTGCTCAACTATAATTAACCAGTAGAAAACAAGTTGTCCAATTTTTTCCCCCAGGGTCTCTAATTTAGGTCTTTATTGGAAATAGTCTAAGATACATCAGACTGTATTAGGAATGTCCTAGCAGCAGTTTTCAAGTACGGTTTACAAAACTGAGGGTTCCCAAGATCTTTCTAGAGAATCCCCAAGCTCAAAACTGTGTTCATAATACTAAGACATTCTTTGCCTTTTTCTCTGTGTTGACATTTGAATTGCTGGTACAAAAGCAATAGGGGCTAAAACTGCTGTCACTTTAGACTCGAGACAATGACAACTATATCCATAGTCACTGTACTATTCATCATCATGCACTTGCAGTAAAAGCAATGCTAGCTTCACCTAAGACTGTTCTCGATGAAGTTGTAAAAGCGATGATTAAATCTTGGCCCTTGAGTCCACATCTTTTTAATATTCCGTTACAAAAGAGGAAGTACACATTAAAGTAGTTCTGCTACATATACCATTGTACAATGGTTGTCTTCAGGAAAAGTACTTGTACAATGGTTTGTGCTACAAGCAATACTGGCCACTATTTTTTTTTCATGGATCATCATGTTTACTTGAAAGCATGACTGATAAACTACGGTTATTCAGATATGACTATTTGGTAGATAATTTTCAAACTGAACAAAGTGAACCTGATAATTCAAGGAAAACAGCTGAGAGTATTCATTGCCAATGATAAATCTTGAGGTTTCAAGCAAAAAATTTTTGGAAAATTTTTATTCACCACCATAAGGTTGGCAGATTCCTAGTACTTAGAAAACTTTTTGATGAGACTAGTAATGATATTAACACTTGTGTGTTTAAAAATCCTGTAATAAAATATGTCAACATTTGGAAGACTTACAAACTCAGTGAACTAATAGTTTGTAATTGGCCAATATATAATATTGCAAAATCATTCATGGGTGAATGATTAATCCAAAGCACAATGGATTTTTAATGTAACAGAGTATGAAAAGTGCATTAATATGACTTCAGATTCCACAGTGCCACTTAAACCTTTAAGAAATTGACACTTGTTGAGTTTTGGTGTAGTATCAAATAAGAATATCCACAATTGTGCAAAAAGGCTATCCAAATCCTCTTCCCTTTTCTAGCTACCTACCTATAGTTGGACTTCCTTTTTATACTTCAGCCAAAACAACATATTACTACAGATTAAACGTAGACATAGATATGAGAATCCAGCTGTCTTCTGTTAAGATATTAAAAAGATTGCAAATATGTGAAACAATACCATACTTCCTACATTTGGGGAGGAAAATGCTTGTTTTTCACTAAAAATGTTATATATGTTAACAGGCAATAGGTTGATTAATATTAGCTTTAGATGCATTGGTAAATATTTTTAAATGTTCTCAGCTTAAATTTCTAATATGAAAAGTAATGATAGCTATAACCCACATAAACGAAAGCTCATGGTGGAGGGGGGTACTCAATAATTTTTTAAAAGCATAAAGGGTTCTAGAGACCAAAAAGTTTGAGAAACACTGTGCCAGAAATAATACTGAAGAACTGAAGGCAGTTCTTTTTTTTTTTTTTTTTTTTGACGACAGAGTCTCGCTCTGTCGCCCGGACTGGAGTGCAGTGGCCGGATCTCAGCTCACTGCAAGCTCCGCCTCCTGGGTTTACGCCATTCTCCTGCCTCAGCCTCCCGAGTAGCTGGGACTACAGGCGCCCGCCACCTCGCCCGGCTAGTTTTTTTTTTGTATTTTTTAGTAGAGATGGGGTTTCACCGTGTTAGCTAGGATGGTCTCGATCTCCTGACCTCGTGATTTGCCCGTCTCGGCCTCCCAAAGTGCTGGGATTACAGGCTTGAGCCACCGCGCCTGGCCGAGAAAACTTTTCAGATAAAATAGAAATCATGATTAATCATTAGCAATCATAACAATATTCTTTCTAGATGGTGATGGAAAGTGGGGACTGGTTGGTTGGTGGAGACCTTCAGGTGCTGGAGAAAATAAGGTGGAATGATGGGCTGGACCAATACCGTCTGACACCTCTGGAGCTCAAACAGAAATGTAAAGAAATGAATGCTGGTATGTAAGTTGGCCTTAGTGCATTTTATTTATTTATTTATTTATTTATTTATTTATTTATTTATTTATTTATTGAGATGGTGTCTTGCTCTGTCACCCAAGCTGGAGTGCAATGGCGCGATCTCAGCTCACTGCAACCTCTGCTTCCCAGGTTCAAGTAATTCTCCTGCCTCAGCCTCCTGAGTAGCTCAGATTACAGGTGCCCACTACCACACCCAGCTAATTTTTATATTTTTAGTAGAGATAGGGTTTCAACATGTTGGTCAGGCTGGTCTCAAACTCCTGACCTCAGGTGATCCACCTACCTCGGCTCCCAAAGTACTGGGATTACAGGTGTGAGCCACCGCACCCGCCCCCTACTGCATTTATTAATACTCCTAACCACCCTCTGATTAAAGAATTAAGGATACCAGGAATCAGCATTTTCTTTAAAAGACAGGTCTCACCCTGTCACCCAGGCTGGAGTGCCATGGCATGACCATAGCTCACTGCAGCCACAACCTCCTGGGTTCAAGTAATGCTCCCACCTTAACCTCACAAGTAGCTGGGACTACAAGGTACATGTCACTGTACTCTGCTAATTTTTAAATTTTTTTTGCAGAAATGGGTTTCACTATGTTTCCTAGGCTGGTCTTAAACTCCTGGGGACTCAAGCAATCCCCCTGCCTCAGCCTCCCAAAGTGCTGGGATCATGCCTGGCTTCAGCATTTTTATAGTTAAAAATAACCTGAAAACATCTTCTATTCGTATGTCTATAATATGGAAACAGTTTTATAAAGTTGTACTATATATTAGAACCATATATTAGAACACTATTCAACAGTTTAAAATATTCACTGATAGAGATACCTAAAGTGTATTTATTAAGTGAAAAAGCAAATTGCAGAACAATATGTGCAGCATAATCATATTTTGGAAAACAAAATATCATAATTCTAAAATCCCTAACCTACTTCTGTGTATAGAGGCAGAAAAGTCTCTGGCAGCACATGCCCCAAACTGCAGGTTACAGTGGTTACCTCTTGGGGATGGAGTTTGGATGAAAATATTTTTATTATTTATTGTATACATTTTTAAAAAGAGGGAGAAAAAGTAATAATAGGATTATTGGTGATTTTTATATTCTATTTTAGGCTCTTCTGTATTTCTCAAGTTTTTCATATTATAGACATAAAAATTATTTCATTGCCAGATAAAAAAAATTAAGGCTCTCAGGAGTCCATCACTAAATGGAGTAGTTTTGGAGATTTCTTTAAAGTGAAGGCAAAATTTTTTTATGTCTTTAGATTGTAGCCCTTTGCACAGGCCCCAGAAAACGTTCCTCACAATTACTCACCTCCCTCTAGGCTCCCTGGTACAAGAGGACTAATTAACACTGGCCCTGCCTGAGCCTTAGTGTACAGGAAAGGTCCTGGCAACACATCTTTTCATTCCTGAGTTAGGCTCCCCCTAAGCAGCTTCCTGCCTCTGCGTCTCATCCCTGTCTCAGCAAGCTGGTGTTGGTTAGCATTGGATTAACACCTCTTAAAGACGCACCTGTATTCTCCAGCTGATTATTAAAAGCCAGTGGATAGGCTGGGTGCAGTGGCTCACGCCTGTAATCCCAACACTTTGGGAGGCTGAGGCAGGTGGATCACTTGATGAGTCAGGGTTCGAGATGAGTCTGGCCAACATGGTGAAACCCTGAGTCTACTAAAAATACAAAAATTAGATGGGTGTGGTGGCATACGCCTGTAATCCCAGCTACTTGGGAGGCTGAGGCAGAATAGCTTGAATCTTGGAGGCAGAGGTTGCAGTGACCCGATATTGCTCACTGCACTCCAGCCTGGGCGACAGAGTTAGACTGTTTCTCAAAAAAAAAAAAAAAAAAAAAAAAGCCAGTGGATAATGAATGCACGGAACAATAAACATAGTTGTGTCCTTTCTGTTCTTGTGGAGAAATGATACCATGTGCTTCTATGACCTTCCTTCTTCCGCTTTCCTTTCCCAGATGCGGTGTTTGCATTCCAGTTGCGCAATCCTGTTCACAATGGCCATGCTTTGTTGATGCAGGACACTCGCCGCAGGCTCCTAGAGAGGGGCTACAAGCACCCAGTCCTCCTGCTACACCCTCTGGGCGGCTGGACCAAGGATGACGATGTGCCTCTGGACTGGCGGATGAAGCAGCACGCGGCTGTGCTCGAGGAAGGGGTCCTGGATCCCAAGTCAACCATTGTTGCCATCTTTCCGTCTCCCATGTTATATGCTGGCCCTACAGAGGTGAGTAATTCCCAGAGCTGGGCTTTGAGAGTCAGGAATTCAGACTCAAACTTTACATAGAAGAGTAAATGAGTCTCTGGGATCCTTTCTGCTTCCTCATAAGCAGATTCTGGAATGTTCTGATGTCTCTTCTTTATCCAGCTTCATTATGTTTCCACTCAGTATTTGAAAAATGCTAGAAGGCCGGGCACAGTGGCTCACACCTATAATCCCAGCACTTTGAGAGGTCGAGGCGGGCAGATCACAAGGTCAGGAGTTTGAGACCAGCCTGACCAACATGGTGAAACCCTGTCTCTACTAAAAATACAATTAGCTGGGTGTGGTGGTGTGCCCCTGTAATCCCAGCTACTTGGGAAGCTGAGGCAGGAGAATCACTTGAACCTGAGTGGCAGAGGTTGCAGTGAGCCGAGATCACACCACTGTACTCCAGCCTGGGCAACAGAGCAAGACTGTCTCAAAAAAAAAAAAAGAAAGAAAAATGCTAGAAACATCAAATCTATTTTACACTGCCTTTGAGAATATGGAAGTTGGCAAGTGAAAGAGGTGGCTAATGAAACTTAACTGGGTTATAGGGCAAGTTGTATCTAACCTAATATTCAATTTCAGAAGTTCCAGTTACTCACCATGCCCTGTGAGCTTCATTAGGAGAGGATATCTTTAAAAGATAAATGTCTCCCTTTTATCATAACACAGTGAGCTTATCAAACAGAGATTTTCTTTGTCCCACTACACCACCAGTGTAGTGGATCTGAACGAGTTTGCCTTGCGCAAGTATGATGAATAGAAAGGGTCACAACCCTTTGGAATGCCCCAAACTGAGTTTAATGAATTAATTCTCTTCAATCAGATCAAAGTTCCAGGCCCCTAGCTCTCCTTTCCATCCTTTGTGTTGCTATCTGGGCTTTACAGAGGGCAAGTGTTCTGTTGAACTGAAATCAGCATCTGCATGTGGAAGGTAATTAGATCATTAATGGCAGTCAGATAATGAGATACTGGAGTTTGTAATTTCCTTTAAACTGCAATTTATTGTGAATAGGGAGGCACCGGAAAGTAAAATCCGTACAGTTCTGTAGAATACTAAGATTTGAGTGTTCTTGTCCTGCTAGCCTGTTTGAAGAGATGAAGAAATACAACCTTGAGTTATGAGGGAGGAAGCCTACCTTTAGAGCTCCTACCCTATCTAACATAACAAAGCATGACGAGTGGATGGAGTCTTAGAACCTCAGTGATTTTCTTGCAATTCTTAGTTGACTCACATTACTGAATTACTTTTAAAGCAGAGTAAAGGTGTCTCCATAAACCATGACCCACAGATTTGACCCATAATGACCAGCATGTCCCTTATGTGACATTTCCTAGGTCCAGTGGCACTGCAGGTCCCGGATGATTGCAGGGGCCAATTTCTACATTGTGGGCAGGGACCCTGCAGGAATGCCCCATCCTGAAACCAAGAAGGATCTGTATGAACCCACTCATGGGGGCAAGGTCTTGAGCATGGCCCCTGGCCTCACCTCTGTGGAAATCATTCCATTCCGAGTGGCTGCCTACAACAAAACCAAAAAAGCCATGGACTTCTATGATCCAGCAAGGTAGGTTTTCAGGGGAAAATTCTTTTATCAACATCTGTATAATAGAAATGATGAGGTAGAATTTGGGCCCTTCGAAAAACTCTCCAGTGCATTGCCACATGCTCCCAAGTGGACTGAGTCCCTTGAGAGTCAAGATGTAGTCTTATATATTTTATGTCCCCTAAAGTTGTACTACAGTCTTTTGCATATAGTAGATGATCTATAAATATTTCTCTTTCAACATGCATTCTTGAGCATGCGCGGAGTGCCTGGCACACTAAGTGAAAAGAAGCAACACAGAGATTGCAATGAATATTTATGGAGCACTTGCTCCCCATGCTGAGGGCTCACAGAAATAGGCAGAGAAATAGAAGACAGTCTCTGGTCTCAAGACACTTCCCAGGAACAGTATATGTGCATGGTAAATACTGAAGGGATAGCTGCCATTATTTCCCTTTTCTTCTGCAAGTTCCTGAAGATTTAGAGGAGTGCCCACTTTCAAAGATGCAGCATTTTACAGAAAGAACGTGGGTCTCAAAAACCATAACCTACTCCAGGAATCCTTAAGGCAGATATCATTTACCTACACTGAGTTCTTTGTTGCCACCCTGTAACAGGCACAGTGAGTTTGACTTCATCTCAGGAACTCGTATGAGGAAGCTCGCCCGGGAAGGAGAGAATCCCCCAGACGGCTTTATGGCCCCCAAAGCATGGAAGGTCCTGACAGATTATTACAGGTCCCTGGAGAAGAACTAATGCCTTTGGCTCCAGAGTTTCTTTCTGAAGTGCTCTTTGATTACCTTTTCTATTTTTATGATTAGATGCTTTGTATTAAATTGCTTCTCAATGATGCATTTTAATCTTTTACAATGAAGTAAAAGTTGTGTCTATAATTTAAATATATATATATATACATACACACACACACACATACATACAAAGTCAAACTGAAGACCAAATCTTAGCAGGTGAAAGCAATATTCTTATATATTTCAGAATAAAATTAGCTCTATGTATTTTCTACTGCATCTGAGCAGGCAGGTCCCAGATTTCTTAAGGCTTTGACCATGTATCTAGTTACTTGCTGAAAAGTGAATATATTTTCCCGCATGTCTTGCCAACCTGCACTCTAACAATGTCATTTATCAGTTGTAAAACATATCAAATTAAGCATCCTCTTCTGTACAACTGACCAAAACAAAAAAAAAATTTTTTTTGTCATTCTAAAAGAGGTGTGGCTCACATCAAGCTTCTTCCTGATATTTTACTTCATGCTGTACAAAGTCTTAATGTTGTAATCATACCTTATGTGTTGAAGACCTGACTGGAGAAACAAAATGTGCAATAACATGAATTTAATCTTAGAGATCTGTGCAGCCTATTTCTGTCACAAAAGTTATATTGTCTAATAAGAAGAGAAGTCTTAATGGCCTCTGTGAATAATGTAACTCCAGTTAAACGGTGACTTTTAATAGCGTACAGCGCTTTGATGAAAGGAGGTCAAACAATGTGGCGATGTTGTGGAAAGTTATCTTTCCCGCTCTTTGCTGTGGTCATTGTGTCCTGCAGAAAGGATGGCCCTGACTGCAGCAGCAGCGTCAGCTATAATAAAAAGTAATTCACACTGTCAGACTAGCAAGGCACTAGAACTGGAAAGACCACAGAAAACAAAGAATCCAGCCCTTTCATCTTACAGGTGAACAAATTGTGATGATGCACATGTATGTGCTTTGTAAGCTGCTGAGCACTGTAACAAAATGTAAATTTGCCATTATTAGGAAATGCTGGTGGCAGTGAAGGAGCACCCAGGCCACTTGACTCCCAGTCTGGTGCACTGTCTACACCAGACAACACAGGGGCTGGGTCAGATTCCCCTCAGCTGCTTAACAAAGTTCCTTGAACAGAAAGTGCTTACAAAGCTGCCTTCTTGGATGCTGAAAGGTCGAGTTTTCTGAACTCCACTGATTTTATTGCAGTTTAAAAAAAAAAAAAAAAAAAAAAAAGAAAGAAAAAT
>NW_012114899.1:386663-505265 GCF_000951035.1 Colobus angolensis palliatus | reverse complement strand
CTGAAAGGTCGAGTTTTCTGAACTCCACTGATTTTATTTCAGCAGTTAAAAAAAAAAAAAAAAAAAAAGCTATTCCAAAGATTTCAAGCTGTTCTGCGACATCTTCTGATGACTTTACTTCCTGAGAGGCAATGTTTTTACTTTATGCATAATTCATTGTTGCCAAGGAATATGTGAAGAAACAGCACCTTTTAATATATAGGTCTCTCTGGAAGAGACCTAAATTGGAAAGAGAAAACTGTGATAATTTTCATACTCTCATTTAAAAAAAAATGCTAATGTTAACTAACAGTTCTTTTAAGAATAAGTTACACACAATGGCCACAGCAGTTTGTCTTTAATAGTATAGTGCCTATACTTATGTAATCAGTTACTCACTACTGCCTTTAAAAATAACCCAGCATATTTATTGAAAACATGAGACAGGATTATAGTGCCTTAACTGATATATTTTGTGATTTAAAAAAATATATTTAAAACTGCTCTTCTGCTCTAGTACCATGCTTAGTGCAAAAGATTATTTCTATGTACAACTGATGCTTGTTCTTATTTTAATAAATTTATCAGAGTGAAGGCTGAGTTTTTTCTGCCGGTAACATTGGGTATGGGTTGATCACACAACTTAAGGGCTTTGTGACTTTGTCTCCCAGGCTGGAGTGCAGTGGCATGATCTCGGCTCACTGCAACCTCCACCTCCTGGATTCAAGCAATTCACCTGCCTCAGCCTTCTGAGTAGCTGGGATTACGGGTGCACACCACCACACCTGGCTAATTTTTCTATTTTTAGTAGAGACGGGGTTTCACCATGTTGGCCAGGCTGTTCTTGAACTCCTGACCTTGTGATCCACCTGCCTCAGCCTCCCAAAGTGCTGGGATTACAGGCCCACCACACCCTTTTTTTTGGAGACAGTCTCACTCTGTCACCCAGGCTGGAGTGCAGTGGCGCAATCTTGGCTCACTGCAACCTCTGCCTCCTGGGTTTAAGCAAGAGTAGCTGGGATTTATTACTGGGTATATGCCCAAAGGAATATAAATCATTCTGCTATAATGACACATGTACACATGTTTACTGCAGCACTATTTACAATAGCAAAGACATGGAACCAACCCAAATGCCCATCAATGACAGACTGGATAAAGAAAATGTTGCACATATGCACCATGGAATACTATGCAGCCATAAAAGGGAATGAGATCATGTCCTTTGCAGAGACATGGATGAAGCTGGAAGCCATCATCCTCAGCAAACTAACACAGTAACAGAAAACCAAACACTGCATATTCTCACCCATAAGTGGGAGTTGAACAATGAGGACACATGGACACACAGAGGGGAACATCACACACTGGGGCCTGTTGCGGGGTGGTGAGGGCTACAGTAAACCACGATGGCACACACAGACCTGTGAAATAAACCTGCATGTTCTGCACATGTATCCGGTGTTTTTTTTAGAATTTTTTTTTTTTTTAAAGAGCACCTGGGATTACAGGTGTGTGCCACCACACCCGGCTAATTTTTGTTTTTTTTTTTTTTTTTTTGGCATACACGGGGTTTCACCACGTGGCCCAGGCTGGTCTTGAACTCCTGAGCTCAAGCAATCTGCCTGCCTCAGCCTCCCAAAGTGCTGGGATTACAGGCCCACCACACCCTTTTTTTTGGAGACAGTCTCACTCTGTCACCCAGGCTGGAGTGCAGTGGCGCAATCTTGGCTCACTGCAACCTCTGCCTCCTGGGTTTAAGCAAGAGTAGCTGGGATTTATTACTGGGTATATGCCCAAAGGAATATAAATCATTCTGCTATAATGACACATGTACACATGTTTACTGCAGCACTATTTACAATAGCAAAGACATGGAACCAACCCAAATGCCCATCAATGACAGACTGGATAAAGAAAATGTTGCACATATGCACCATGGAATACTATGCAGCCATAAAAGGGAATGAGATCATGTCCTTTGCAGAGACATGGATGAAGCTGGAAGCCATCATCCTCAGCAAACTAACACAGTAACAGAAAACCAAACACTGCATATTCTCACCCATAAGTGGGAGTTGAACAATGAGGACACATGGACACACAGAGGGGAACATCACACACTGGGGCCTGTTGCGGGGTGGTGAGGGCTACAGTAAACCACGATGGCACACACAGACCTGTGAAATAAACCTGCATGTTCTGCACATGTATCCGGTGTTTTTTTTAGAATTTTTTTTTTTTTTAAAGAGCACCTGGGATTACAGGTGTGTGCCACCACACCCGGCTAATTTTTGTTTTTTTTTTTTTTTTTTTGGCATACACGGGGTTTCACCACGTGGCCCAGGCTGGTCTTGAACTCCTGAGCTCAAGCAATCTGCCTGCCTCAGCCTCCCAAAGTGCTGGGATTACAGGTGTGAGCCACCACGCCCGGCCTATTCTTGTCATCCTCTAAATTGTGCTCTAGATGTGTAAGATACATGGTCTCAGCCAAGCACTTAATGACATTTTCGGTAGTTGCTGGGTTGCTCAGTGGCCTCCTCAGCCCAGAACTTCATCGCAGGAGTTTTTTTTTTTTTTTTTTTTTGAGATGAAGCTACTTTTTCCTTTTCCTCAGAGGAACAGATCTTATTCTTTAAGTGCCCCTAAGGAGTTTCACCAGCAGGGCTGGAAGCAGTTGGGTTTTTCTCTCAGCAACCCCCGTACCTCTACTAATGCAGAAAAGGTTACCTGTTCCCACCAAAACTTTCAGCAGCCTTCAGGCCTGCAGCTTTTTTCCATGAACCCCTCCTTCCCTTCTATCCTGAAGGTGTCATGCATTTTTTGCTACTGATCCTCACCCCAAATAAAACTGGTGTATATAGCCAATTCAAAGCTGCCATTTGTAGCCCCCTTTTTTCTCCCCACATTACTTGGTGGCTCCTAGCGCCAATTGGTAGGGTAAAGTGGGCAGGAAATGTCTATGTAAACACATGAAGATGTCAGTGTTGCTGAGGGAGTATGCCAAACTGTTTCAGGATCTTTTTCAGAAAAGCGTATGATACCATTTAGTCAGATGATGGCAAACTCTTATTAAATTTATCAACTTTTATCAGGTCACAATATTTTTCCCAATCACCTTCCCTACAAGAAGAAACAAATCTCGATTACTTGGGAACAGCAATTCATTTTCTCCTTATCCTCCTTTTTTCCCCAATATGTGACTTTCAGGTCTACCACTGATCTTCAACATAACGCTCCTTATAGGCAGGAAAACAGCAAACTGAATAGGCACCAGGTCAGTCAATTGTTCTCATGTCTAAAGGTTTGATGGAATGAGAGGAAGCCAGAATATACCACCCCAGAATATATTTCGTTGGCAAATTTTGAGTTGATTATTCTGAGAACTGCAGGCAGGAATAGCTCTGAAAAGCTGTCCATTTCTAAAGGAAATTTACATCTACTTTACTAAGGTAAACAGAGGATGCAAGCAGAGGTTTCTCTCTGAAGCCCCTTTATCTGCGTAAAGACAGTTAAAGCTCTGACACCTCCCTAAAACAGAGACTACCATAGGCAGTCACCTATTCTTCAGATAGCTGTTAACTAAGAGATTTCATTTGCACAAAACAGCCTTTGCTTACCACGCAAAGTTGCTCACCATCCATCTAGGCAGAGCTGGGCAGGCCACGTAGCATTCATCATCAAGTGGAAGTGGAGCTTATGGGATCCGAAGAAGCAGTCCCTGAAGGCCCGTCCACACAAACTACATATGTAAGTTGCTCATACTTCCAGCATGTCCACTTATTATAATATTACCCTTCATTTAGCATATACCCAACACCCAACATACTTCAATCTTATGGCTTCAAGTAACTGCCTGGTCATTTGTCAGATTTTGTCTAACAGTCTTCCCCACAATTTTCTTTGAGTAAGTTACCTTTCCTTTCGCAGTTAGTCTTGATGAATCAATAAACCCAGCTGCTTTGCCTCAAACCATTTAAGCCAAAGTAGTTCCTGGAGAGTCGTCAAAGCTCCAAGACTGCCAGGGGTGATTTTTGACCTGGCTTTGCACACTCATGTCCAGGCATTTAAATTCTGAATGGGCATTTTAAGCATCTGGAGTTCATTTAATCCATGAGGAATAAAAGCAAGATTATTGAGCAATTTCTGCTTAGAAAAATTTTTGGGAGCTAAGTTTCTATCCCGAGTCTGGTTCTTTAGCTTCCGCTTGATCTTATATCCATCAAATAAATTCTTTATTGCTTAGGTTAGCTAGAGTTGGTTGCTACAAACAGAATCCTAAGTGATATTCTTTATAAGTATATGACTATGGCCTAACAGATGACCCTCATCTCCCTTAGACATGATTGCAAGTGATTTTGCTTTACTGGATATAGCCAATCCGCTATTTGAGTTATCTTGGCCATTCTTAGAATTTCTGGAAGCTGGCCAGGCGCGGTGGCTCAAGCCTGTAATCCCAGCACTTTGGGAGGCCGAGACGGGCGGATCACGAGGTCAGGAGATCGAGACCATCCTGGCTAACACGGTGAAACCCGGTCTCTACAAAAAAAAATACAAAAAACTAGCTGGGCAGGGTGGTGGGCGCCTGTAGTCCCAGCTACTCGGGAGGCTGAGGCAGGAGAATGGCGTAAACCCGGGAGGCGGAGCTTGCAGTGAGCTGAGATCTGGCCACTGCACTCCAGCCTGGGCGACAGAGCGAGACTCCGTCTCAAAAAAAAAAAAAAAATTTCTGGAAGCTGTGTATTTTCAGAACAGTGGGATATACACCACTGTTCTAGTTTCAGTTCCAAATTTGCATGTCAGTAACCATTTCAATGTTTTGGCTTTAGTTTATTTTTATTATTATTTTTTATTTTTTGTAGAGACAGGGTCTCACTATGTCACCCAGTCTAGAGGCAATAGTGCAATCTCGGCTCACTGCAATTTTCACCTCCTAGGCTCAAGTGATCCTTCCCAGCAGCTCAGACTACAGGTGCACTTGGCTTTAGTTTTACAACTGAGTTGTCATGGTTAACAAACCTGTGTCCTTGATGCATTCCACACCCAATACTAACACTCACTGTAACCTATTTAAAAAGCACAAAAGCTAGTATGTGAAAGTATTCTCATGCAGTTTTATGACTGCAAATATTAGACAATTACAAAAATATAATCCCACTTCAGTGTTTTAGTAATGAGACCCTTATAGGCCATTAATAAATAGTATAAACTTTACACCAATGTAATTGGGATGTTTTCAGTATCTACTCACATTGCTAAGTGGTTTTGATTTATCTGCACACGGCATCTGTGTCAAACATGACAATCATATTTTAGTTAATTAGGTTAGAAGCCCATATTTAATAAGGTTAAAGTTCTCCTCAGTATGATTTTCATTAACATCATGATTGAGGCAGAATGTTTTCCTATACATGTAAATAAAGAGAGCTTTAGCTTTAAAAAAAAAAGAAAGACTAGAGAACTCTTTGATAACTAAATCTATAACAAATTTAATAATGAAGGCTCTGTAAAGATTTCTATCAGTTCTAGATAGAATTATTCTATGACTTCATTTGAAGCACCCAGCCATGCACTATATATATTCAGCATATCAGAATTCTGTTCAATATTCTAAGAGAAGCTAAAAAGAAACATAAAATATATATCATCCAATTTATTTTCTTTATCCAGAAGAAATCTGTTAACATTTTCCCACAATAACAATTCAAGTAAAAAGTTCCTACCAAGATGATGTTGCCGCCATTTTTACACAAGCACACTCACGGCTTGAAACATCCTCATCTAGCATTAAACCTGTAAGTTACAGCTACTAAATACTGTTAGACTATTATGATGCATACAGAATAGATTACCCCAACTCAGCTCTTAATATCATGAGTGCTGGGTTTACCTGCAGGTGGGGGGTTGGCTGAGATTGAAAGGAGAGATATAGTAAAGGAGATACTAAACTAATTCAACTACTTCATTTCTAAACTCTACATAAAAAGGCCCGGGAGGCCGGGCGCGGTGGCTCAAGCCTGTAATCCCAGCACTTTGGGAGGCCGAGACGGGCGGATCACGAGGTCGGGAGATCGAGACCATCCTGGCTAACACGGTGAAACCCCGTCTCTACTAAAAATACAAAAAAACTAGCCGGGCGAGGTGGCGGGCGCCTGTAGTCCCAGCTACTCCGGAGGCTGAGGCAAGAGAATGGCGTAAACCCGGCAGGCGGAGCTTGCAGTGAGCTGAGATCCGGCCACTGCACTCCAGTCCGGGCGACAGAGCGAGACACCGCCTCAAAAAAAAAAAAAAAGGCCCGGGAATAGCTTGAGACACATCAGACTTATCAAAAGTCTTCCGGCAATGATGCTTTTAGAGAAACATGGCATAAGTGATCCTTTCAGTCTCAATCCCTAGAGTACAGGCCTAGGGATTATGGAACTGGTTTAAGCATGGAGAATGCTTAAAGATTGAGCCTGGTCAACAGGATATGTACATCAGTGTGCGAAAGTGACAATATTAATATGACAGCTAACATTTGAGCAGTAATTCTGTGCCAGGCACTATGCTGAGGGCATTACATGCATTATTTTATTATCCAACCCTTTAAGATGAGTGCCACTGTTGCTCCATTTTACAGATGAGAAACGGGGGCTCACAGACACACAGTTAGTTAAAGGGGAGCCTGAGTTTAAACTCAGGAAGCCTGATTCTAGATCCAGTACTCTTAAGTATTACCCAAAATGAATTATCTTAGAATCTAGAATTCAACTACATATGTGAAATGCATGTCTAAAACAGAAGGATAGATGTTACATAACACTAAAAGTTATTTAAAAATCAGGAAAATAGTTTCCTGAATTACTTTATGGTCTTAACATGCCTAGATGAGTCATAGTTGCTGGGATTAGTACACTTCTCTAACTTAAAGAAATTGAATAACCACTCCTACTGGATATTGTGAATTTAAGAGAAGACAAAAAGAAAGGACACGTGGAGGTATACATTACTCCTTATTTTTGATTAATATGTCACCAGATTAAATTACTGAAATTCACATTAAAACAGAAATGACTACATACTAGGATAGATGCTATTGTAGTGTGAAAACTCCATAGCAAGATAAAGTCTAAACACAAGTTTTATAAACCAAGAAAGTCCCAGAAAATTTAAAATTACTGAAAAAGACCAAAGATTAAGTGGAGAACAACCAATAAAGAGGGACCCCTTTATTACACATTTATAAAATAATAGTATAATATAGTTATTAAAAATGGGACACCTTTTTTCATTTTTGGTATCTTGTATTCAATTTTCCATCCTCTTCACAATCTTCCATAACTTGCTTTTTGTTATCCAGTGTTCACCTGAAACTTCTACCCCACCGTTCAAAGCACAACCGAAGAATAAACGATCTAATAGATTGTTGTGAGACATTATCAGATAAATCCAGTAATACATGAAAAGAGATTGAGAGTTTTAAAATAAATACAGTAAAAGCAAAAACATATGAAGCGTAATTTAATCTGATGATTCAGAAGGCACCTCAAGATTGTGTTGTGCCGTTTTCCTCATGCTGTGTGTTTAGGTGCCTATAACAGAATTCTGGTTAGTAAAATATTGAAAAAAATTTCACATATAATTCACATTAAATGACTACAGATAGATACAATATGGGCATTTTGATGTGTACATTTGTACTTGACCAGGGCACAATTTATAATATACTAAGAAAACTAAAATTAATTACAAAATGAGTATTTTTAGCACACTTAGTAACAGCTACTTGTTTTAAACTATTATTTCATTTTTGGGGACCAAATTATATTTGACCATAATTAAAGAACACATAACCTTAAAATAATATTTAAGAAACATAGTTACAACAGACATATGTTACATTAAATGAAGAAAGGAAAGAAATGTACATGTATTAAAGGGCACTGAGGTTTTTCAAACCTTTTCTTTTGAAAAGTCTTTTAATCCACTTTCATGTAAATCAATTTAAACTTAAAAAGTTTATACTCAGTATACTTACAGAAAGATGTGAAATCAGTGTTGAGCACATGACTGCCTAACAACCATTCAATGCTGATCACGAACTAGTATTTTTATTTGATTATCCTGACAAACATAATAATTGAGCCCATGTATATATGCAAGATGTGGAGGATCCAACTAATCAACTGCAGAAAGAAAAACACTCAACTTAAAAAAGGTTGAAACAAATGACAAATGCAAATGGCTGAATCACTGTACCTTTTTGACACAACCTTAAATCTTAGTTTTACTATATATTATTTGGTACTCCTGGATTCAGTAGTTGGGGTAAAAAAGGTTTCTGTATTCAAACGTATCTACAGAATGTCAATATAAAATGTGTGGATATATACATTTAATATACACACACATACGCGCACACACACAAATGCATACTCACATGTCTAGGAACCAGCACCTAACCACATCCTCGTTTCTCACTAATGACCCAATGAATCATTTATGACTTTAAGACCAGCTTAGATTCTATAAGGCTGTACAATATATGGCTAAAGAGGTCAAACACAAGCACCCACGTTCAGGCTGGATTCAACTGTTCCTCCTCATGATTTTTGACAAACAGTAATGCCACTTATGTAACAACTATATCTCAATAACTTAGAATTCAGAGTATAAAACCATAAACATTGAGCTCCCTCATTGTTTAAAGAGCACTCTTTCCATTCTATTTCCACTGACTGATAAGAGGACACACCAAACTAGATCACTGAACTGTACAAATGATCTTTACTCTTAATCTAAACAAACATGTGTTAAAACATTCTGAAATGCTGCATCCTTTGATTTCTTCATCTTTTCAATTGCCCGATGCAGGTCCTGCTGTTGAACAGGCCGAATTTCATCTTCATCATGGCTAAAATGCAAACAAAACCATCAAATACTCAAATAATTTTAGAATACACCTCCCTAAAATATTTTACCAAGATTTAAAAGAGATGCATGTGGTAAAAAAAAAAAAAAAATTTTGTTTTCAACTGTAGAAAAGGGTATAAAAATGAGATCTCTTTACCATTCAAGACCCCCAAAGACAACCACAATGAACAGTTTCATGTAAATGCTTCCAGGAATTCTCTACACATAGAAAAATCATAAGGAATTTTTTAAAAGCACTGACTGCTAAGAAGTAGGAAGCTAAAATAGCTACAATCAAAGACTTCACATCTAGAATATAAGTACACAATATTACCACAAGGTAAAAAATGTTATATAGTTTATTGAAATGGGAATGTAACTCCAATTAAAAAAATCATGTTATTCCCATGAAAACTGTAATTTAAAAACTATCATTGCTAGGTATATACTTACATTGTATGTTTTGCTTTTTACAAATTGAGAGTAAAATTCTTCACTATCAACAAAAACCAACTAATCCAAATCCTCCCTACTTCAATGAGAAACAAAATCCAGAATATTATGGCTCCTTTGTAATTTATAGATATTCAGGGAAAAACATTCAGGAAAGTTATGATAACCCAAGTCCATCCAGATTTTTCATACTGAAATATAAAATTATAAAATATGAAATTCAGTAGGAAATATAAAATTAGCCAGACTTCTCATACTGAAATATAGTTTTCAGGGCTTTGAGGCAGCAAAAAAATAGATCTTTCATTATTAGTATAATCTGCCTAAGCAAAATTTACTGACTGGTTGGTTATTTCTCCTCTTAATCTTATATATAAGAATAACAACCTGGCCAGGAGCGGTGGCTCACACCTGTAATCCTAGCACTTTGGGAGGCCGAGGTGGGTGGATCACCTGATGTCAGGAGTTCAAGACCAGCCTGGCCAACATGGTGAAATCTCGTTTCTCCTAAAAACACAAAAAGTAGCTGGGCATGGTGATGGGTGCCTATAATCCCAGCTACTTGGGAGACTGAGACAGGAGAATTGCTTGAACCCGGGGGCAGAGGTTGCAGTGAGCTGAGATTGCACCACTTCACTCCAGCCTGGGCAAAAGAGCGAAACTCCGTCTCAAAAAAAGAGAAGAGAATAAAAACCTTTGGACAGTAGATTCTGAGGGTACACTAATGATGATGGGTCCAGAGCCACTGCATACACAGCTACCAGTTGACAGAATAGCTTTCATGTAGACCTTTCTATATCAAAGCCCGCAAAACATTTTTTTGCTGAAGTTTGCTATGGCAACACACTGCAACTATATATATGAATACCACAGGCAAGGAGTGAAAACACTAGGAAGGTGAGGAAGGGAGACCACGAAACAAAGGGACAAGAGTTGGAGAATTCCTTTAACACAACCCCAAAGAGTACACTGGGGTTGACCAAGAATCACAGAAATTGTCAGAAGGTTGATATTCTGAAAAGAAATGCAGTATAATAGGCAAGTAGCCTTTTAGGAAACTTCCTTAAAGGACATGGTTCACTAGGGCTGAATTATCCCAGTTCACTAGTATCTTTGCTGAAATAAGGCTGGTAAAAAATTGGGTTCTCAATTTCACTACACTTTGGAACTGGTTCCAAGTAAAATTTGCTGCAGTGATAAATGGTTTCTTTGTTTAGTAAATACATATTTGTTAACAAATTGAGGTCTAGTCTTCAATACTTCCAACTCTCCTCACATTTACATGTGAAATTTCCATGGATCATCAGAAGAAATTCAACTTTTTTTCTCCTTCATTCTAGACCCTTCCCACAATTCTGCCCTCCTTCATTTTCAGAATTCGGCTTTGGAAAAATGGCAATAAACAAAGTTGCAGGCGGTGATAATCCAAATTTACCTTTTATTTCATAAGTGGTGTTTCTAATACAAAGCAAAATAAAAGAAACTAACCTAAAAGCTCTAAAAGGTTTTGACAAGTATTAAAAATCAAGTCAAAATAATATACCTTTCTTCTGATGTAGAATTAACATATTCTCTAACACAGAGGAGGGCAGCATCTCGACACATCTCTTTTAGGTCACTTCCTGAAAAGCCATCAGTTTCCTGGGCAACTTCTAGCAGGTCTACATGCCTATCCACCTTAAACAAATATAAAAACATGCTTAAAAAACAAAAATAAATATATTGCAAATACTACCAAACACCCATCTTAAAGAAAGTTAAGCATATTATAACAGCATGGGAGGAGAAACAATAGTTTCTAGAAGCTTTTTTAACCACAAAAGCTTAGAAATTTGAAATATAATTTTCATTATTTGTCCTTATGATTAAGACAAATAATTATTACTAGATACACTGTAGAGTGATGAGGA
Organism: Colobus angolensis palliatus; assembly: GCF_000951035.1. Taxonomy (NCBI): domain Eukaryota; kingdom Metazoa; phylum Chordata; class Mammalia; order Primates; family Cercopithecidae; genus Colobus; species Colobus angolensis. The sequence goes on along the minus strand of NW_012114899.1, from coordinate 494,031 downwards.
AGAACAGATATTGGACTTGCTTTGATATCTCTCAAGAAGGTACCGAGGTGACATTTTTCTGTAATATATTCAACATACAGTACTTGGCAAATGTAATTAACTCCAGAGTCCATTACAGAAAAACACACAAAAAAACTCTTAACATTCCTTTTAATTGTAATGCTTGGTATTCTATTATCTCAACATGAATTTAGCACCTAAACTTTTGCTCCTCAAGCTAAGCTTATAGTCAAGCCAATTAAGTGACTGTCCTAGACACATAATAGACTTGAGATAGTCTAATCATACTAAACTTATGTACAGATTAAGAAGAGAAAATAAGCAAGGAAAAAACCTATGACTACTATCTAGTAAATGATTCTTATGTCTCATTCACTGGGGTAAGTACTTTGTATGTATTATTCTCATTTAATCTTCTCAAAAACTATCAATTTCATTTTCAGATAAGAATCATGAGACCTGGACAGGTAAACATGGTCAGAGCCAGGATTTGAACACAATATAGTGAGGTCCAGCTGTATTTTTCCCCCATTTAGCTCATCACTTGTTACAGCAACATTTACTTTCCCCCACTGATGTGAAATGCCACCTTATAGTTACTAAATTCCCATTTGCATTTGTATTTTACTAAATTCCCTTTGTATTTGTGGAAGACACAGTGTTTTAGGAAGAAGAGCAACTCTACACAAGGACAAGAGACTTGAAGGTGAGACAACACTGCCAGCTCTGCAACTGTGACCTCACATGACAGTGCTCTTTTTCCTAAACGTGAGGGTTACATGAAGATAAATCATGTTTTTTGATAAAAAGAAAACTGAACCCAGAGGGCAGGAGTGCAAGCAGCAATGATAAGCAAAGCAAATGGTAAATACATGGATAAATCTAAATAAACTTTAGCTATATAAATAGTAGTAATAATAATTATAGTAGTCATAATCATTTGGAGTACAAAAACAAAGTAGAGCTAAAATGCTATATAATAAGAACATGTAAGACGGAGGAGACATCTACATTAAGGTATTCTAAAGTGTTACAATTAAAGCATTAAAAAGAGGGTACAGATATTATTAACTTAGACTTTATTTATGTATGTCAAAATACATAGGTACCACTAAAGGACAGAAAGGGTACCACTAAAGGAAAGAAAGAGAATGTGTAATTTCCAAACCAACAGAGGAAGGGAGAAAAACAGAATAAAGAATATAAGAGCAGTATTAACAAACTCAGGACTTGAGGGGGACAAATAAGCAAAGAAAAAGCATAAATGGAAAGCATTAAAATAATAATGAATGAATCCAAATTTATGAGTAATCACCATAAATGCAAATGGACTAAACTTGGCTGGTAAAAGATTTTATACAGAAGAACCCAAACTGTAGCTATTTGAAGTTTATAAAAGACATACTGATGCTGAAAGGAAAAAAACAGGCTTTGTGTTACATTTGAAATAAAAACAACGAAAAGCAGGAAGTAAAAGGCTGAAAGATATCAGCTTTTAATAAAAAGAAAGCTAATATAGTTCTAGTTACATCAGACTTTTACTCAAAATGAATAACTGAGAATCCATTATATAATGATAAAAAAAATTTCACCAGAAAAATATAACAATTCTGCACTTGTAGACATACATGTAACATGGCCTCAAAACATACAGCAAAAATTTATTTAATTACATATAAAAATGGACAAATTCACAATACTGGAAGATTTTTAACTTATGTCTCATGTACTGCCAGCCACATCAGTGAGTTCTTAGGACTGGTGACAGCACCTGTGATCTAACGTACATACATGTATATAATTTAGATCTTAGTCCTTTGATGGTTATAGGGTTGCAAATATTTTGGTTGCGGCTTGTTTTTTCACTTTGTTCATGTTATCCCGTGATACAGAAGCTTTAAGTCTGATTACAGTCAGACTTCTCTATTCCCTTTCCTTTGTAGTTTTAAATTTTTTGTGAATTGAGAAACTCTTCTCATGTGTCCTTAAGAGACAGACACATACAAGGATCTAATTTTTCTACTGTTTGTAAAAAGAATAAAAATAACATATATCTATACACATGTATTAGGTATCTGTTCACATATATTCATGGGATTGATACACTTTATCAACTCCTGGACAGCAGTTTACCAATGATGGTGATAATGGGAGATGGACAATGGTTGCTTAAAGTTGTACTTAATTAAAAAAAATATGAAGCAAATGTGGAAATACATTAAAATTGCCTGTTAAATATAGGTGGAATAGGGCTATTTGTTTATCTGTTTGAAATATTTCATACATTTAACAAACTACTTTAAAGAGCTTTCCAAACTATACTATGAGATGTTAAAAATTAAACATCCAACACTTCCTCCTGTCTTTGGACCACTCCGTTATGGGGCCACCCTATGTTCTAACCACTCACAAATCTTGTGCCTGACAAGATGATACAGTTAGAAAGATGAACCAACCAAGTATAAGAAAACAAAGAAAAGAAGATTCCCGTCACTGGGGGAGCAAGATTTAATTAAGAGGTACCATACCCTAATGGTTAAGATTAGGCTCCATCACTTCTTTGTGTAATCCTGGGCAAGTTATTACATAACTTCTCTGGGGTTCAGTTTCCTCAGCTGTAAAAATAGGACTAATATGTACTCCTTAGAGAAACGAGGATTAAATAAAACAATGTATAGCTCACCAAAATGCTTTGCACATGGCAAGCACTCTAAATACTTTTATTTTGTTCATTTTGTTGTAAAATAGCTTTTAGATAAACCATGAAATAATGAGAACCTTTTCATTAGGCAACTCTGAAAGCAACTCCCAAGTTAAAAAGATTTTGAGTATAGGCAGCAACAGCAAAATAAGTTAACAGACTTTGAAAATAACTTGAAAGAATGATACTTACTTATGTGCAGTTGTTTATTATTATATCCACCAATAATAGTATGTTTGTAAATAACATCTCTGTATTCTAAGCATTTTACACTTATAATTTTATTTCAAGACCAGCTGGGGCAAGTGAGGAGGCCCTGATATGGTCTGGCTCTGTGTCCCCACCCAAGTCTCATGTTGAATTTAATTCCCAATGTTAGGGGAGGGACCTGTTGGGAAGTGATTGGATTATGGGGGCAGATTCCCCCTGTCTCATGATAGTGAGTTCTCTCAAGATCTTATGGTTTAAAAGTGTGTGGCACTTCCCCCTTCACTCTCTCCCTCTCCTGCTCTGCCATGGTAAGACGTGCTTGCTTCCCCTTCACCTTCCACCATAATTGTAAGTTTCCTGAGGCCTCCCAGCCATGCTTCCTGTACAGCCTGTGGAATTGTGAGTCAATCAAACCTCTTTTCTTCATAAGTTATCCAGTCTCAGGTAGTTCTTTATAGTGGTTTGTGAATGGGCTAATACAGACTCCATCTCAACAAAAAAAATTTTTGTTAACTAGCTGAGTATCTAGCTACTCAGGAGGTTGAGGCAGGAGGATGACTTGAGCCAAGGAGTTCAAGGCTGCAGTGAGCTACGATTACACCACTGCATTCCAGTCTGGCTAGAATGACGAGGCTGGTCAGCTAGAATGTAGGAGACCCTCAGTTCTGTCTCAAAACAAAAAACAAAAACAACTATTGCTGCTATATCATATAAAAGTAAATTCAGGTCAGTTTGTATAGGGAAAAAAGCTACCTCCTTAAAGTCAGACAAAATACCTTCATAGGGTATACATTTTATCAGTGCTAATTCTTCTTATACTTAAAACCTTAAGCCAAAATCACTACACTATCTTTTTAAAATAAGCGAATCATGTTAAGGAGTACCTATCAATAAAAGAATTGTAAAAGAGTAGAACACGGTATCATTTCAAAAGTTTCAATCTTTTATTCAGAGAAGAAGAATTCAAACTCTGGAAGTTCATGTGAATTAAAAAACAAACAAACAAAAAACCCTCATTCAGCTCCACAATGTATAAGCATGATGGTGCTCAGTTTACCAAATAAATATATGTGCTACTGATTTGAGGCATCTTTAACAAAATTAAATGAATTTTCTCCAGATTTTATTGAAGTAGCAGTAATCCTTCAGCATACAAATACCAACCAGTGGGAAATGACAAGATGTTCTCATGTCAGCAGTTATCCAGGGAGTATTCATATTTTGCAACATAAAACTGATTAGAAACTATACTTTGTGGTTTTATGAATAAGAAACAGAATTGCTAAAAATCCCCTGTATCTGCTGGGCGGGATGGCTCATGCTTGTAATCCTAGCACTTTGGGAGGCTGAGATGGGTGGATCTCTTGAGCTCAGGAGTTCTAGACTGGCCCGGGCAACATGGCGAAATCCCACTTCTACTAAAAATACAAAAAATTAGCTGGGTGTGGTGGCATGCACCTGTAGTCCCAGATACTTAGGGGGCTGAGGTAGGAGGATCACTTGAGCCCAGGAAGGCTAGAGTGAGCTGAGATCGTGCCACTGCACTCCAGCCTGGGTGACAAAGCAGAGACTGTCTTAAAAAAAAAAAAAAAAATTTCCTGTAGCTATGAAAAACATAATCCTAAAAGACAGTACTATTTAAGAAAGCAGAATACTAAATACTAAAATTTAGAGACATATATAATTTCTTCCTCTTATTTATTTTTTTTTTAAGAGACAGGGTCTTGCTCTGTCACCCAGGCTAGAATGCAGTGGTGCATTCACTGCAGCCTTGAACTTCTAAGCTCAAGTGATCCTCCTGCCTCAGTCTTCCGAGTAGCTAGGCACACCCAGTTAAATTTTAAAATTTCTTTGTAGAGGTGAGGTCTCATCATGTTGCCCAGACCTGTCTCAAACTCCTGGCCTCAAGTGATTCTTGCACCATGGCCTTCAGAAGTGCTAGGATTACAGGCATGAGTCATCATGCCCAGCACTGACATGAGTAACTTCCTTTTTTTTTTTTTTTTTGAGACGGAGTCTCACTCTGTCACCCGGGCTGGAGTGCAGTGGCCAGACCTCAGCTCACTGCAAGCTCCGCCTCCCAGGTTCACGCCATTCTCCTGCCTCAGCGTCCGGAGTAGCTGGGACTACAGGCGCCCGCCACCTCGCCCGGCTAGTTTTTTGTATTTTTTAGTAGAGACGGGGTTTCACCGTGTTAGCCAGGATGGTCTCGATCTCCTGACCTCGTGATCCGTCCGTCTCGGCCTCCCAAAGTGCTGGGATTACAGGCTTGAGCCACCGCGCCCGGCCATGAGTAACTTCTTAAGTTTAAATGTGAAACTAAATAACCTGTGTAATTTATGGCTATGTTACAAGAAAAAGGGCTTAAATTTCATCACTTATACTCATATTAATCAGCTATATGTAAATCATCTGCATCATCTCCAGCTACACTAGACCACATTACATTTCAAAAATGTTATAAACTTCCAGTCATGCAATATGATCCTTCATTAAAATGGTTTAAATTAAATAACTGTACTGGTTAACTTAAAGTCTCCAAAACTGTCAGTAACTACCTTCTAATATCTGTTAAATGTCTAGCCACACCATAGCCATCCTAATTCAAAGGAACTTGTTAACTATCCCCTTTATTTTCTTCTCTAAACTTTTCACTGGTGTCTATCACTGTTAAAGGTTTACCAATTGTGTTTTATCTAAACAGCACCACAACTACACTTTTTATTTATTTTGAGACAGTCTTACTCTGTCACCCAGGCTGGAGTGTAGTGGCACGATCTCGGGTCACTGCAACCTCCGACTCCGGGGTTCAAGTGATTTTCCTGCCTCAGCCTCCCAAGTAGCTGGGGTTACAGGTGCCAGCCACCATGCCCAGCTAATTTGTTTGTATTTTTAGTAGAGACAGGGTTTCACCATGTTGGCCAGGCTGGTTTCAAACTGCTGACCTCAGGTGATCCGCCTCCCTTGGCCTCTCAAAGTGACAGGATTACACAATGTCTTTTTGAAAGCAGCTACCAAAAATTCAATTAAAAGGCAGCTGGGCATGGTGGCTCATGCCTGTAATCCCAGTACTTTGGGAGGCTGAGGCAGGCGGATCATGAGGTCAGGAGTTTGAGACCAGCCTGACCAACATGGTGAAACCCCGTCTCTACTAAGAATATATGTATATACATAAAAATTAGCTGGGTGTGGTGGCGCGCGCCTATAATCCCAGCCACTCAGGTGGCTGAGGCAGGAGAATTGCTTGAACCCAGGAGACGGAAGTTGCTGATTTCTTTACTGATTTCTTGTCTAGGACCAAAGTTCCTTACCTAAAAAACATGGAGGATTTTAGGAATTTCAGGTGTACACATTTCATGTACATATGTAGTTTTCTTAGAAAAGACTACTTTTATCTCATTCTTAAAGGGCCCTATGACACGCTTCCTCCAAAATGATTCATAACCACTGATCCCAATCTTTGTAATTTGCTAGGTTCTTTAAACTTTTGCATACACTATATGTTATTTTGATATGTTTTTAAGGAAACAGGCCGAGAATGGTGGTTCACGCCTATATCCTAGCACTTTGGGAGGCCAGGGCAGGAGGAGAGCTTGAGGCCAGGAGTTCAAGACCTGCCTGGGTAACATAGTGAGTGAGCCTTTCTCTACAAAAAATTTTTTAAAGAACAAAAACAACTAGCTGTGCATGATGAAGCATGTGTGTAGTCCTAGCTACTTGGGAGACCGAGGTGGGAAGATCACTTGAGCCCAGGAGGTCAAGGTTGTAGTGCACTATGATCACATCGCAGCACTTTAGACTGGGTAATACAGTGAGACCCTTAAAAAACAACACAACAGCCTGGGTAAACAGAGTGAGAACAAAGTGAGACCCTATCTCTTTCGGTCTTTTTTTTTTTTTTTGTAAGTTCCATGGAACTCTGCTTGATAAGATAGCCTATCTCTTTAAAAAATAAATAAATCATTAGAACACTACTGAAAGACACAAAGGTAAACAACCCAGAAAGACATATATACCGTTGGGCAGAAAAATTCAACATCAAAAAGATACTTTTAAATGAGATTCCCCCCAAAATATTAATGTTTGTTTTTTTTCCTACGTAAGACAAATTGATTCTAAAATTTATGCAGAGAAAAAGAATTAAAATAACCTTGGGGCTCGGGGACAAAAAGGGATATACAGTTCTACCAGATACTAAAACTTACAAAGCCTCAATAATTAAAACAGTATGATGCTAGGGCATAAACATACAAAAGACCAAGACCTGAATTTAAAGTCCAGAAACACAGTCAATACATATGAGAATTTGGTAAAAGTGGCACCTCTAGTGGCTACAAAAAAAAAAAAAATGGGCTGAGCGCAGTGGCTCACGCCTGGAATCCCAGTGCTATGGGAGGCCGATGCACGTGGATCACTTGAGCTCAGTACTTCAAGACCAGCCTGGCCAATATGATGAAACCCCGTGTCTATGAAAAAATACAAAAAATTGGCCACGCGTGGTGGCACGTGCCTGTAATCCCAGCTACTTGGGAAGCTGAGGCACAAGAATCACTTGAACCTGGAAGGGAGAGGTTGCAGTGAGCAGAGATCACACCACCGTACTCCAGCCTGGGTGACAAAGCAAGACTCCGTCACACACACAAAAAAGGGGGTATTGGACAACTAGGTATCCATCTAGAAAAACAAAACCAAAGTTGGATTCATACTGCATATCATCTACCTAAATTCCAAATATGTTAAAGATTGAAATGTAAAACATACAAGCCACCGAGATATGTTTCTCCTGATGGAAGAATATAATTCTGCCTACGAAGCTGTGCTGTCCTGTCCTGTGTCTCCTCCCCACCAACCTGAACTTCAGCTGGTCTCTTGATCCAACTACCAATTTTAGAGGAACAACTACTCCTCTGCAATTGGCAAAACCCAGACTGTGGACAACTCAGGACAAACGCAACCTAGTTTCTCCAGTAAATAATTTTAAAAGGGTGGGTGCGGGGGAGGAAGCAAGATGAGGGAAGAACCTATAACCCATAAATTAAGAGAGACATAAAAACTATCAAATAATTACAAATTAGGAAATTCATATGGATCTTGAGTCAAACAAATACATGGTTAAAAAAAGGTATTTAAAAAGAGATAATCAGAGACTTGTACATAGACTAGATAATGAAAATAATGACTTACTGTCAACTGTTTGATAGGTATAACATGGCAATGAGGCTAGGGTAAAAAAAAGAATCTTTTTCTTTTAGAGATACAACTAAAACATTTACAGGTGAGCTATAATGGGAAAAAGTAGGAAGTGTGGAAGTAGGGTACGGCTAGAGAAGAATTAGCCATGGGGTTTATGGTAATTCAAGGAAGGAGGGAAGTCATACAAATACAAGTATTTTGATAAAAGTAGCATTTCTACTAAGGCTCATTCACTATCAGAATCTATTTGATTTATTAGTTTATATAGTGAGTTCTAACAGTGAGTTTAGATGTTAAGTTTGGGATTAAAAGGAATACCATGTTACTCAATTATATGCAGTTATCAAGTTTTGAGAAAACAGGTAGCAAGAGTTTGAAAGTGTGGAAAATTCTTTTATAAACTTGGGAGTGGGAAAAGCCTTTCCAAATCCAGAAGCCGTAAAGTTGGGGGCGGGTGGGGAAGAGAAAACTCCAATAAAATCGAAAGACAACTTGGAAAAAAATATTTTCAAATCACACAAAGGGCAAATCTCCATAATACACAGAGTTCCTACAGATTTATTATGAAAAGGAGCACTGCAATAGAAAAATGGGCAAAATATATGAATTACAGTTCACAGAAAAAAAATTCAAATGATTCTTAAACATACACTATTCATTCCATCCCTAAAGAATGCAAATTAAAACTTTAATGAGATAACCACCTTTGACCAGGTGTGGTGGCTCATGCCTATAATTCCAGCCTTGGGAGGCCAAAGCAGGAGGACTGCTTGAGCCCAGGAGTTCAACACCAGCCTGGGTAACACAGCAAGATCCTGTCTCAACAAAATAAATAAATAAATAGAAAGAATTAGCCAGGCTTGGTGGTACATGCCTGTAATCTGCTTGGGAGGGTGAGGCGGGAGGATTACTTGGGCCCAGGAGCTTAAGGCTGCAGTGAGCCCTGATCACACCACTGTACTCCAGGCTAGGCAACAGAGAGAGAGAGACCTCGTCTCAAAAAAGAAAAAACAAAAACAAAAACAAAAAAACAGAGAGATAACCATTTTCTACCTATTAAGTTGGCATGAAGTTCCATAACATTCTGTTGGCAAAACTACAGGAAAAGAGGCACTCTTTATTACAGGAATATGAGTAAACCAGAACAATTTGGCAATAGCTACCAAAATTATAAACACTCTAACCTTTGATCTAGCAATTCTGCTCCTGGATAATTTACTTTACTAATATTCCTGCACAAGTATGAAATCACATGCACACAAGGTTATTAAATGTAGAATTTTTATAATAGGGAAAGACCAGAATCAATCCAAATGTCCTTCAATGTGGCATTAACTAAATTCCAGAATGTCCACACAATGGAATCCTATGTAGTGCAAAAACAAGGAGAGACAACAGAATAAGGATACTAGATGCTAATATGGAAAGATCTCAAAGATAAGTAAAAAAAGTAACGCACAGAACAGTGTGTATGTGTTATTGATAGTTTATGTAAAAAATAAGTAAATAAAAGGAGAGAGAAATAACATGAAGCCAGGAGTTCAAGACCAGCCTGGCCAACATGGTGAAACCACGGTAAAAATACATGGTAAAATACAAAAAAAAATGGTAAAAATACAAAAATTAGCCGGGTGTGGTGACACATGCCTGTAATCCCAGTTACTCGGGAGGCTGAGACACAAGAATCGCATGAACCTGGGAAGCAGAGGTTGCAGTGAGCGGAGACTATGCCACTGCAATCCAGCCTGGGCTACAGAGTGACACTCTGCCTCAAAAAAAAAAAGGAAAAAAAGAAAAGAAAAGAAAAAAATATATACAGGAAAAAAGGGAAGAAGATTTTTCTCTGCATATTATTAAATATACTTTAATTTTTGAACCATATGACCAAAAAAACATTAAACACAAAAGCTATTGAAGATTTTGATTATCACAACTTCTTAAATTTAAATTTCAACTTCAAAAAATACTGCAATTTTCATCACCACAGGGAAAGGTTAAAAAAATGCAATTAAGTAAAAAACAACAACAAAAAAATTCTGTAGAAAAACAAATGTATCTTACATAAAATCAGAGACTAGTCTGAAAATTATCACAGCATTTTAATGCACATATACAAAAGCACATGGCTCTAAAAACATAAGAAAAGTATCTTTAACTCACATATACGATAGTTACTGAATTACATAAGCAACCAAAAGGATTCAGGTCAAGTTCAAAGGTGTATCAGTGCCCCAGCCTTTTTGGCATCAGGGACTGATTTTGTGGAAGACAATTTTTCCACAGACCTGGAAAAGTGGAGGAGCAGAGCATGGTTTGGGGATGATTCAAGTGCATTACATTTATTATTAGACTCTCATAAGAAGCGAGCAACCTAGATCCCTCGCACGCACAGTTCACAATAGGGTTTGCAATCCTATGAGAATCCAGTGCCGCTGATGATGTGACAGGAAGTGGAGCTCTAGCCCGCAGCTCACCTCCTGCTGTGTGGCCCAGTTCCTAACAGGCCATGGACCAGTACCAGTCTGTGGCTGCAGGGGCTGGGGATCCCTGGAGTATATCATTCTCAGATTCCTTCCTCATTTTTCTCTAGAATAACTTTATGAACATCATATTTATAGGATGGGGAAAAAAATTTTATTTTCTACTTACATTTTCATTTTTCAAGATGAGTTTCAGGATTGCTTCTCTCTGTTTTAAAGCCTAAAAGCAGGATAATTTCCAGTTAGCATTTTTATTTTTTAAAGATCAATTAGTGTTCCTAATATTTTGTCCCTTCTAAGGTCTCTCTCAATACTTACAGGAGATGACAGAAACTTTGAAGAGGTCAAAGCAACTAGATTCAAGACTCTAGAGTAATCATCTCTAGTTCTCCTACTGAACTGTATCTTCTTACTGTCATCCCCAGTGCCTAGTACAACGTTTGGGAAATAACACACCTCTAATCTTCAATGAGTAAATGAATATCTACGACTATAACGTCTTCCCTCTATACTTCAGCAATCTTCAATTTTTTCCCTTCATGTAGTAAACTCATGAAAACTCATTATAAAATTTATTATCAGTAATTTAAAGAGATAGCAACAGTAACTTCTCAGTTCCTCCATTTCCTCCTCCTTCTTTGACCACTAATTTATATTAGTGAATTTTAATTTAGTGATGATATATTTGTTTACATGTCTGTATGCTTTCCCCCAGTGACAATTCCTATTTTTACACCATACAATAAGTACAAACTACATTTAGCTCCTTTTATAGAATCCCTCAGCTATATAGTCAATATAGATGCTTTTTAAAACTATCATGGCTGAACTTACCCCTATTCCCACAAACATCACAAAACAGCTGGTTACAATGACTACCAAATCAAATTACCTGAAAAAGAAACCAAACCCTGCCCTTTTGGTAATTCAAGTGTGTCAAGTAGGAAGGTTAATTTGATATATTATATGATCACCAATAAATACTTTTTGTTAAACATTTCACTTGGAGAAAAGTTTTAAGATTAACCATACACTTTACATAGTAAGTTACATAAGAAAAAAACTAACCTATAAAGTGTATTCACTAACAATGGAATAAAATGGAGGTTACAAAGTTTCCATTTCTTGTTAACACTATACAAATTTATAATAAATTTGATAGAACCTGTTACAACCCATTTTGATTACTCACAGGACATATTAAATTTACAACTTTAATACTGGCTACTTTCCATGCTACTGTATCCTATGTTCTATTCTACTGTACATCAAAAACCTTAGCTGGCCAGGCACAGTGGCTCATGCCAGTAGTCCTAACACTTTGGGAGACGAAGGTAGGAGGGTCCCTTGAGGTCAGGAGTTAAGACTAGCCTGGGCAACACAGTGAGACCCCCATCTATAAAAAAATTCAAAAATTAGCCAAATGTGGTGGTGCACGCCTATAGTCCTAACTACTCAGGAGGTTCAGGTGGAAAGACTGTTTGAGCCCAAGAGTCAAAGCTGCAGTGGGCTATAATTGTATGGCTGACAGAGCAAGAGTCTGTCTTTAAAAAATAATAATAAAAATAAAAAAACCTTAATTGTCCATTGTACTAACTATTGGATTAGTGATAGAGATTCTATAAATTATCTTCAGAACCAATGAGGTAAACAAATTAAAAAAAAAAAAGTTCTGAAGTCTCGCTTACAAAATAAAATCTAAACTCTTGTGCAAAGCATATAAAGTTCACCTAAACCCAGAAGCAGTCTACCTTTCCAGCCTCCTCTCCACCTATATTCCTTGGTGCACTCACCAAACTACCCTTAGAACTCACCATTAAACAGTGCTTCCACAGCTTCTTGACTTTGTTCATTCTGGCAGGAAAGCCCTTCCTTGTCTCATTTGCCTATCAAATTCCTACCATCCTTCAAGGTCCAGCTGGATTCTGGAAATTCCATGGACTTCCCTGACAGAATATTAGTTTTCATCATCATCTCAGGCTCTCATAGTTCTTTAAACATACCTTCATGAAGCATATTTTACATTATTTATTTCTGTGTCTGCCTCTCCAAAACAGAGTTCTTTGAGGACCAGGCCCATGTCCAATTCACCAAACCTTAGCAGGTCTCTGACACATATTAATGCTCAATAAATATTAGTCATACTAGCCCAGGTGTGGTGGCTCATGCCTGTAATCCCACTTTGGGAGGCTGAGGCAGGCAGATCACTTGAGGTCAGGAGTTCAAGACCAGCCTGGCCAACATGGTGAAACCTTGTCTCTACTAATAATACAAAAACTAGCTGATGGTGGCGGGCGCCTGTAATCCCAGCTTACTGGAAGGCTGAGGCAGGCTCACTTGAACCTGGGAGGCAGAGATTGCAATGAGCCAAGATCGCGGCACTGCACTCCAGCCTGGGTGACAGAGCAAGACTCTGTCTCAAAAAAAAAAAAAAAAAAAAAAAACAGTCATACTAAATAAATTTTTATAGTCTCCTAAATTAAGTTTAAACATCTTTTCATTGATTCACTGGGTAAATTTTCTAAGGACGTGCACACATTTACTTAACCACTTTATTAGAGTGGTAGCTATAGTAAAGAGTTGATCAGAGTAATTTTATAGAGTCCATAACCATCAATCTTTCAGAGATCATGTTTACTACCAAAAACCAATCTGACAAATTACAGAATATGAATGGGACAAATGATTTTTAGCCAGATTATAAATGGAATTAGAGTAAGTTCCACTAAATGGCAACACATGTAACATGCTGATTGTATGGAACATATTTTCTACTAGTAAAACCTGTTTTTTCTTTCCTTTGCAATCTGAAGGCAGACAGATTCAAGATTTGAAGATCTGTGTCAAAATTATAGTGCACTGGTAAGTCATAATTATCTACTAGAGGGTACTTCCTAACTAACAAAAAATGCTAGAAAGAAGGCAGAACTGGTTTAACACCATCTAAGCATTTGTATTCTTAAGGTAAACTATGATATCTACCAGCATCATTAATCCTATCAGGGAAGCACTGACTACATCTGCCAATACTCAATCAAATAAATCCCAGTTGTTCATGCCAGGCCTTCTGAATAGAATAATTCTTTAAGCCAAATTTCTCCAATTTTATTCTATGCTAAACCAAAACTGTAATTTAGATTTTCTTATGTATCTTCCTATATAGGTAACTTCCTACATCCTAAAGTAAATCACTAAAATAGCCAGGCAAACTTGAGATAACTATATATATATATATATACTTTGAAGAGAAGCAAGTAACACTAATCTTAGGATAGAAATAAAGAGAGTGGAAAGGACAAAGAAGCTACTGTCAGGGTTTCTGCCCCATTCCTTCCCTGTCATAAGTAGCCCTATATGACAAAATATTTCCTTCTTAAAATTGAAGGTAAAGACCTATAAAAAAGGTGAATATTTAACTCTTCATAATATCAATCAAGACCACCTACAGGCTGGTTGATGTGAAATCTTGTAGGCATTCTTCTCATTATAGCAGAGTCAAGGTCCTGAGGACGATTGGTAGCTCCCATTACTATGACCTAAGTGTATAAAGAAAAAAAAAGGCGTTAAACCTACCAGTTATATTCCTCTGAGAATGTTATTACTAGGGCTTAGTTTTAAAATTCAAGTGGTATTTTAACTAAATCATCTTATTCACTATTATTCAACTATTTACAGGTATAAATTTAAGTTAATCCTAAATAAATCAAATAATAGCAAAACTGGAAAACTAATGCATTTCACTTCATATCTTTCTAGTAATTAAAATATGTAATGTTCAGTTGCAAATAGCTACTAAAGAATTATTAAAATTTGCTTTTAAAAAACTATTGTATTTTTCAAAATATGGTTGTTTAATGAACACATGTTGAATGACTGAAAGCCATTATGTTATAGCTTGGGTATACATTTTGGGAGTATGGGGGGATAATTCAAGTCCTTAAATAAAAATAATATTATATAGAGAGAATCATTTCCCCTTAGTAAGTCTGAAGATTCTGGTAACTGTAATAGATACTATGTACTTTTTCTTATATTTCACACCATCGTCCCATGGTACTATCCCCACTGCAGGTGATATCTTCTCAATGCGAAATAAAGTCTCAAGTAATCCAACTTTAAACAAAGATAACAGAGTATAAGCAAACATCAAAATGCTGGGAAGAATTCTTTTTAAAAATGCTGGCAGCCCTGCCAACTTCTAGGTCTACGTCACTTATTTATAAAGGATGCAGAGATTTAAAAAAAAAAAAAAAAAGGAACTTTAAAAATAAACACAAATAAAAACAAAGATATATAAAACAAGTTAATTTCTGAAGGACGTCAATATTACCTTTACTGTTGATACTTCAGTATAACCCAGTAACAATACACATCTGCTATCCAAAGTGAAATTTATTGGTATTCCATGGAAATACATTTCTCTAACATTATCTTATTTCTCCCTAAGAGGTTTTACATTTCTGAAATAATCCAAATCTTATATTCTACTTCTACTCTACATTGAATGACATTCAGGAGCCTCAGAGCCCAATTACTTTCAATTAACTGTGAGAGTTTGCCACCTAGAGGAAGAAAATATAAACACAAATTTGAAAAATGTTACTTTTACAACACAACATAATGCAAGTTTGTATTTGTGTTAAGTGGTCCTAAAATCAAAATATTAATGCTCATACCTATTTTTCTTTATTTTCTTTCTTTCCTTTTTTTGAAGACAGAGTCTTACTCTGTATCCCAGGTAGGAATGCAGTGCCACCCACATGGCTCACTATAGCCTCAATCTCCTGGGCTCAAGCAATCCTCCTGCCTTCTGAGTAGCTGAGACTACAGGCACACGCCACTATGCCTAGCTGATTTTTCTGTCTTTAGTAGAGACGAGGTCTCACTATGTTGCCTATGCTGGTCTGAAACCTCTGGGCTCAAGTGATCCTCCCCCCTCAGCCTCCCAAAGTGCTGGAATTACAGATGTGAAATACCATGCCCAGCCTCTTTATTGACTTTCTACAACTCAATAAAATTAATAGAAAAGAAAAAATTTCTTCCAAATTTAAAACACACAAATCTTAAAAGTGGGTGAATGAACTAAAAGCATAAGATAATGAATGAGTATAAGTAAAAAAAAATCACAAAAGGCACTGTGGTTAAGTCAATATTTCGGGGGAAAAAAAAGGGAAATGGTCAGCATTTGAAGAAACACAGGACAAAGCAAAACAAAATTTAAAAGCCAGTAGACAGGATGCAATACTAAAAAACAATCAAGGAATCCAAATAAAACTAGTAAAACTTGGAACACTGACTATGTATAACAGATACTCATGAAAAAACAAAAGTGATTGAAATCACTTGTAGTTTTACATAAAGAAGCAAATTTTAAGGAGTGATTTTAAGCAACAAAACCAGAGAACCTTTTCATATATATTAATTCAATACAAATGAGCTAAAATTTAAAACAGGAAGCGACAGTAATTTTTTACTACTTAAGAAACGAAAGCAATGCTCCTTTTAGGTGTTAGTTGTTCAAACTTTAAAAAAGATCTTTATTTTCTGTTCCTGCATTCATTTGCTAAGAATCATGGCCTCCAGCTTCATCTGGAAGAGGGAGAAGATCAGGAAAAATAACTAATGGGTACTAGGCTTAATACCTAGGTATGAAATAATCTGTAGAACAAACCCCCAAGGCACAAGTTTATCTATGTAAAAACCTGCACATGTACCCCTGAATTTAAAAAAGTTTAAAAAAATCTTAAAACATGAAGATAATTTTACCATTTCATATTTAAAATAATCAGACTTAAATTTACATCTCAAAACTTTTAACTTCATCAGTGAATACCCTAAAAACCCTATCTTTTATGTCTCGTGTCTCTCAAGATGAAAAATATGTCATCAGTTACTAAGGTTTCCAGAAATAGTGACGGGTTTCATTGAGCCGTTCTCTATTTCTAGTTCCTTGGTGACCATATTATAAGAAAGCTAGCTAGGGTACTGGGCTCTATCCATAATCATAGAAAAGACAATTCTAGAGAAGAGCTAACTGGTTCATATGAAAGTAGAATATGTCTAAAACTACTACTCAAAATTAATAATATCAATTTTAACCCCCCCAAAATATAATAAAGGTTAAAAAGTGACTGCAGTTTAATAAAAAAGCAGCATCTTCATTTGCTCTCTCAAATCAAAACTCATCATAATGAAAACTGTAATTGCTATTAGTGCAGCAAGGAATTTTGGTTCTGAAAACTCTGTTGTAAGTTACGCTGTACCAGAATCACACTGTGGAGCTCTGGATGAAGTGGCTCTGGAGAATACTTCATCCAATTGCTGCTATATCCCCTGCTGAAAATAACTGAACACTATGCTCTGACAGGGTACATAATATTAAGATATTTTCTCTTACATGGGCTAACTATCCAATTGTCTAAGTGCTTTAAGTATTATTTTTCAGGGAGAATAATTAGTTTTTGGCAACCTGTACACATGAGTCCCATTGATAAACCCCACAGATTCATCAAAATCAATTATTAATGAAAAATGTTTCTATTAATGTTACCTAAATTCATCTATGTTATGTTTTTTCTCTAACCATTCAACAAAAACTAAAGGATGTGTTCCTTGTAATAAAACTATACCTTCACAAACATAATGTAGAAGGAGGACATGTGGCTTAATTTTCTTCTTGAGAATGATGTTGTTTAGACTTTTGACTTATGCTAATGTGGTGGGCTTAAGGGATCCTTAAGCCCTCTGGCCACAAAAAGAAAATATTTAAAAGACTCAAATAAATTAACCTACAATTTTGCAAAGCAGTAAAGGAATTAAGCTAAGGCTGGTGGTAGAGCCTATATACTTCCTCAGATTAATTCCTCATAACAGTTCTGAGGTAGGTACTATTCTATTCTCCCTTTTTATAGATATTATTCCCTCTATACAGATACAGAGTGATTATAAAATTTGGCCAAGGTCACACAGCTTGTTGATGCCAGGGTTCTGATTTTCTAATCCAATTAGAAACATGAGTAATAAGCAAGAGCCTATCAAAACTGACCTGATAGATTTGAAAAACAATCTGGAAGAATTTCTGAAACTGAAAAATATAATACTTGAAATAATAAGCTCAATGAAAGAGTCAGATAGTAGAACTTCAAATGAACCAGAAGAAAGGAAAAGAAATTATCCAGGACATAGCACAAGAAGACAGAAAATATGAAAGAGATGTTAAAAAAGACATGAAATAGGCCAGGCACAGTGGCTTAGCCTGTAATGCCAGCTAAATTTGGAAGGCCAAAGTGGGCAGACTGCTTGAGCTCAGGAGTTCAAGACCAGCCTGAGCAAGTTAATGAAACTCTGTCTCTACAAAAAAAACACCAAAATTAGCCATGTGCAGTTGCGTGCACCTGTAGTCCCAGAGACTTGGGGTGCTGAGGCAGGAGAATCACTTGAGCCCAGGAGGCTGAGGTTGCAGTGAGAGCCATGTTCACACCACTGCATTCCAACTTGGGCAAAAGAGCAAGACCCTGTCTCAACAAAACAAAACAAAACAAAACATGAAATAGAAATAAGGTCCTACATATATCCAACTGGCATTCCAGAAGGAGATAAAACATGGAGAATAAACAATAATTGAAGAAATAATAACTGAATTTTAAAGAAGTAATTCTAAATATAATACTTTTTTAAAAAAGGCAAAAACAGATTACAAAATAGGAAATACTAAAGTTGGCCGGGCGCAGTGGGTCATGCCTATAAATCCCAGCACTTCGGGAAGGTGAGGTGGGTGGATCACCTGAGGTCAGGAGTTTGAGACCAGCCTGGCCAACATAGTGAAACCCAGTCTCTACTAAAAATACAAAAATTAGTTGGGCATGGTGGTGCATGTCTTGTAACCCTAGCTACTTGGGAGGCTGAAGCAGGAGAACCGCTTGAACCTGTAAGGTGGAGGTTGCAGTGAGCGGAGATAGCACCACGGTACTCCAGCCTGGGCAACAGCAAGACTCCATCTCAAAAAAAAAAAAAAGAAAATACTAAAGTTAAAAAAAAAAAGAATACTGTTAACTTTTCCATGAGATATAAGTGATTCATTTAAAAAAAAGAAAAAAAAAAAAGGAAAATGGTTCTAGGACGTTTATTTCCAGCAATCTGGCTGAAAAAACAAACATGCCAGATTAACTTCTTTTTAATCTTCTTTTAAACCACTGAGCTGACAAGAAAGCATGGAATATTCAGAGGCCAAAAACTAAATGAAAACTGGGAACCTAAAGAGGAAAACTGAAAAATAAAGCTCTTTCTCTTTGGTCACATAACAAGCGAACAAGCTATGGTTTCATAGCCATGCAGGAGGAAGAGACAAAGCCTAGGATACAAGTCTGTCTTGTATAAAATTGGGATCCTAAAGATAGGCTTAGATGACAAGAAGTGAGAAGTGTTGTCAGTTTCAGCTACTAATGAACTCTGTCAAATGAAAATCAGGGAAGTGACTAAGAATTGAGAGTAAAGACTATAAGGAATTACGGTAAAAGTCAAGTAAGAGTCAAGGAAAAGAGAAAGAACAGATTTTTAAAAAATGTACACAATACCCACGGACACTAGTCACTTCCTCTCCTTAGCACTGTAGGTTCTGAAAATTCCAAGGACAGGCTTTACTCTGGTGTTTTCTCTTCTGTTGCGTCTGTTTCAGGCATTTAGTCAATCTACTAATGTTTTGGTAAACATGACGTCCTCAAATTGGATAAAGTTTATACAAAACATATTCTTTTGGATCCTTATCACTTAGTCATAAGTGTACAT
The DNA here is from genome assembly GCF_000951035.1 of Colobus angolensis palliatus. Lineage (NCBI taxonomy): Eukaryota > Metazoa > Chordata > Mammalia > Primates > Cercopithecidae > Colobus > Colobus angolensis. The sequence goes on along the minus strand of NW_012114899.1, from coordinate 474,663 downwards.
AATTATGAAAAAAGTTTGTACAAAAGCATAAGAAGTAGTCCAGCAAATTTTCTATTAAGAACAAAAAAACCAACACAAGTTGAGGGCAGATTTTATTCAAATACCTGGCAGCTGTGATCAGTATCCAATCCATCCCAGAGACTCATAAACTGAGCTTTCATCATGGCTGTAGCTTCATGGTCAGAACTTGAACGGTTTCGTAGAAAGGAGTCTAGAAGCAAAAGGTCCTTAACCTTAGAAATTAAGAATAATCTAGAAGTAAAAGGTCCTTAACCTTAGAAATTAAGAATTAATTATTTACCCTATTTTTTTTTTTTTTTTTAGACAGGGTCTCACTCTGTTGCCCAGGCTGGGGTGCAATGGCGCAATTACAGCACACTGCAACCTCAAACTCCCAGGCTTAAGTGATACTCCTGCCTCAGCCTCTCGAGTAGCTAGCACTACAGGTACGTGCCACCATGCCTAGCTAACTTTTTTTTTATTTTCTGTAGAGACAGGTCTCACTATGTTGCCAAGGCTGGTCTTGAACTCCTGGCCTCAAGTGATTCTCCTGCCTCGGCCTCTTAAAGTGCTGGGATTACAGGCATAAGCCCCCATGCCTAGCCTTATTTTATTTACTCTTTATGTAATTTCAAATGTTCCTAACATATGGAAATGAAAAACGTTTGAGATGATGGGTATTCTAATTACCCTGATCCGATCACTATATACCATAGTGATCATTGAAATGTCACTCTATACCCCATAAATATGTGTAATTATGTCAATTAAGAAAAATGAAAATAAAAGAAAAAATTGTTTTAAAGCTGAAAACTTTATGAAAGATTACAAAGAAATTGGGCTATGTGTTTTAGACATTATTCTGATACAATAAACTTGGTAAATTATTAGGCAAATTAAAACACGATCATTCATAATTTTCGTTTCTTCTCTAAAAATACATTCACGACAACATACGTAAGAAAAATGAAGGATCTAGTACTGAGAGGCTGGAGGAGTTATGTGGAATCTCAGAGGAAAGCCTGTGCATTTTGCCTCTTAACTTTCTAGGTCACCTGAACCCACTGTGTTCTTAGTTATGGGGTCGCATACTTTTTTCTCATGCAGTTTCCTAGTAATAAACAAAAACGACACGGAAAAATGTGTAAAACACTATTAAGCAGAAAAATGTAGGACAGAAAATGATTTAAAACATATATGCTGGAATGCACATACATATGTTATACATGGTAAAAAAGCTTTTATGGAAATATACAAAAATGCTAATTACGTTGTGTTATAGCTCAGGGATGGATTTAAGGACAAGTTTAACTTTCTCTTTTATTTTCTGTCTTCCAAATTATCTACAATGAACACGAAATGATTTTTTTTTGAAAAGGGGAAAACAATTTTCTTTTATAATATAAGATTGAAAGGTGCTTTTTTTTTTTTAAAAGTATATGCACATCTGACAAATGGTGCTGGAGCAACTGGACATTCATAAGCAAAAAAAATTGACACAGACTTTGTAGTTTTCACAAAAATTAACACAAAATGCATCACAAATGTGCATGTAGAACACAAAATTCTAAAACTTCTAGGAAATAATATAGAAGAAAATCTAGGTGACCTTGGACTTGGTGATTAATTTTTATATGTAACACCAAAAGCATGATTCATCAAAAATAAATGTGTAAGTTGGACTTAAAATTCCTGGCTGGGCACAGTGGCTCACACCTGTAATCCTAGCACTTGGGGAGGCTGAGGCAGGTGGATCACTTGAAGTCAGAAGTTTGAGACCAGCCTGAACAATATGGTGAAATCTCATCTCTACTAAAAATACAAAACTGGCTAGGCACAGTGGCAAATGCCAGTAATCCCAGCTACTTGGAAAGCTAAGGCAGGAGAATCACTTGAATCCAGGAGACAGAGATTGCAGTGAGCTGAGATCATACCACTGCACTCCAGCCTGGGCAACAAGAGTGAAACTCGGTCTCAAAAAAATATACAAAATAAACAAAATAAAATAAAACAAAATAAAATAAAAATAAAAATAAAATAAAATTCCTGCTATGTGAAAGATACTGCTAAGGAAATGAAATGACAAGCCACAGACTGGCAAAAAATATTTGCAAACATATACCTGGTAAAGGACTTGGACCCAAAATATAAAAAGAATTCTTAAAGTTCAACAATAAGATAATAACCTAATTGTTGTTCCCAATACAAATAAATGATACATCTTCGAGGTGATGGATATTCCAATTAGCCTGATTTAGTCATTGCATAAGTACCTCATACATATGTACAATTATTATGTACCAATTAAGAAATTAAAAAGTCAGACAATAAAAAATATTACAGTTGTTTTAAAATGGGCAAAAGATTTGAACAAACACCTCGACAAAGATACACAGATGACGAATAAGCATATGAAACAATGCTCAATATCATGTCATTACAAAAATGCAAATTCAAAAAATGGTAAACTATTAGATACCTATATACCTATTACAATAACTAAAATCCCCCAAATTAATAAAACCAAATGCTAGAGAAGATGTATAGCAACAGGAACCTCAGTTATTGCTGGTGGAAATGCAAAATGATACAGCCCCTTTGGAAGACCGCTTGCTAGTTTCTTACAAAGCTAAACATTGTTTTACCATATGAGCCAGCTGTTTTACTCCTAGGTATTCTACCCAATTGAGATGCAACCTGTTTCCACAGGAAAACCTACACATGATGCTGTCAGCAGCATTACTCCTAACTGCCCAAAACAAGGTGTCATTTAATAGATGAATGAAAAAACTAACTGTGGTTCATCTACATAATAGAATATTATTTAGCAATAAAAATAAGCTATCAAATCATGAAAAGATGTAGAGGAAACTTAAATGCATATTGTTAAGGGAAAGAAGTCAGTATGAAAAGATAACATATTGTATGATTCCAACTATAACATTACAGAAAAGGTACAACTATAGAGACAGTAAAAAAGATCAGCAGATGCCAGCAGTTTGGGACGAAAAGGGAAGGACAAATATTTGATACTATTGTGTATGAGACTGTAATGATAAATCAAAAACATTATGCTTTGTCAAAGCCCAAAGAACTGTACAACACAAAGAATGAACCTTAAACCATGGACTTTGGTTAATTACAATGTATCAATACTAGTTCATTAATAAATGTCTTATGCTAGTATTAATACTAGGAGAAACTATACATCTGGGGGGGCATATGGGAACTCTCTATATGATTTCTGCTCAATTCTGCAAACTTAAAACCATTATTAAAAAGAAAGACTATTAATGTATTTTAGAAAAGGTTAATGAAGATATGAGGTTGCAAGAAACAAAGAAAAAAAATCCCAGAGTTCAGAAAAAAGTGTAACTGAACATAAGAGTTGGAAAACCTTGACGTGATTATGCCACTGTGTGTTTGTATACACAGCAGGTATGCATACAGGCTGAAGCCAAGATGCTTGGAAGGATTAACACTCACAGAAAGGGTAGACAAGAAAAAAAAATTCTGCTCATCACTGTACAAGGAAACTTGTCCATCTTTGCCTGGGCTCTGAGGGGTAAAATGTCCTCCTTACACATAAAAAACTAGGACCATGGGGAGTCTCTTTCAGGTATGAAGTCTAAATTTGTACCACCATTCAGTCCGGGAAGACACAAACTGAGAAATTATCTAAAATTGGTTTTGAACGATCAGACCCCTGAAGTTCTAAGCAGAGGACAGAAAAAGTATTCTGGATCTTCTTAGGCAACAAATAATTCTCACATAAAAACAAGTCTAAAGACAAATGACACAAGGAAACAAACCACTATATAAAAAAAGAGTCAACATAAAGTAAAATTAGAATTTCAGAAAAGAGCAATTCAAAAACTGTACCAAAATAATATGCTTAAAATTCTAAAGATATAAAAGGGATTGAAATTCTAAAAGAGCAAGCTACCATAAAAAAGGGAAACATTTTATAAAGAACCAAGCAGAACGTCTAAAGTTCAAATATAATAAACAAAAAACAAACCCAATGGTTGAAAGATTAAAAATAGCCAAGGAAAGAATTGCTTTTTATAGCCTACTCAAAAATTGAATTATTTTTAAGTTGTACCATTATTTTATGTACCAACAAGAAACTTAAAATGCTGCCAACTCAATTGTAACATGCTCTCCCAATTCTGAAGATGCTAAAATGTAAAAAAAAAAAAAAAGTATGTCTTAGAATTGATGAAATATAGTACACAACTAAATGAGGAACTGTAAAAATGACTCAAAACGAAAGAGATGAAGAATTTTTTTTTGAAGATGGGGTCTTGCTCTGTTGCCCAGGCTGCAGTGCAGTGGCATGACCTTGGCTCACTGAATATCCTTAATCTCCTGGGCTCAAGTGATCCTCTCACCTCAGCCTCCCAAGTAGCTGGGACTAGAGGCATGCATTACCATACCCGGCTAATTTTTGTATTTTTTTTTGTAGATACGGGGTCTCACATGTTGTCCAGGCAGGTCTCGAATTACTGGACTCAAGGAAACCTCCTGCCTTGGCCTCTCCAAGTGGTGGGATTACAGATGTGAGCCACCACACCTGGCCTGAGAATTGTTTTTTTTTTTTTTTAATGGGAGCATTGCAACATGCAAAGATATACAATGGCTGAGAAATCTTCCAGAATTAATGAAAGTCACACATCCTCAGATAAACCACCGTAAGGCTTAGCAGGCTAAATGAAAATAAATGCAGACCTAGAAGAAAACCATACTTAAATAGCAGAATGACATAAAAATCTAACAGCAACTAGAAAGAAAGGATAGATTACTTACAAATATAGGGCAATAAGGAGAATTCTCAAAAGCAACAAGATTAGAAAGATTAGAATGCAATGGAATTGTAGTTTTAAGATGCTGAAAGTTATTCTGTATCATTCAAGAGAGAAGGTAGAATTAACACATTTTCACATGCAGGAAGAATCTACTCTTTATACAACCTTTGCTGAAAGAACTTTGAAAGACTTCAGTAAAAACAAAGTTAAATCCAGAAAAGACAAGATCAAAGAAGCAATGGTGAGCCAAAAACCTAGCAAACGTGGCACTAAATAAGCAATGCCAGTATAAAACAATATAGAAGGTATAAGAAAAATAAAACGTTTAACAATAACATGTAAGAGATGAGATATTATTACTACCTAAGAGTTCTAAGTTCTCTGTGAATTATTTGGGAGGAGGGTAGAAATTACCTTTGACTTTCAAGTTGATATTCCAAACATTTCACTAAAGTAAAAGAATGTATAACTTCTAAACCTGTAGCAAGAACAAGGGAATAAAGCAAAAAAGTCTACTAGACTGGTAAATTAAAAGCAAAAACTAATATAGCAGAAATAAATCAGCTAGGTGGCATAATCCTTGCACTTTAGGAGGCCGAAGCAGGAGGATCACTTGAGCTCAGGAGTTTGGGGCCAATCTAGGGAACATTGTAAGACCTCATCTCTACAAAAAAATTAAAACATTAGCAGGGCATGGTGGCACACGCCTATATTCTCAGCTATTTGGAAGGCTGAGGTGGGAGGATTACTTGAGCTGGGGAGGTCAAGGCTGCAGAGAGCCATGATTGTGCCACTGCAATCCAGCCTGGGTGACAGTGTGAAAAAATAAAAATAAAAAAAAGAAATCTGAATTATCTCAGCTATCATAATAAAATCAAACTAATCACACTTCCCAGTTAAAGGGAAGCTTAGATTACAATTTTTACAAAATATAGCTAATAGGCCAGGTGTGGTGGATCACACCTGTAATCCCAATGCTTTGGGAGGCCAAGGCGGGGCAGATCACTTGGCCCCAAGAGTTTTAGACCATCCTGGGCAACATGGAGAAATCCTGACTCTACAAAAATTAGTGGGGTGTGGTAGCACACACCTGTGGTCCCAGCTACTCAGGAGGCTGAGGTGGAAGGTTCACTTGAGCCTGGGGAGGTTGAGCTGCAGTGAGCCATAATCATGCCACTGCATTCCAGCCTGGGTAACAGAGTGAGATGCTGTCTTAAAAAAAAAACAAGAACAAAAACAAAAAACTAGCTATATGCTCCTCTATTCAAGATGCACACCAAAACACCAAAATAACTGGAGTAAACTGATGAGAAAAGATACATAAAGCAAACAGTAACCAAAACAAAGCTATACTATATATCTGTATCTGTTTTTCTGTCTACATGTTTACCTAGCCTATCATACTAAATGTAACTATAATAAAATATAATTCACAAGTACAGTAATAAAGTTATATAAATATATATCCCAACACTAATAATACTGTATAACTATACATATTTACAATATACATCATACCAGGAACAAAACAAAAATAAATCCATAAAATGTAGCAAGAGTCCATTAATATAAAAGTCATGACATACAGCAAAGGATAGTCTAGTTTGCTGTCTTTCTGGAAAAGAATGAAATTAGATTCCTATCTCATGCTATATATAATTTTTAAAAAGAGAACATTTATGAGGATAGTGAAGGTATTTGTAAACCAGATACAAAAAGTATAAACCACAAAGGAAAAATACTGACTATAGACAACTGTAAAAAAAAAAAAAAAAAAAAATCAGAAACAAAGATAAACAAACTAGAAAATAGGTGTAATCATAATAAACATCAACAAAATAAAACTACAAATAACTCCAAAGAAATACTTATTTGAAACACAAATAAGAAAACCCAAATGACTAGTCGACATGCTAAAAGATGCCCAAATTTACTACCAAGCAGGAAAACATAAATAGGTATAATAACTTTAAAGAACTGGTAATCCTAATGAGGTTGAAGACACATCCACACAACCAAATGATTCAACTTCTAGCTATCTTTCTTGGGCAAACATATATACATGAGAAAACATGTACATGGATGTCCACTGCATAGAAAAGACAGAAAAACATATCTATCAAGTAGGGGAATATATAGTCTATGGTTCATTCTACAACACAGAAATTATACATAGCATATTACGATGTTGGTTACGTTGTTTTATTAATATGGCCTAATAAATGTTAAAAACTAAGTCTGGTTATCTAAATATCTTTAAAAATGGCCTTTAAAAATACTCATATAGAAAACATAGCATACCTATTTCATCTATAAAGATGATGGATGGTTGTAGCTTTATGGCAAGGGAGAAGACAGCAGCAGCCAATTTTTGAGATTCTCCATACCACTTGTCGGTCAGTGTCGAAGGCTGAAGGTTAATAAATCGACAGCCTGCTTCTTTGGCAGTGGCCTTGGCAATCAACGTTTTACCACAGCCTGGAGGCCCATAGAGAAGAACACCTGGAAATGAATATGTTATTTATTGCCATTAAGGGGATCTTTGCTTTAATTTATATGACAATCAATAGAATATTAACTCTTTCCACAAAAAACTTTCCCAATATTCAATCCTGCTTTTATTTAACCTTGTTTATAGTAGTTAAGACAGGAGAAAGCAAGATGCCATGTTCTAAGTTCAGTGTCAGTTAAGAGCATGTATTTGGTGATGACAGCATCCTGTGCCCTCTCCCTTCACGAAAAGGTTCAGTTTAAATGCTCACCTTGACATCCAAATTCATACCACTTTATTAACAGTTGATAAACAAAATCATCTAAGGCCCTCCACCTTCACAAGCAAACAAAGCACCACAGTGCTTTGATATTAGCCTACAGAAGGTAAACAACTTCAAAACAGATTGTGGCAAACACTGTTTTGCTGTTGCTCACAGATTAAGTTTTAGCCAAAGGACATGTGCCTTTTTCCAAACTGATAATCTTTTCCTAAAAGAAACAGAAATTATCAGTCACTCCTGTTTTAATTTCCAAAGAATAAAACTATATTATTAACCTATGGTCTCCATTAACAGCATTTTGCTGCTAAATACAATTTAAGGTAACACTTGAACATTTTGGGAACCACCACCAACTGTTTCTCAACTAAAATGAGATAGCATTTTCCAAATTTAATAATATTAAATATATAATACTAAAATTATAATTTTACTAAATTACTAAATTCAGTACTACATGATTTGGTACCTAAACTTAGTACTACGATGGTTATTAAAATAAACCATCTACAGACAGCCCTAACAAAAACTGTAATAGGCAGACCTCTCAAAATATTTGCTTAATTAAAAACTCAACTTTTCCTATGAAACATTATTTTTTAAAATGCCATCTATATAGATGGCATGCTAGGGTAAACTGGAAGCAATCTGGAGGAGCCCAAAATTTTCTTATAATAAAAATAAAATTCAAAATGAGAAGAAAAATAATTTTGTATGAAATTTCCCAAAAATATCTCCATTTTTTTTTAAAAAATAAGAAATCTGCACCTGATTCCATAACTCTAGCAATTTTATTTTTCACATCAAACACTTCAAAATAATGTTCAAGCTCTTCCTCAAGCATACGTAGAATTTTCTACTGGTCTTCATAATTCTTGAAGATTCAAGTTCTAACAGCAACTAATCCAAGTTTAATCCTACTAAACTTTTCCAAAGCTGACATTTAAATTTAAATTTAAATCCATAAGCTTTACCAATACATGTTAATTGTATTTTCAAGCATTCTGAAAATTTTAGCTAAGTTCACTTAGGTGCTTAAAATTTGGTTAAGGCAGTTATAATTTGAATCTTCTACTGACACTTTTCTTTTGGATGGTTCATATGAAACAATACAGAATAGTAATCTAAAACCACTTGTTTGCAGATACTTGGAGTTATCATTAATTTCATCGTTTTGATCACATAATTTAATATAGAATGCATATCTATTAGAAAACTTTTATACACATGTAACTTAAATCTCTGGGTTTTTATACTGTTACACTTAGTGCTTTCTTAAAAACTAAATTAAATTTCAGGGTTTTAGAACAAAGTATTTATGCAAAAGCCTCCATATTCTGTTGACTTTGTAGCTACTCTATCACTTCATAAACATATTCAGTGCTTTTAGAATGTTGTGTTTGTTTCAAATTATTCATTTATCACTTGGAATATTTCCTTTCTAGTAGTTCGGTTTTGTTACTTCTTAGCAGGATGAAGTTTTTCCAAATATTCTTTTTCAAGGATTACAATTAATGTTATTAACCGAGCAGTTACAAGCATCTGGAGTGCCTAAAGATACAATATGCAAAGAAAGCTTTTGGCTATCCTAACTTTCTGGGGATAGGCTGTAACAAATAAAGTACAGGAGCTGTCAATATCCCCTCGTTGACCTATGTAGTAGTTACATAAGTGTTAGCCTTACAGTTATTCAGTAAACTGCTTTATCCCCACTCCTGTGGCTCACGCCTGTAATCCCAGCACTTTGGGAGGCTGAGGCGGGCAGATCACAAGGTGAGGAGATTGAGACCATCCTAGGTAATACGGTGAAACCCTGACTCTATTAAAATACAAAAAATTAGCCAGGCATGGTGGTGCACGCCTGTGTTCCCAGCTATTCAGGAGGCTGAGTTAGAAGAATCTCTTGAACAGAGGCAGAGTTTGCAGTGAGCCCAGACTGCGCTATTGCACTCCAGCGTGGGCAACAGAGCGAGACTCCATCTCAAAAAAAAAAAAAGTTACACTAAAATTCACGTTGGCTTGTTTGACACATTACCAGTCAGTCTAGAGATAACATTATTTAGAGTGGCACCTTTTCTACATACTTTCCTAAAATGGTCTCCACAGTGATAATATTTATGATGGGTGACAAATGAGTACTGCAAATGAATGTGAGGCATTTGGCTTTAATTACCAGCTTTGCAACCTTTAAATTAGTTCTTTGAGCTTAATCTGATAGTTTTATAACCAATTTCAACAAATAAAAACTGTGTTTATTATCTTATGCTTTATAGAGGCTTAAAAATTTAAATCCCTTTTTAAGATGGATGTATTTGGTAATGGCTTTACTTAGTAAGTGCTACATGCAAATAAAAGATTTAGGAAGAGGCTGGGCATAGTGGCTCACACCTGTAATCCCAACACTTTGGGATGCCAAGGCAGGAGGATAACTTGAGCCCAGGAGTTCAAGACTAGCCTGGGCCACAAAGTGAGACCCTGTCTCTACAAAAAATTAAAACATTAGGCAGACATGGTTGGTACATGCCTTGCAGTTCCAGCTATTCAGGACCGAGAGGCAGGAGGATCATTTGAACCCAGGAGACTGCAGCAGTGGGCTATGGTTACACCACTGCACTCCAGCCTGGGAGAGAGAGTAAGACTCTGTCTCAAAAAAAAAGGATAAGGAAGAAAAAAAGTACTGGGACAAACAAATCCAAATTTGAGATAATCCTCATTTGTGACTAATATTCCACCTTAATAGTGATTATTTTTCTTTTTTGGACAACAGTTTATCAGCTTTAATATAAAATTTGTCCAAATGGTGCAAAAATATATAAATTAGATCTACTTAAATATAAAGTACTTGAGAAGAATATGGGTCTTTATAACCTCAGAAAATCTATTTTTAAAATTATTTTTTTCCTTAGGTTATTCACATTTTAAAGAATGCACCAAAGCATGAAGTATAACATTCACAAATATAATAAAATTTATATACCAAAATAACAATACAGAATTCAGAAAGTTTACAGAGGAAGCCATATGGTATTCAGATGGATTTTGTTGGAATTTTAACTGTTGTAAATTTTTAAACGTTTGGGGGGAAAATCATTTTTTTTTTATATAACCATCAGTATTTTATGTGTGTCCCCATTTCCCTCTCATCAATTAGTGGCATGATGGCGTGCATTAGCTTCAACTTTGTATCTATACACAATAGTTACATATGACCTCATGCACTGCATAGATACTGCACAGTCACTCTCCAATTATCTTTTTGTAGTCTATGTGAAGCAGTGATCACTTTCAGCTCAGATAGCAATAAACTGTATAAGGATAACATAAAATTGTCAATAATTCCAACCTAGGTAACCTATTTCCAGTCCCAAAATGGAACAAATAAGGATGCATCTGATTTTACACTCTGCTTCTACACACTAATATCCAATTTATGTTGAGGGTCAAACGTAAATTAATGATCTTCAAAACTGTTATTCTTGATTAAAAATTGTCCAAAAACATAAAGTTGAAAAAGTTCAAATAGCAACACTTCATATAATCAGAAAATATTCATGTAACTTTTAAATTGGACAATGCTTTCAAATAAGAAGCAAATTTACATATAACTTTTGAAGTATTCCCTCCATAATTTGGTATCAACTCTGCTAACTGGGTCTTTAAACCAAGTCCAGCTGGAGAAATCACCCAATTACCTGATTTAAGATCACTTATGAAAAAAAGAAGCTTTCTCTAACAGCATATAAAGAGTATTTTACTTTCCTAAATTCACTAGCATTGTCAAATTGAGAATTAAAAATGCAGAAAAGTTTTTTTTTGTTCAGACTACAAATAACCTGGAAAAGGGTAGTAAAGACTTAACTAAATAATCCGACTATGGCCATACATTTTTGATCTGGGCTCAAATAATCATTCAAAAATTTTTTTTTGGGGGGGAAATCACAATAAACTAAAAGTGTTTTGTTAGGAAAAACTATAAGCAGTGTTGTTATTTCAGAAAACAAAAATAAATACCTAATAGCTTTGTTGTTTTAATAATAAAAGAACATGTCATTTTTGCTGTTAACTGTCATCTTACACTAAACAGAAACAAAAATTATGTAGTGCATAAAAATGTACAAGTATAGGCTTCAGTTACCTTTGATATGTAAATTAATGCATTTTATTGATAGAGCTGTAAATTTAGAAAGATTATAAGCATTATAATTTAAACATACATAATGCTATTGTGATATTTTTAAAGATCCACTTTTTTGAAAAATCAATGTGACTAGTAATTTCAGTTCGGTCTTGACCAACAACATATATCAAACCCATATAGTTTTGGCAATACATTAGACAGGAGCTTCTGCTAGATGAAAATAAGCTATCTAGCCGGGCGCAGTGGCTCAAGCCTGTAATCCCAGCACTTTGGGAGGCCGAGGCGGGCGGATCACGAGGTCAGGAGATCGAGACCATTCTGGCTAACACGGTGAAACCCCGTCTCTACTAAAAAATACAAAAAACTAGCCGGGTGAGGTGGCGGGTGCCTGTAGTCCCAGCTACTCGGGAGGCTGAGGCAGGAGAATGGCGTAAACCCGGGAGGCGGAGCTTGCAGTGAGCTGAGATCCGGTCACTGCACTCCAGTCCGGGCGACAGAGCGAGACTCCGCCTCAAAAAAGAAAAAAAAAAAAGAAAATAAGCTATCTTGTGGAATTAGGATCTGAACGCCATAGTAACACACACATATATCTCTCACTGTAAATTATGTACACTATATCTGAATCACCTTTAACAAGTGTTAAGCATGACAAATATTTGCACAAGCTGGGAACGATGGCTCACGCCTGTAATCCCAACACACAGGGAGGCCAAGGCAGGTGAAGAACTTGAACTCAGGAGTTCAAGACCAACCTGAGCAACATGGTGAAACCCCGTCATTACCAAAAATATAAAAAAAGAGCCAGGCGTGCTGGCACATGCCTGTGGTCCCAGCTACTCAGGAGGCTCAGGTGGGAGGATCACTTGAGCCTGGGAGGCGTAGTTGAAGTGAGCCAAGATTATGCCACTGCATTTCAACTCGGGTGACAGAGTGAGACCCCATCTCGAAAAGAAAAGAAAAGAAAAGAGGAAAAGAAATATTTGAATGAACAAGAATTACACTTAATGATACAGTTATAAGCACATTCAATTCTTGTGTTCCAAGACTTTCAAAGTGATTTTGAATAAGCAAACATCTCCATCAAAATGAAATATTTAATTTCTAATTCATCTGCAGATCAATATTTCCTGAAAAAGAATCATTACATTCTAAAAATAAGATCGTTGGAGTTGTGAAACAAGAAAAAAATGTCTTGGCTTGAAAACAAAACAAAACAAAAATCTTTTATTATGACTTTGAATTTTTCTTTAATCTTGATTTTTCAAATTTTAATTTACTTGGAAGTAAGAGAAATGAAATTGAAGGAGATTATTTTAACAAGTATTTTAACATGTAAATACAGAGAAAAAGTTTATCTCAATTTCAGATGCTAAAGAATGAGCAATTATTTTAAGAAATTGTTCACCTAGATCTCAGCGTCTTCTTGAGAATCTGATTTCACAAAAACTAGTTCCACAATGCAGGAAGTTTCAATGTTTTCTAGGATTTTAATGCTTTCAGTGAATATATACCTTTACCATACCTTTTGGAGGTTGCAGAAGCCTGGAATTCTCAAACAAATGTTTCTTTTTGATAGGTAAGATGACTGTGTCTTTCAGATCCGTAATGACATCATCTAAACCTGCTATATCACTCCAAGTAACCTGGCAAAAGTTAAGGTCAACATGAATTTTACTACAAATGTACACTCACTAAAGTAAAAAGAACCCTCCCAAAATAGCAAATGTTAATGTGATAATTATACATAAATAAGTTAAAATCATATATTAACATGAGTAAAGACTTTTCCAAGCAATAATGAAATAAACTGCTATGAAAATGGAAAAAGGAATTTAATAGTCAACTATCTACAATTAAAAATCTGTAAGTCAGGTACTCAAAAATCTGCAAGGGTCTAATAAGCTAAATTCATTCCACTTATAAGGAGGAAATACTCTGCCACAAGAATATTGAGAACCAGCTGAGACATAATTTAGCACTGGCTAATGGGAAAGAGCTCATCAGGAATGTACCTATTTTATACAGGATGTTGTCAAGCACCATGGAAATTAATTTTAGAAATAAGGTCTTACAAAACATGACTTCCGAATTTTATCCATCAAAAGTAAACCTATGGGCCAGGCGTGGTCACTCACGCTTGTAATCCCAGCACCATGGGAGGCCAAGTGAGTGGATCACTCGAGGTCAGGAGTTCGGGACCAGCCTGGCCAACATGGTGAACCCCGTCTCTACTAAAAATACAAAAAATAAATAAATAAATTAACTGGGTGTGGTGGCGGGCACCTGCAGTCCCAGCTACTTGGGAGGCTGAGGCAGGAGAATCGCCTGAAACCAGGAGGCGGAGGTTGCAGTGAGCCAAGATCACGCCACTGCACTCCAGCCTGGGTGACAGAGCGAGACTCCCTCTCGGGAAAAAAAAAAAAAATTTAAATCTATGTTAAAACTTAAGGAAGTATCTCTATAAATAAAAACAGGGCATACATATTTTCAAAATAGACAAGAAAAACCTGATTCAACTTGTCCTGAAAGGAATGGCACAGTAAAGGAGCTGGAGTTGGGGCCAATCAGAAGCAATACTTTACAACAGATTCATTTCCTTCATAATGTAAAAAAAAAAAAATGATAAAAAGAAAAGGTGCAAACCAGCAGCCAGATCCGAAAAAAAAAACAACTTTCATTGTAACTGCAACAAAAAACTAAGTCTGCTAGTACAGATTTATTCAGAAATTAATATAGGTAGGGTTCCAAGAAGGTACCATTGTAAATCTATAAATCAAATTCAAATGCAGGCTTAATTCTAGGGTGTGTGTATGTCTCTGTATACATAGATATTAAGACACTGCAGACTTTTATTTTCTAGATTTGGAGATGGGGCTATTTCATTCTATTTATTTATAGCAATATATCATTAATGTATTAGGGAAATATATTCTATTTATAGAATTTATAAATGTATAACTATCATTACAAAATATTCATATAGGATCTTATACATTACATCAAGCTCATCCTCAAAATAATCCTTATGAAGTAGGTAAAGCAGGTTTATTATCTCTAGATTACACATGAGGGAACTGAGACTCAAAGAGAAAATTATTTGCCAAGGCCATTAACGGAAAACCTGGGATTCAGTATCCTGTGTTATACCATATTATGAAAATCTAGGTTTAAACTCCATAAAACAAACATCCACATGACTTAAAGCAGTATGCTTTATATACCACAAAGGCAAATATATAAAAGTTTTACTAAACAAACATGTACAGAAAAAGAGTTAACAAAGTAGGCCTGAGACTGTTATCCTTTGGGAAGGCATACTTGCAAGACTGGCCCTTGGCTGGCATGTGGGAACTTAGATTTCAGGAGAGTCCCACCACTTCTTGACAAGAACAGTTCACTGTGCCTAAACTGTTTGTGCAAACAATATGGTTTATGGTGAAATCATTTTCCTTCTGGGAGTCTAGAATTCTGGTACATTTAAGGGAAGAGGGAATCCATATAACCAGCCCCCAATAAATATGTTGGAGACTGAGTCTCCAGTGAGCTTTCCTGGTGACAACATTGCACATGTGTTGTCACAACTGGATGCACTAATTAAGCACTGGGTGACTCCAGTTTGAATCTTGTGCCTGGCTTCCTTTAGACTTCATCCCATGCCACCTTCCCTTTGTTGATTTTGCCTTGTATCTTTTCAGTGTAATAAATCATATACAGGAATACAACTATATGCCAAGTCTTATGATTCAGCCTAGAGAATCAATGAACCCGGCCATGATCTTTAGGATCCCTGACACAAAATGCTAGAACCCACCCCCACCTCCACAAAAAATTCTTAAATAAGATTAAAGATACATACATGCATATTAAGAGGGTCTACTAAATGAGCAGCAATACTCATTTCATATTCTGAGAGCTTCACATTTTTCACACCAATTTGCTTCATTAGTTTTTCTGCCTAGAACGAAAAGAACAAACAACCTCCTTTGACTTGATATTTAGATACTGGCACTTCGAAATAGATGTATGTGAAGTCTAAAGAGCAATGAACAGATACACAAGAAATTTCCAAGGATTCTAGGTCCCCTGATCTTAGCCTTCTCCATTGTGAGCCCTCAGGTAAAGATTTGAGGCTCTGTTCCACAGAAATCAGGGAAATTTAACTACCTTTCAGGAAATGAGAAAACAGGGTATGTGACTGAAGAGATCTTGCACTTCCAAGAGAGGCTCCCATTGTTTCAATCAGACTCTTGGATACAGCTTAGTTTCTCATTCCTAATAGGACTATCATGACAGGTAAGGGTAAAATCTCAAGATGAAAGACACAGGAGTTAAGGAGGGCAAGAAATGTATAACTGAAGTTTCTTTAAACTGAGTATCTGAAACGGATGTCCAACTTCCTTCAAATTAATCCAGGTATCTACAATAGCTGGCCATACATATCCCATTTGAAATTGCTCTGATATGCTATCCCTTTTAGGTAGAAGTCAATTCCTGGGACTAGGCAACCAGAGTTATAATAAAAATAACTCTACATTAGAAGTATATTTGCATATATTCTCAAAGCAGGCCACAACCAGCATTAAACCTATGAGTTCTAGCAACACAACAAAGCTTTCAATTAAAATAAAGATAATGAAAAACATTTACTCAGTGTGCCAAATATTATGCCAAAATACAGTAAAAGGATTAACTTACTGAATCCTCAGAGTGAATACTATAAGATAGGCATAATATTTTCCCAATCACAGAAAAAGAAACTGAAGTTTAGCATGATTAAGTAATTTGCCTTTGGTTAAAAGTTAGCAAAAAGAAGAAACAAAATATGAATTCAAGGAGTCCAACACTAGAGTCCATACTTAACTACCACACATATTTGCCCTGATTTCTTCAATTTTAAGATTGGAGTTTATAACCACGAAAGAGTCTTTAAAAATCTATACATAACAAATTCAAATTTCAATTAAGTGAACATTTTAGAAATGAAGGGACTCTGGTAAATCAGGTTTACTTAAGTTTTGGTTATTACATTTTCCTAAAATGCTTTTGATTATATAGAATCTTGCTGTCTGTCCAGGGTTATGACTGCTCTAAAAGGAAATTCACATCACACAGTATTTTGGTTATAGGATGGCTAGGAGGTTAGGATAAATGTATTTAATAGCTTTAAAAAAAAGTACTATGGGGGCCAGGAATGGGGGCTCACACTTGTAATCCCAGCACTTTGGGAGGTTGAGTTGGGAGGAAGCTTGAGCCCAGGAGTTCGAGACCAGCGTGGGCAACATAGACGCCGTATCTACAAAAAAATCAAAACTTAGCTGGATGTGGTAGCACACGCCCGTAGTCCTAGCTACTCTGGAGGCTGAGGGAGGAGGATTACTTGAGTCTTGGAGATCAAGGCTGCAGTGAGCCATAATCATGCCACTGCATTCCAGCCTAGACAAGAGAGAAATCCTGTCTCATAAGAATTTTTAAAAAGTGCTATGAACCACATCACACAACCAAATAGGATAAATCTCCTATTTATCTTGCCCCTGCAAAATCACTGAATCAATAGATAATCTTTTGTAGATTCCTTTATCTCTTGTAAATACCTTCTCTTTTACTGCCATAAGTCATTTACATGTCAGTTATAAAAGGTATCCTATTTTAGCATCTGAATAACATTTACTCTTCATTTTCATTATGCTACAGTAAATGTGAAACCCTCCCACATGTGTTCTTTTTAAGCAACGCTCGAAGACAGTGGTTTTCCCAGGGGACATTTAGCAAAGTCTGGAAATACTTTTGGTTGTCACACTTGGGGGTAGGGTGATACCAGCATCTAGTCAGTAGAGGTAGAGATGCCACTGAACATTCCACAAGGCACAGGACAGCCTCCCTTTCCCCATCCCAAAGAATTACTGGCCCAAAATGTCAACAATGCCTGATCTGGGAAACTCTGTTTTTTTTCCTATTAGCTAGTTGCCCTGAAAATTTTACTCTATGCCACAACTGCCTCTTATTTTAAAGAATAGCCTTTATTTCTATCTAGAACTTCCTAAATAAAAATGACAAATGAATAATGTTTAGTTTATATAGAGATAGAAAATGTTATCTTGTCAAGTTTACCTAACATCTCTTTCCTGCAACAGCAGTCCCACTTTAACAATCTCTTCAGGTTGTATTCACAATATATCATTGTAAAAAAGGGGAAAAGGAATTAATGGTTTTATTGAGCACCTACCACATCTAGCACTGTGCTAGGTAATTTACAATCAACCCTTAAAATTAACCTGAGAAGTAACTATTATTATCCTTATTATTTAGATGAGGAATTTACAGGTCAGAGAAATTAAAAGAAATGTCAGGATTATACAGCTAGGAAGTGACATTAACAGAGTTCGAATACTGATTTGTCTAATTTCGAATCCCATATTCTGCTGAAACACTAATAATCCTCATTTGGGAGAGCAGAACATGGCTAGTGAATAAATGAAAAGCACCAAAAAACACACCAAAACTGCCACTGAACAGTGTCCCAGGAAGAAGTTATACAATTGCCTAGTTTTAACACTTTTAAGTGAGCCACTAGATAAGCAGAAAAACAAAATTATGATTGGACTACTGTAAAAATGGCTTATGTTCATGCATGCTTTCTTGTTTATAGCTTAATGAAAGTTATCTTTTCTGGTCACCATGGTTTGCTTGTTTTTTTTTTTAAAGTAGGTATCTCCAAGTGGTTGTTATTTCTGTGGAGGGAAAATGAGTTAGATGGGGAGTGTGTGGGGGCCAAAAGAAGGAGGAAAACTTACCTTTTACTGTATACCCATTTTTTTTTCCGAATGTTCCATAAGATTTTCCACCCTTTCACACTATTTTTTACCTTTTCATGCTATTTCATTTTTTCTCCATGTAAAGTATTATTTTTTCAAAAAGATTAAGAAGTGGAATAGGAAATATTAAACTAATATTTTTGCCTGGAGTGGGGAAGACAGAAAAGGGGAAAAACAGCAGCAAAGAAAATACTTATGAGCTAACACTCACTCCATTCAGGTTCTAAAAGATTCATAAAATTGTCCTTTTGGAAGAATCAGTTTAGAAAGTTGGACATGTCATTAAAAAGAGTGAAAAATCAGAGATGAATGAATTAAACTTACGTTAGAAACAAGGACAACCTCTGATCTTTTTACCGAGGTCACAGCTGAATTGTTCCAATTTAAGTGTGTGCAGACAAATCACTGGTATAAGGCTTTTTAAAAATGCATTTAAATGGGAACTAGCGGCCAGGCGCAGTGGCTCAAGCCTGTAATCCCAGCACTTTGGGAGGCCGAGACAGGCGGATCACGAGGTCAGGAGATCGAGACCATCCTGGCTAACATGGTGAAACCCCGTCTCTACTAAAAAAATACAAAAAACTAGCCGGGTGAGGTGGCGGGCGCCTGTAGTCGTAGCTACTCAGGAGGCTGAGGTAGGAGAATGGTGTAAACCCAGGAGGCGGAGCTTGCAGTGAGCTGAGATCCGGCCACTGCACTCCAGTCCGGGAGACAGAGCGAGACTCCATCTCAAAAGAAAAAAACAAATAAATGGGAACTAGCAAGGATTCTGAGTACATAATTATCTTTATATAATAGGTATAATCACTTATCACAAACTTACATTAAAACTGGAAAACATCTTCTTCTACACATGCGGAAACAGTGATCCTCTTTTAGGGTTAGTGTACTTATATCTCTTTCCTCTCATTTTACCATTATATATTCTGAAAGTTCTCGGGTAAGACGGCTTTGCACTGTAAAAGGAAAATAAATCTTGGGGACCCCAAATCACTAAGCTAAAGGAAAAAGTGAAGCTGGGAACTGCTTAGGGCAAACCTGCCTCCCATTCTATTCAAAGTCACCCCCTCTGGCTCACTGGGATAAATGCTATCTTACTGCCTCCTTTGGAGCAGCTAATAAGAAATTCAAAAGAATGCAACCATTTGTCTTTTATCTACCTATGAACCGGAAGCCCCCTCCTTGCTTCAAGTTGTCCTGCCTTTGTTGCGAATTCCAGACAGAACCCAATGTTCACCTTACACATGTTGACTGATGTTTCATGTCTCCCTAAAATGTATAAAACCAAACTGTGCTCTGGCCACTTTGGGCACATGTCATCAGAACCTCCTGAGGCTGTGTCATTGGCCTGTGTACTCAACCTTGGCAAAATAAACTTTCTAAATTAACTGAGACCTGTCTCAGATATGTGGGGTTCACATTTTGGTGACCGTGAAGGGATTCTGAGTGGAGGTGCCCCTGACTTTTGACAAATCTATTGGTGCTTGATACCAGCACGAGCTAACTTTATGGCTCAAACCAATAGTACTATTTGCTGATGTCTATGAGTGCCCCCTCCAGATAACACCTGATCTCTCCAAATTTGGTGAAGACCCAAAGTTTATTTTACTATACAACTCCCTTTTTTTGGAGTTTCACTTGCTTCCAACAAGGAAAGCAAGATTTCCTGCTTCCATGACGATGGAGGGCAGGTAACTCCTTTACGGAGTTTGAGCTCACTCCTAGCAGGGAAGATGAGTTTGACTTTTTTCCTGCTTCTAGGATGTAGAGAGCAGTCTTCAGCCTGAGATCTATCCATAGGTAAGTAGCTGAATTGGGGTTTTGTCTTGGCTAAAGTTTAACAACTAGCTGATCTTAATTTCTCCTTACCATTAGAGCACTCAGTGATCATACTGTTGGGTCTTTTGTTGTTTGTTTGTTCTGGTCTTTCTCCCATCAGATTTGACAAACTCTACTTGACTTGGTCAAATCCGAGTGAGAATTCCAAATTATGGGTAACAAAGCCTCCTTAAATTGACTAAAATTCCTCACAGCTGCAAGAGGAAAGAAAAAAAACAAAAACAAAAATCCATGCGTTTGGTTTCTGTGTTTGTTTACTGTCTCAAAAAAACAAATGTCCTTTCATTTACTTTTCTTCCACCCTATACCTCTTTCCCCCTTTGCTATCTGCAGTACCAAAAAATCTAGAGAAGGTTTCTAATGACTTGAACCCATTTAAAGAATTCAGAACAAAGGCGCCACTCACCCCTTTTAGAGTGTTCTGTTTTCCTTGTGGAGTTTCAAGAGTCATGGGCAGATTCTTCTTAAGTCTAAACCTCTGTCTTCCAGTATTCCATGACCTGACTTCTTTAGTTTGGGGGTACCAGAGATTATCTTGTACTGTGACAGGATCTGACCTTGGTGTGTGTAATGGTGAATGACAGCTACAAAGTTAGGGGTGGCTGAGCACAGTTTACAGGAAGTGGTCTTGGCTGTTTTTTCTCCTAGGAAGTTGTTGTTTAAGGATCCTGATTCTACCTCAGAGACGCATTCTAAAGGGTCTTCTCTATTGCCTTTTCTCCCAAAATTAATCTCCATTTGGTTTTTCTGTGTACATTTGCGTGAGGAACTGAACTGCTGTTTTCGCAGGTAAATGAGAGATTGAGTTTTCTCAGCTCCGAAGAGAAAGAGCGTTTTGCTCCCCCCAGCCAAAAGGTGCCCCTGGGTGACTGGGGGCCTAATGGGAGTGTTATAGGGGGTTAACCTCCCTCGACATACAATGGCCTTACAAGAAAATCCCCAACAAAAATTAATTTTTAAAATGGCTCGTCCAGGAAACGCATATAAGGCCTGATCATCCCACGTTAGGGATTAAAAACCATAAACCCAGTCCCAAAGAGAATGATCTCCTCTTGCGTAATTGTTAATAAATAAGACATTTGAGCCCTTCCAGAGGTCATGGACCTCTGGAGAGAGAAAACGAGGCACATAAAATGGCGGAAACAACTCAGTGGTGACACACTGTGGAGTCCTGCCCACAAGCAGCGCACATTGATCCACACATAAAAACCCTAGGCCACAGCTCGGTTCCTCCTTTTAAGAAAAAGTGGGAAATGATCTAAGAATGAGGAGAATGATCCCCTTTCAAACACTCCATAGGTTTTATGGCACCACTACTTGTCAGAGTTTATGTACAATGGAAGTAACATGGTCTTTGTGCACATTTACATTAAGGAAAAAGAACCGCAAGGTCAACCGACAAACTACAAAGTTCCTACGTTCTCTTTTTCTGTCTTTCTTTTCTGGCTGCTTTAAATCTGCTGTTATTTTTCTACTAAGATAAAAAGCACTGTTTGGATCCAACAGGTTTTTTTGTTGTTGTTGTTGTTGTTTTTGTAAGCCAGTGAATTTGTATTTATCTCATGGCTCAAGTTCCGAAGTAAAAGCTATAGGATCTGTGTGTGTCTGTGTGTGTGTGAGAGTGTGTATTTAAAAGGCCTTTATAATTTCCATAGCCCTATGTTTAACTGGCAATTAAATCCATTTTAATTTCCCTCTAGCACACTAGACTTTTCCTTTCCATACTTTATGGTGTAAACTTTGCTATTTGATTTTCACCTGAGTTGTTTCCTTTAATACGCAAATTAAAGGCTATTTAGCTGACAACTGCCTAGGATAGTGAAAAAGGTTATTAAGAATTTGAAAGGCCGGGCGCGGTGGCTCAAGCCTGTAATCCCAGCACTTTGGGAGGCCAAGACGGGCGGATCACGAGGTCAGGAGATCGAGACCATCCTGGCTAACCCGGTGAAACCCTGTCTCTACTAAAAAATACAAAAAACTAGCCGGGCGACGTGGCGGGCGCCTGTGGTCCCAGCTGCTTGGGAGGCTGAGGCAGGAGAATGGCGTAAACCCAGGAGGCGGAGCTTGCAGTGAGCTGAGATCGGGCCACTGCACTCCAGCCTGGGCGGCAGAGCGAGACTCCGTCTCAAAAAAAAATAAAATAAAATAAAAAGAATTTGAAAGTCTAAGGTAGGAAAATAAAAGTTTTTATGAATCTATAATATGTACTTCTATCGGCATGCCTAATATGTCTATGTATTTATGTGTTGTATACACAATGTTTCACTACTGAAAATATATAAAAGAGCTCTAACTAATTGGCTTAAGAAAATAAAAGTGCTTGAATCAAATACTTTATCAGGAAAAAAGAGAAGACTAGTTAAATGCTTTTTCAAGTTTACATAATTTAATAAAATCTTTAATAAATAAGCTAGCTTTAAAATTACTGGTAAAGTAATATTAGAAATGTCTTAAGAATTGCCAACATATATTTTTGTACGCATTTATTAATCAAGCAATTTCATACTTATCCCTGCAAAATACTATCAAAGTGTCAAAATTTGGCATAGGGATTAAAAACCATAAACCCAGTCCCAAAGAGAATGATCTCCTCTTGCGTAATTGTTAATAAATAAGACATTGATATTAGTTTAATGAAAATAGCTACATCTTGAAGTTAGTCAGATTATCATAACTTCTAATCTTGTGGCTTTAGGTGATCTAGTCCATAGGCAGTAAGGTTTGTTCTGGGAAAAGGTTGTTATTGCCTTTGTTTCAAAGCTCAACTATAAACGAAGTTCCTCCCAAAGTTAGTTCGGCCTATGCCCAGGAATGAACGAGGACAGCTTGGAGGTTAGATGCAAGATGGAGTGAGTTAGGTCAGATCTTTTTCACTGTCTCAATTATAATTTTGCAATGGCGGTTCTGTAACTTTAAATGATGACTATTGCAGTTTTCATAAATAATGTAGGTAAACAATTAAAATAATTAGGTAAATGCAATGGGATAATTGTAGACAAACTCATCATAATTTAGAATCTAAAGTTATACTAAATAATAGATATTTCAATAAAATATATTGTAGAAAAACATTCTTTCTAAAAAAAAGTGTGCCCTTTTTAAAAAGGTGAACAATTTTTGTCTAATTCAAAGCTTATTTAGGTCATGTATAAAAGAAGGTAAAAGGAACCAGGAAGTAAGAGGCATGCAAAGAAAGGTGTAAAAATAAAGAGGGTTGTTTCGGTAAGAAAGCTTAAAAAGAAGTATCTTATATGGTAGATTTAGTCCTACAATAAAACGACTGGTTAAGAAAGAGGATGGTCAGGACAAACCACAGAGTCCAAGCATATCATGAATGGTCTAAGTCATAATAAAAGGATTTATTTAAAAAACAAACAAAAAAACTTTTATATAATTAAAGGGAAATTAAAATGGTCTTTCTAGAGATGATTGGACTTAATGTAAAAATATATACATATAGATAGAAACATTAAATCACTGGTTAAAGCGATGAAATTTTCTTAAGGGACTGATTTACTCTTAATAAATTACAAGAGATTTTAATTTTTTTCTAACCCAAACTTCAACTTTCATTGCATCTCGCCATTTTCAGTTTTCTCTCCCCTTTTAAAGGGTGTGAAATTGTAACACTCTCTTTCAACTTATTTTCAGCTCATACAAGTTTTTTTCCTTGAGTTCTGTTTGTTATGGCCTGATGCTAACAATGTTTTCATGAATGTCCAAAGGAAACGTTTTCTTCCAACATAATATTGTGGCAGTGCAGGTCTTTTCTGTTGCCTTTTAGTAACTGGTCTAACAGATTTTACAGTTTATCTAAACAATTCTATGCCATTATGATTAAGCTTGGTTTGCTTGGGGAAAAAACTGAAATTAAAAAAAATTTTTAAATTAAGGTTATTAACATTCATGTATCTTTCTATATGTTCAAAGTACCTGTGCCATTGAGTTACATGGCTTTGACTTCTGGGTCTAAAAAGGACACCCAAGTCCTGCTAAATTGTAAACACCGACAGCAATTAAAGCCTCATCTTCAGGCTCTGTAGAAAACGCCAATCAAAATAAACTGCATTTCTGAAACACAAGGCCAGAAATTAAAGCTATTCAACTCCTCAAGGCCCAGGGACTATCACAGAAGAGGCGGGCATGTGAAATTGGAAGGGCCAATTTTGAGAGAGAAAATAAGTTCAATTTCTCTATTATCATTCATATCAAAGGCACACTAATGCAAAACGTATGGGTCCCTGTGTCAGATTAAGAAGGTTTTTGTTGAAGCATTAACTGACTCCTTAATAAAGGTTATAAAAGCTGTGAAAGGCTTATGGAAGTTATATCTTATGGTCAAGATTAAAATTTTGGAGACTGTTTATAAACATTTAAAAACAAATTAAATTGGCTTCATGCTGTTTATATTAGGGCTTATTGTTTGGAGAAGTCTCCTCTCTCAAAGAAATAAGTTTTTCACCTTTTTTTGAGTTATCATTTTGAAATGAATGACTTATTTTACAATGACCTGTATGTAATATCAAGTTTTTTAAACCTTTGATATTGGACAAACTTTCCAAAATCAAATGATAAATTATGTCTTTTTTTGACCTAATCAATCCCTTAAAACATTAGGTTCCATGAAGTCCCAAAAATGACATAATCTGGCTTATTTAGTAAAAAAAAAAAATCATACAGGGAACATTGTCAAATAAGAAATGGTATTTGGTTTTCCTGGTCTGTGTTTGTAGAGATGTTATCAGTATGTGTTCCAAAATTATGAGAAACTCCTATAATTCTGCTATGACTTAATGTACATCATCAATAATAATTTTAATTATTGTGTGCCACAGAGGTAACAAATTTCCTTGTCAACTGTGTCTTTGACTATGGCTACCCTAAAACTTTTGTCATCCATGGACAACTGTTACCTTCTTTTGGTCCTCTTTAGAAGGTGGTTTTATAATCAGCTATAAAACTCTAATGGGTGCTCTTGAATGCATGTTTCTGATTGACGACTGTGACATCAGAATAGAAGAAAAACTTTCAGGACTCACAGAGAGCTGAAAGGTCCATGAATATCAAGCAGAGCAGGAATTAACTGCATGGACTGAAAAAACAGAAGACTGAAGTTATCTTTTTGACTTTTTGCTTAAAATGTTGCTGATCCTTTTGTTTTTTTCAAAGAAACTTTCATTTTGCACTATTGACAGCTTCTAACAATTTAGTAGACTCCTATGAACAAAATTTGGAGCATATTTGTTTCTCTCTACCTGATTTCTCCAGATTAGAAACTATTTGTGCGTATTCTTAACTTACAGCAATACAGTTATTTGCGTAAGTGCAGTAAGAATCTGTTTTCATTTGTAAAAGGACACAATTGGAGAAACTAGTTATTTTACCAAGGCTTTGACTGGAATGGTGTGCTTTCCTTTAAGTAATCAAACTTGACTTACATAGCCAATAAAAGCCCCTTGGGAAAACTGGCCTCATACCTTGTCTACACAGTCCCTGTACAGGGTTTCTGACCTGTGGTAAGTAAAGAATGTCACTTTCTGACAGGCCCAGGAGCCCCAAGTTTATCTTGGAATCAAAAGGAGAGGAATTCACCCAATTCACAGGTATCTGATGGTACAAATCCATGGCTGGGCTTGGCTTTAAAAAAGTCTTACCTGAGATTATTTCTATGGAACAAAGTTCCATCAAAGCCAAATTTAAAAGCCTATGTAGGCAGGGCAAGGTGGCTCATGCCTGTAATCCCAGCACTTTGGGAGGCCAGGGCAGGCAGATCACCCCCGAGATCCCGCCACCACACTCCAGCCTGGGTGATAGAGCAAGACTATGTCTCGAAAGAAGAAGAAAAAAAAGGCCTATGTAACAAAATAATTATTCTTGCTGCACTATATACAAATAATCAGGCCAAGCATAAGAAAGCAAATCAGTCCTACCATAATTTGTCTTTAGTGAAAATGAGACACTGGAGACAGAAAAATTATGTTTCAAAAACTATAGTATACTTGTTGTTAGATTCTAGTCCTGCCTAATGTTTTTCAATTTTTATTATTTTCTATAGTTTAGACCAAATTCAAACTTTTCTTGGCTACAAGTCTTCAAAATAATGTTTTCAGTTTCTTTCCCTTCTTTTTTCCAACATTTTTCCTAATTTGGAGTCACTGAAAACTAAGCTGTGCTTTCTTAATGCCCTAAGAACTGAAGCTAGACTGTTAAACTTCAGAAGAACAGAACAGCAACTCACACACATAAGCCACTTTCATACCTGTCTACAGACGGATGGACTTCAGGTAATGTGGCCTATATACATTTTCCAGGATTTGTTTTTCGTTTGTTGTTGTTTTTCTCCCTTCTTCCCCCTATTTTCTCTTCAAATGACATGAGACTTCACAACCTGCTAAAAATGAGCTTTCCTAGTAACTCAGACCTACCCGTCAAGGAATAAACCATCCTAGCCATGAGAGATCAGATGAAACTTGAGACTAGAGATTCATTTTCTTCTAAATATGCTTTCTTCAAAAGATTTTTAAAAAGAAAAGGGAGGAAATGTGGAAGGAAAATAAATCTTGCTGACCCCAAATCACTAAGCCAAAGGGAAAAGTCAAGCTGGGAATTGCTTAGGGCAAACCTGCCTTCCATTCTATTCAAAGTCACCCCTCTGCTGAGATAAATGCATATCTGATTGCCTCTTTTGGAGAGGCTAATCAGAAACTCTAAAGAATGCAACCACTGGTCTCTTATCTACCTATGATCTGGAAGTCTCCTCCCTGCTTCAGGTTGCCTCACCTTTGCTTGGAGCTGGACCGAACCAATATTCATTTTACATATGCTAACTGATATCTCATGTCTCCCTAAAATGTATAAAACCAAACTGTGCTCTGAACACCTTGGGCAGATGTCATCAGGACCTCCTGAGCCTGTGTCATGGGTGCATGTCCTCCACCTTGGCTAATAAACTTTCTAAATTAAATGAGACCTGTCTCAGATATTTGGGGTTCCCAGTACTATGGTGCTCTTCTACTATGCTTGTGTTGAAAACAACTGCAGAGATTTTTCTCCTCTGATTTCCAGCTTCTATTTCTCTTCTTTCCTTATCACTTCTATCTACTCCCTTACCACCTAGGTAACACTAACTGCTTGTTCCTTACTGACTCCTATCTCAATTTTATTTACTTCAGCTTCTCAGTTTTATAAGACTCAGCCTCCAGTAAATCTTGGGTTTAAAAGCCACTTGACTGGCAATGGAGTTCACAACAGCTTTCTGGGGTTAACTAATGTTAGCTCTTTCAAGTTGGCATTCTGTGATAGACGCTCTTAAAATTCCTGGCCGTTGAGAGTTCCACGTTTTTAAAGTTTTTTCAGTATACTACTCCTTCACAGAATACTTCAGCTCTTACTTCTCTCAAAATAACAGAAATAGTTTTCAAGACTACAGTGTAATGATAGGACTAAAAATAGAAAGACATTAAGTTAAATAATTAAGGTCATAGTATGTCACTTTCTGTGTTTAACTCTGTGTATGAAATCTTTCCTGGCCCTTGACTACTGAACCACAATTTCAAGAAAAGTAAATAGTCTAATTATTATTATTTTGAGATAGGGTCTTACTCTGTCGCCCAGGCTGGAATGCAATGGTGAGATCTCCGCTCACTGCAACCTCCGCCACTAGGGTTCAAGCAATTCTCCTGCCTTAGCCTCCCAGGTACATGGGACTACAGGCACCCACTACCATGTCCAGCTAATTTTTGTATTTTTAGTAGAGACAAGGTTTTGCCATCTTGGCCAGGCTGGTCTTGAATTCCTGACCTCAGGTGATCCACCTGCCTCAGCTTCCCAAAGTGCTGGGATTACAAGTGTGAGCCACCACGCCCAGCCTATATAGTCTAATTAACGTGCTGAACAAAATACTGTCTTTATAAATTCCCAAGACAGTTAACATATATTCATCCTGCACTTTAAATCTATTAGAGTACACATCTCAATTAACCCACCCTTTCATCAAAAACATAGCTTATCAAAACTCTTCTACTACATCTAAATATGATCCAAGCAACAGTTTGTGCCCAGAACAATCCCAGTCCCTGTACAACGCCATGTTGAAACCATCTCCTCTCTCATTACCAATTAAATCCCCTACCTTTCACAAGCTGAAGGTTTTCCTGGCTTCAAGTCTAGAAATTTACAAATATATTGTTTAATCCAACATAACAGTATACTTCTAGGATATGTTTCTGATTTGATGCAACTATGCCATCTTCTACCTCTCATCTCAAAATCCTAATGCCTTTAAAATCACATGGGGCCCACTGATTATCTGGTAAACTCAAAGTGTTCTACATCTAAGCTTTTAGATTCAATGCTCTGTCATTCTGACCATAGAAGTCACACCTTCCTCCTCCCACATTCACATCTGATCCTTGTCCTTAATGTGTATTCTAATTCCTTAATTCTTTTTTATTCTCCAACTAAATTATCCCCCATCTGGTAATACTTAACTTTCTAAATGGCCTGAATCACACAGTCATTATTTCAATGATGTGCTCCTTAGAAATCCTTACACTTCTTGTTATACTAGTCAGCTCCATCCCTAATGCGGATTTAACACTACCCTTCATTCTATCTGCCACCAAGTTGCTGAGTAACGCTTCAGAATAGTAACAAAACAATTGAGTTCCCAATAAATTCATACTTTCTTCAACCATGCCCTAATGTTTCAAAATCCACAATGATTTAATCTCATTAAATAGTGATCACATATTTACCTAAATAGGCCCCCAACCTCCTCCACTACTCACTTTTAGTCACAATCTCTCCCCTTCACGATACTAAAAATAAAACAACTCTAACCCTAAAAATGTTCCCTTAACTACTTACCCCAACCCCTACTGATTCTTCTGGGACCTTCCTCCACCTATTACATACCCTCTTAGGCAGCCCCTCTCTACCTCCTCCTTCTCCGCTAACCTTTTCCCTTTTTTTCACTTCTTTTCCCCCAACTCTAGAATGACCATATTCTTTTACTTCAAATTATACTTGCTGCCTCGACCAAATGGAAATTACTCTCTCCAAGCTTAAAGATTTCACTAAATTACTGATCACTTTCTTAGATCATATTCCTCATGACCTCTTCTCCTTGACCATTCTATAACATGTTTACAATCAATTCTCTTTTGCAACTTTCTCCTTCTTTGGCTATGGTGACTTTATGCAAGTGATTCCCCAGACAGTGGGAAAGAAGTGAGAAGAGGTATAACCGAATAATCTTTGAGGTTTTAAAAAATTTTATTTGCCACCCCACCAACTTCCCCAAATTTTGATTATTTCTTTGCCGAACACAGTGTTTCAGTTGACAATCACTGCCACAGTGAACCACTATGACTGTCTGTAGTACTCTGTATACTTCAGGTGTATTCAGGTAGAAAAGACTATAACCAGTACCCTAAACATTATCTTGGTTTTAATCTCACTCCTCCGGTCATTTTTTTTTAAGTTCTTACAGTGCTTGTACTAATAACTAGGTAGATAAAATAATATCTTAAGACTATTTAGATGAGGTATAAAGAAACACAATATAATCAACACCAATCCAGGTTTAAGAACGAGAACATTATCATTATCTTTCAAGCCCTTCTGTGAGGCCCTCTTCAAATACAGATCTTCTCTTGTCTTCCAGGAAAAAAATCACAATCCTAAATTGAAATCATCTCGTGCTTTTCTTTAACTTAACCATATGTTTGATTCTCTATGGTTTAGTTTTACATGTTTCAGAATGCCTACATGGGATCACACTCTAAGTACTCTTCTGTGACGTTTTCGTCTCATTTCTTAGAGTTGTTGAGCATCTGTATTTCGTTCACTTTTCTTTGCTTAATACTATGCTCTGGCATGTGTAGACCGAAGTATGTCACTCTGGCATAAGAATTATTTTGAGTTGAGGGAAACTTAGAAAAAAAACAGATATAAGAAAAGCTGTCTGCCCTACCCCTTCTTGCCTAAAAGGAGTAAATTCACAAAGGTGTCCCTCCTCTTCTCTTTACCAGGAAGGACAAAAGTTAATCAAAGGAAACAACTTTAGACAGCCAGAGGAATCTACATAACAAACTTTAATAACTAGTCTTCATCTACCATCAGTTTCCCACAGTTTGCTGCCCCTAGAGACTCAAGGTCCTTTTCTTTTGTCTGATCATTTCTTTAAAAATTTGTTTCTTTGCCAAGATACTATATACACTCAAGTTCTAACCAAACTTTTGAGTTACACATCTCTGGTACTCCTATAGGTTGCATGTTTGATACATGTTAATAAACTTGTTTGTTTTTCTCTTATTTATCTATCTTTTGTTATAGAGGCCCAAATGATAATTCAGAAGGGTAGAAGGAAAAGTGTTTTTCTTCTCCTGTATGTGCATATACCAACATTTATACTAATATTCCGATTGGTTCCTGCTTTTCTCTGTTACAAGCAGAGCTGCTATGAGCACTCTTGCAAATATCTCCTGGTTCTTGGATATATGCCCACAATAAAACTTTTGAGTCACTGACTATGCACATTTTCAACTTTACTAGATAACGCCAAACTATCTTCCAAAATGGTTATACTATTTCATATTCCCAACAGCAATACTTTTGTTCCTACTGTTCCACATTCTCTGAAGCACATGTTATTGATAGACTTAAAATTTTACAACTTGGCAGGGGTGAAAAGGTATCTCAATTTGACTTTAATTGGCATTTCTTTGATTCCTAATCAGTTTGTGCAACTCTTCATATGTTTATTGATCCCTGGACAGTGTTCTTTTTTAATGTGCCTATTTAAGTTTCTTTGCCCATTTTTCTGTTATTTTTTTCTTACTGATTCATATGCATCCTATGTATATGTCCTCAGTACAAATCTTTTAACTTATAAAAATAATAGGAAACACTTATGCAGCACTGTTTTATTTTACATTATATATTTAATTCCAATAGCAACCCAACAAGGTAAGTGCTATTACTACTTCTTTTACAGATAAGAAAACTCAAGTCACAAAGTAGTTAAATAAAACTTTGTGTTTTAGGATTACCTTCCCTATTTATAGACTTTTGTTCTTCCACATGAATTTCAGGAAAAAATACAACAAAATGAAAATCTGCCAGTATTTTTTTAACTGATGTCGAATTTAACTAAACTTTCAACAGTTTTATAATTTTCTCTATGAATGTGTTGTATGTCTTATGTTTGTCCGTTGTTTTTTATTTTTGATGCTACTATATAATCTTTTTTTTAAATGACATTTTAAAACATGGCGGATATACAGAAACAGCTGATTTTGTACACCGATTTTAAATCCAGCAAACCCATCAAACTCTCATTAATCCTGATAGCTAGTAGACATTCTTTGGCTTTCTATGTAGATTATCATATTATCCATGAATAATGACTGTTTAGTTTTTCTTTTCCAATCCCTACCTTTTTGACTTAGGCAGTGGCTAGTTACTCAGTAAAATGTTAACGACAGAAGTAATGACAACAAAGGAAAGCCAAAAAAAAAAAAAAAAGTAATGAAAAGTAATGAAAGACAACAGGCTTGCTCCTAATCATAAAGAAAATGTTTCCAATTTTTCACTATAAAATACATTTGTTTTAGTAAATTCATTTTATCAAGTTAAAGATTGCCTGAACCCGGGAGGCAGAGGTTGTAGTGAGCTGAGATCATGCCACTGTACTTCAGCCTGGGGGACAGAGCAAGGCTCCGTCTAAAAGAAACAGAAAAAACAAAAGAAAAATAACACTATCTTCTGTTCCCATTTTATTAAGAGCTTTTCTAAACCCATGAATGAATGCGTAAGGCCTTTTCTGCATTGAGAGAATCATATACGTTTTATTCTTTAATCTGTTAATGTTGCATATTATATTGATTTCCCATCCCATAATGAAGCCAGGCTTAAACTCCTGGGATAAATCCAACTGGCTGCATTGTATTTTTTCTATATTGCTGAATTTAACTTGCTAACATTTAAGATTCTTATACCAATTTAGAAGGGAGAGAGAGAAATTACAGACTACTATAGGTTTTGGAATTGTAGTTATGCTAGCCTCACAAAAAGGTTATAAGTGTTCCCTTTCTATATTCTTTCTATATTCTAGAAGAATTTGCATAAATTGGTTATTATTAATTTGTTCCTTAAATACTGGCAGAATTTGCTATACAGTTCTATGGGCTTGAAATTTTCTTTATAAAAAGATATTTTCACTATTATTTCATAGTTACAGAACTAACCATGTATTCTATTTCTTCTTAAGTCAGTTTTAGAAATGCCTATTTTTCTAAGGGTTTGTCCATACCTAAATTCTCAAATTTATCAATATACAGTTCACCCTTACACAACACAGGGACTGGGATGCTGACCCCACCACACTCAAAAATCCCTATAGAACTTTTGACTCTCCCAAAACTGAACTACTAAAATAGCTTATTGTTGACCTTATCACTAACAGAAACAGTTAATAACATAGTTTGTATCCTGTATTCTTGCAATAAAGTAATCTAGAGAAAGTATGTTATTTAAAAAATCATAAAGGGAAATACATTAACTTCATCCTTGTCGTCTTCATGTTGAGTAGTGTGAGGAAGAGAGGTTGGTCTTTCTCTCTCAGGTTGGCAGAGTTAAAAGAGGTGAAGGTGGAGGGAGTGGCAGGAGAGACGGGTACACTCATTTTAACTTTCATTTAAAAAAAAATCTGCTTATGAGTAGACCTACACAGTTTAAACACGCTGTTTGTTGTTCAAGGGCCAACTATAGTTATTAACAGTCCTTATTTTATTTATTTATTTATTTATTTATTTATTTATTTATTTATTGAGACAGAGTTTTGTTTATTCATTTAATTTAATTTTTTTTTTTTTTTTGAGACGGAGTTTCGCTCTTGTTGCCAGGCTGGAGTACAGCCTGGTGCTGTAGTCACAGTCGTGGCTCACTGCAACCTCCGCCTCCTGGGTTCAAGCGATTCTCCTGTCTCAGCCTCCCGAGTAACTGTGACTACAGGCATGCGCCACCACGCCCCACTAATTTTGTATTTTTGGTAAAGACAGGGTTTCACAATGTTGGCCAGGCTGGTCTCGAACTCCTGACCTCAGATGATCTCTCCACCTCAGCATCTCAAAGTGTTAGGATTACAGGTGTAAGCCACTGTGCCTGGCCCTTATTTTTAACATCTACAGCAATATTAAGCCTTTTTTGTTCCAGGTGGCATTTTATTGGTAACTTTTTTCTTGTCAGTTTGAAAGTCTTGATTTAATGTCTTTTCAAAAAACCAATTTGGGGTTTTATTAATTTTTCTGTACTGTATATTCACTTTCTATTTCATTAACCTATGTTATTATTTCCATTCATTTCATTATTATGTGTTTTACCTAGGAGTCATTTTAAAATATTTCCTACTTTCCAAACTTATTTTCCTAATGATCTCTACTGTACTGTACCATAGCAGTACATAGTATTGGTAGCGATACTATGAAACTTGAGATTTGCTTTATTATCTAGCATTTGGTTTATTTTCACAAATCATATGTGCTTGAGATATGTATTTTGCATTTATTTCAGTACAATATACTATACGTGTCCATTTTTTATTTAAATCTTCTATATCCTTAATTTAAAAAAAATCTGAACAATTATTAGGTGTTAAAAATCTCTCACCATGTTAATGGAGATGTCTATTTTTCCATGTAGTTCTATCATATTTTTGCTTTATATACTTTGAGGCTACATCAATAGTTACACACAAATAGAAATGTTATATTTATTGGTGAACTGAAATCTTTCATCATTTATTTAGCAAACATTTTCTCCAGTATCTTTGCCTCACAATTTCTTTTTGCCCAGTCAGCTTTCTTCTTATATTTGTGTGGTATATGCATTTTCCATCTTTTTATTTTCAACCTTTCTGTATCTACATTTTAGATGTGTTACCTCGCCCAGCATATGGCTTAAATTTCTCTCTTTAAACTATTCATCTTTAAAACATTATGTCTTTATCTTTAGTTGAAATACTACAGATAGCCTTTTGGGGTTCTAGATTTATTGGAGTATCATCTATGAGACTGCCTACCTTAGATTGGCTCTGTGTTTTGTATACTGAACCCCTCTGAAATCATAAAAACAGAATTCAGCAAATTCCCTCAAGGTAAAGGCTGGCAATCAAGCTCACCTTATCTTTCTGAAATTTTTGTCTTAAGTTTTCAACCTGTATTCTTTACTTTGTTGATAGTTTATGAATGCTTTTAAGATTTTTAGGCCAGGTGGGGTGGCCCACACCTGTAATCTCAGCACTTTGGGAGGCCAAGGCAGGCAGATCACTTGAGGTCAGGAGTTCGAGACCAGCTCGGCCAACATGGTGATACCCCATCTCTACTAAAAATACAAAAATTAGCCGGGTGTGGTGGCATGCATCTGTAATCCCAGCTACTCCGGAGGCTGAGGCGGGAGAATTGCTTGAACCAGGGAGGAGCAGGGCGCAGTGAGCTGAGATTGTGCCACTGCACTCCAGCCTGTGCAACAGAGCAACAGAGACTCCGTCTCAAAAACAAATAAATAAAACAAGATTTTAAAAAAATTATCAAGCTTGTTTAGCTGTTTTCAGCAGGAGTCAGGCCAGGTACCTTGTTACCCATATTGACCTATTCATTCTTCACTGGCTGTACATCATCTTTCTACACCCTAAATGAAGGATATGTATCAAGGCTTACTCTTCAGCTTACCAATTATGGTGCATTATACCATCTCCTTTGGAGGCTTCATCATTCTTAGTATAGTAATTACTATTTATTATAGTGACAATTACATTAGAATTTCTCAAAAAATATATGTATACATCTTGATGATGGTGAGGGGAGATGGGGAATGGTTTGGGAAAAGTCCTACAAATGATATACACACATACAGGAATAACCATATGGCCTACTCTATCCCAGGTGAGACTCACTGCTTTAACAACTCCAACTACTTATAACCATCTGACAAGGAAATTTACCTCTGGATTGACCTTTTTTCTGAGATTCAGACCTGCAACTTCAATTGCTGTATGAACATTTCCTCCTGAATTCCTCCCACCAACACAAACCCAACATGGCTGGATCAAATGTCATCTTCTCATAAATTTGCCCTACCTACCAGTTTCCAAACCTCTATAAAAGATATTATGAGGCCGGGCGCGGTGGCTCAAGCCTGTAATCCCAGTACTTTGGGAGGCCGAGACGGGCAGATCACGAGGTCAGGAGATCGAGACCATCCTCCCTGTCTCTACTAAAAAATACAAAAATCTAGCCGGGCGAGGTGGCGGGCGCCTGTAGTCCCAGCTACTCCAGAGGCTGAGGCAGGACAATGGTGTAAACCCGGGAGGTGGATCTTGCAGTGAGCTGAGATCCGGCCACTGCACTCCAGCCCAGGCAACAGAGCAAGACTCTGTCTCAAAAAAAAAAAAAAAAAAAAAAAAAGATATTATGAGTCTTTGAGGTATCCAGACAAATCTTTGATTCATTTTTAAGATGTCCTTTTTCTTTTCCCACATCATCACAAAGTCCTTCCTGCATTCATTTGTGTTAGTCTATTTCACTCATTTCATTCCTTTTGTCACCCTCTTATTCTAAGAGGGTGTCAGGACTGTTGCAGTCTATCACCAACAGAGCTTGCTTCTAGTCCCTCTAGACTCCTATTCCTTCTACGTACTGCTGTAAGGTGAATTATCCTTAAAACATTGTGTATCAGCCACCCATTCGAATATATTTAATGAGTTAAGACTGCCTACAGAAGTCTTCAATTGGTCAACAGCATATTTACTTATTTTTATTTTTTTTGAGATGGAGTCTCTCTCTGTTGCCCAGGCTAGAGTGCAGTGGTGTGATCTTGGCTCACTGCAACCTCTGCCTCCTGGGTTCAAGCAATTCTCAACCTCCCAAGCAGCTGG
The DNA here is from genome assembly GCF_000951035.1 of Colobus angolensis palliatus. NCBI lineage: Eukaryota > Metazoa > Chordata > Mammalia > Primates > Cercopithecidae > Colobus > Colobus angolensis. The sequence continues at coordinate 438,358 of NW_012114899.1, read as the reverse complement.
GCATGCGACATCATGTTCGGCTAATATTTTGTATTTTTATTAGGAATGGGGTTTTGCCACGTTGGCCAGGCTGACCTCGAACTCCTGACCTCAAGTGATCTGCCTGTCTCGGCATCCCAAAGTTGTGGCATTACAGGCATGAGCCACCGCATGGCCAGTCAATAGCATGTTTAATAGTTGGCCAGAGATGTAGGGAAGAGAAGAGGAGGGGTAACCAAGAGGCTATAGCCATCGGCCAAGCAAATCCCATTTCATCCTGAGTGTTTCAAACACTGGTTAATTACTGTGGAATGGGATAATGCTAGAAGCAAAAAGTATCCCTCCTTTTCAGTTGATGATGGATTTCTAAAATGCTGTGTATTGTTTATCAGCCTCAGTCCACCCAACAAAACAAAAAGGACCAAAGAAGGAAAAAGTAGAGCATTCTATTTAAAACTGTCCTTGCCGACCCTAGAGACCAAGCTCTTTCATGAAGCCACCTTCAACTACCTCAATCACTGGTGACTACTATTTTCTCTAAGAGCCACAGTTTCTGTCTACACTACTCAATAAGAAACTGGCATATGCTACTTACTATTATAATTTATATTATTGGCCAGGTGCGGTGGCTCAAGCCTGTAATCCCAGCACTTTGGGAGGCCGAGGCGGGCAGATCACGAGGTCAGGAGATCGAGACCATCCTGGCTAACATGGTGAAACCCCGTCTCTACTAAAAAATACAAAAAAACTAGCCGGGCGAGGTGGCGGGTGCCTGTAGTTCCAGCTACTCGGGAGGCTGAGGCAGGAGAATGGCGTGAACCCGGGAGGTGGAGCTTGCAGTGAGCTGAGATCCGGCCACTGCAATCCAGCCCGGGCCACAGAGCGAGACTCCGTCTCAAAAAAAAAAAAAAAAAAAAAAAAAAAAATTTATATTATCATGAACAAATCTTTTCTCCCTACCATGGGTACTACGAAGGACACAGTATCTAATACTTCATATACCTGATATTTAGAATACTATACACATAATTTTAAATGAAGGCTTAATAATGATGGTTCATTCATGTAGTATTTAGCATCTATATTTAGCTTTCTGTACGTCTTCTACATGTATATTCCAGGAGTTCTTAGAAGCCACGGGGAAAAAAAGACAAAATTATCTTTAAAAGTCACACCTCTGCTTTTTAAAATGCTGAAATGATGTAACGTACAGTATTTTTATATCAGACTTAAACTGACTTTCATGATTCAGGTGGGAGAAAGAAAACTCTACACCTAGGTTGACAAATGGATACACTCAAATTAGTTTTTTTTTTTTTTAATCTACCCTGGTCAGACTTCCCAGAGATTTACAAATAGGCTGATAATATAATCTAGAACTTCAGTCAACTATTTTATAATAAAATTCAAGGAAAAAGTTCAGAATTGTCTAAAGTGCCTTTCAGATATACACTTACTGCAGTGTTTATAAAATTGTGGTTTTCACTTTTTACTGATGTAAGGGCTATGCATAATATTGTAAAACAGTCATTTATTTACATCCCTATTTCCCACACTAGCCTATAGCATTTTGAAAGAACAAGATTTATTAATCTTTTTTCTTCAGTACTAAGCAGTTGCTAGGAACTCAATAAATGTTTATTGAAGAAATCTGTCACAACTCACAAGACAGATCTAAAAATCCATGGATATCTTATTCAATTATTTTAAGATAAATTATGTTATTATACCATAAGATATTCAATAAGATATAAATATTTTAGCTATTAATTATTGTTTTAAAAAAAAGGAGCCAGAGGGAAAAGTCAGCTAACAGCACAAAAAATGTGTAAGACTCCTTTAAGGTTTTTATGTTTTGATGACAAACAGAAACCAAATATATCACTTTTAAAAGGAAATGACCACAAGAGGCAGCAGGTGAAAAGTTCAAAACTACAGCTTATATTAATAATCAACAACTTTTAGAGCCATTCATTAATTAGATTTTAGTGTAGCTTATAAGTTTAAGACTAAGAATGTTTCAGTATTATCCACATTTCAGAAGTCATACACAGCAAAAGGCGTATCATTACTGAAGATAAGTATTTTGGGTTAACCTAAAAAATTTTACCTAGATCCTACCTTGAAAGCTGACAAAAATATTCTAATGAAGATGTTCACAATATTATATTTTTATTCTCCATTTCTCTTCGTCTGATAAGTTGTTTATATAGTAAAAATGACTTGAAATAATGTCATAATAAACTAGTACTTTGTAAGAGTAATAAAATTAACTACGAGTATCAATTTTCATGTGAGTCTTACAGAATTTCTCATTAATTTGTTCACTCTACCAAATTTTTAGTTTGAGGGGAAAATATTTGTTAGCCACAAGAAAAATGATCTTCAGACATTTCAATCATACCTGTTTCTGAGCTTCTACTTTTTGCTTTCTGGTTGGATCAATTGCATCTACCATCCATTTGATAGTAAAGTATGTCACTGCACCAAATATTGTCAAACGGAAAATTAAACCAACAACTTCATTCCGACTCAAAGGACGAGAAAAGGCTTCAGCATGTACCATCTTGATTGTTAACCTTAAAAAAAAAAAACAGAAATGTCACTAGGTAATAACTATACTTATTAAAATTGGGAGACTAACAAAGTAGCTTAAACTAAGCAAGAAAAACTAACTTCTAGTCAAATTAAAATATTACCTACCTTAAACAAAGTGTTTCATTTTAAGGAGAAATGGATTTTTAAATGTTAAGTAAACAAACACATTTAAAGCTCCTCTTGCAAACTAGAAGTAGACTAGAAACTCAGATTTATTTGGTAGAATTAATCATTTTACTTGAAAAATACAGTAAATATCTTAAGGTATTTACTCAAACAGCTTTAAAGAACTATTTCAGAGTCTAGGAAAGTATCGACTACAACACTAATCCCACTGAAGAAAGGCAGCCCGACAATACTAATGTGATGGTAAGAATTTCTTCTATTAACTGTAATGTATACCAGGTAATTTTTGAGTGAAATTCAAATTGTGAACTCACTCACTTTTTCCTCACACCTACTTTTAAAGGTTTTCAAGGCCTGCTTAAATTTAAACATGCCATTTTCTCAATTAATAAGTGGCATTAAATTTTTTGAGTCACACTATTGCTCTCAACAACCCAGCTAAGTAGGAAGCAATAGAACTTGGAAAAATCTTGAACTGAGACAACTACTACAAGAATACAGCACTCACCCAAGCTAAAGAGAAAAAAATGAGGTAAATGTGTCTACTTTTGCATATATCCCTGAACAGCTACATCAATCAAAGCTAGGCTTACAGAAAACATACACTCCTCTGTCAACGGCAATAACTACTCAGAAGAATAAGCTTGTTAGGGGTGATATGACTATCACATTTTGGGAGATAGGATCTTAGCTTCAAATAATGCCATTATACTTTCAGCACAGGAGTGTGCTGAATGCTATGGAATATATAAGGAAAAGAGAATATGTATTTGCACTCATATAAACATGACAAAAACAGAATTGGTATGGCTCAGCACAGATAAAAGTTAGGTACTGCATAAATATCCACAGTCCTTCCAGATCTAAAATTCTCCTCTCACTACTACTAAATTAAAGAGCCTCTTCACCTTCCTCCCTCTAGAATAGCTCCAAAATTTTTTATTTCCTTTTATACACCTCACCTCCACTCAAGGATATATACTTCTTCTCTCTAATCAAAAGACTCCAAAGTATTCCCTTTACAGGATTCCCAAGCACTCAAAACTATTCTAATCTAGAATCTAGTTCCAGAGTCAATTTTAAGCATTTTATCTTTCACCCCTTTTCAAAGGGACTCTAAATAGCTGGAGTCACTAGTATCTGAAAATCCCACACACATATTTTCCCCTCAGCATATCTGTCTAGTACCCTGCATGGGCCATTTACCCTCACTCACCCTCAAACTAGTCAAATTCTATCCTAACTTCAAAAATCAACTTTATCTGCTCCATAAAGCCTTTCAAATCACATGAATTTTCTGTAGTATTCATTTTGCCCTATTATACTATCTTAAAAAATGTCTTGCTTTTAATCATTATTGACCTTATGAGATATCTACTCAATTAGAGTTTAAATCCTTTTAAACAAGACGTATATCTTATGTACCTTTATAACTGTTACGCACAAAACAGACCTTTATAATTGCCACACACAGACGCTATTCAAAAATTATCTGTTCAACCGATAAATTGTAACTGAAGAAAACCTCCCAATCATTCCAACAGAGTCACTGTCAGACTTCTGAAGGATTTCCAAAACGTTCCACATTTCTCCATTATTAGGAGCCATTCGCTTCACAATAATTATATTTAATTTAAACTTAACAACTAAATAATTGAAAGGGTTCATTTTGGAGGAAGAAACTTTGACCTAGGGATGTTAAGTGACTTAATTCATTCAAATAGCACTTACTGAACATCTATATACGACGCCCACTATATACTGGGTATACAATAATTGTTAAGATACCACCACTTTATTCAAAGAACACACTGTGCGGCTATTATATTAATTATAAAGAAAGCAAAAGAAGCCAAACAGGAGAAGGCAACTAACTGAAATCTCTCCTCATGGAACAATGAGGATTCCATCAACATGGATTCCAAAAAAAATGGGTTACACAATATTTCACTTCTCATAGGAAGTAAAAAACTGACTTTTCTAGTCTTTATTCCACAAAGTTGAAAATGCAGTTGAAACGTGTTATATCACTACGTGGAGTATACTCACAGGTGAAAATAATTTAGACAAGATAAGGGTTTTATTAACTTGACCCGTGAAAAGCGGTGGCATTCCAGTAAAATATTTTCATTTGTTTAGAGTGGGTAGAGTGATAAAACTGTCATCTATTGGATATTCATTGAACTACATGAACAAATTAGGGCTGTTATGCACACATCCCAGTCATCAATATAGTAACAACTTTTAATCCCATAAAAGTTCAAGATACAAAACCCATTTATATCTTTCCCAATTCTGAAATTTGTAATGTAGTAAAGACTTAGGTCTACTAAGGCCACTTGTAAAATAGTAGTCCATCTTTTTAAATTACTTCAAAATCCTTCAACGAAACTGAAACTTGTTTTGTAGACTGTAACTGTATATACTTTATTGTACACTCACGTATCATTCATTCGGTATTGATATACCTGCAATGTAAGGCTGTTACAGCAACACCACCATTAGAGCGAACATACAATAAAAGCTGCATGTGCAAACAACAGCAGAGAGTGTATTTCAATCCTGTATAAACATTAAGTTCGACAAAATGAATACACAAATATGTACATATACGATGACAATGCTGTAAGCAACTAAGAAACATCCTAAAACACTATAACCTAGAGTTATTTGCTAGGCAAATACGATATCAGGTCGTTTCATTTTAAGTTCTCCATTTCCGAGTAGAAAACTATGAAATCGTACTACCTCATCTATGAGCAATTTATTTACATGTACAGCATTCATAGCATAGCATTCACTGTAGCATTTCTCTCCTAATTCATTGCAGTATTTCACAAACGGATTCTCAAACTCAAAAGTCCCGGTTTTGCAGACATAAAGGCCCTACGGATACAGCCTATGACAATGAAGGCCTGCCAATATCCACAAAGAGGGCAGGTTATTATTAACATCACCATCTTCTGCGAAAGCGTGCCCGGCCCTGAAGAACCACCTTCGAGTCTGCACAAGGTGATTGTCGCCCGTGCGACAATCAGAGCTGGTTCATTCCAGCCGCCTGCGTCTAGGTTCGCCTGGTTCTGAAGTCTTCCGGGACGACCCCAAACCCCCACAGTGACCAGGAAGCCGACAAAGATTCCCTCGGGAATGGCACGAGTTTGGGGAGGAGCTAAGCAGACCCTAAGGGCACAGGCCCGGCCGGACGCCAAGGCGAGGCCCGGGACGCCCTTGGAGGTTAATCCTCTCGATACTAAGGGCTGCGGGGCGCTTGGGGGCGGCACTGAGGTGAGGCGTGGCAGAAGACCGCGGTGACCTTTCCTCCGGGGGTTCCCAGGTTCGAGAGGGTCCTTAAAGACCTCAGCAGGATACGACACCCATCCCATGAGGCCCCACGGGAACCCGCTACTCACCCAGGAGCAGAAACAGCGGGAGCAAATGCCCTCAGCCGGCCTCGCACAGGAAGGAAATGCAGCCTGGGAGAGAACGCTTCCGGCGGGAGCCACGACCCACTCGCTCGCAAGGAGCATGCGCGACCCGTGGTCGCGGGCGACAATGCGGCGTGCTCCCAGGCCTAGAAATGGTGAGCGAGAGCAAATTCGCGCACCCGATGCTTGCTTAACCTGCTACCTGCTGGACGGAGACTTTCTGCGAAGCCGGCGTGTCTGCCAGCAGCCCTCGCTGAGGCTCTGAGTTTAACAGACACCACATTTGGGAAGGCGCTTATCACAGAAAGTCCCTGCCCTTCTCGCGGGCTCCGGGCGCAACCCTGACAAATCGGGCAGCCTTCTTGAGAGTGTAGAAATGCTCTGCGTACCCAGCAAAGACATTCTCTCCTTCCCACCACTCTGCAAACCCTCACGCCGCGGCTTTATGTCTGTACTTTAGCCAAAACGCAGAAGCTCATGGCCACCTCCCACCCCTCACCCCTCATCCCTCACCACCTGCCTTTCAATTCTAGGGTGAGCTCGCCCTCCTCCCCCATCTCTGTGCTGACAAACACCTGAGGGTGGCGTCTGACAATCTTTACGCGAAAAGATTTAGCAGCCCACGCCAGCAGCCCCAGTAGTTGGGACGGAATAGGGCATCTGGCAACAGATTTTGCATTTTGGTGATTTCCCTTTTTCTTTTACCCGCTTCCCTTTCCAGAACGAGCGGCGTGACATAAGAGGTCCCAAGGGAGCAAACCTGAAAGCCAGAACCTCCTGAATACACAGACTGCCAGGGGGCCAGATGATGTTACACACTCCGAAGATACAAGAAGCATCACTTCCTTCAGATAGCGTCGGTGAGACTATGATGTAATGAGAGTTCTCCCTGTGTTCCTCGGGAAGGCAGTTTGTGCCTTTCTACTTGAGGCATCATTTTTGATGGCTAAAGAATTCTGCAACTTGGCCAGCGCAGTGGCTCACGCCTGTAATCCCAACACTTTGGGAGGCCGAGGCGAGAGGATCACTTGAGGTCAGGAATTCGAGACCAGCCTGGACAACATAATGAGAATTCGTCTCTACAAAAAACAAACAAACAAACAAACAAAAACCTAAAAAGTAGCTGGATTTGGTGGCGCATGTCTGTAGTCCCAGCTACTTGGGAGGCTGAGGTAGGAGAATCGCTTGAGCCCGGGAGATCAAGGCTGCAGTGATCAAACCACTCCACTCCAGCCTGGGGGTCAGAGCAAGCCCCTGTCTCAATAATAATAACAGTTTTGCAGCCTGATTGTTAACGAATGTTACTAGTTACAAACTTGTAATAATGTGGTGAAGATAATACCTAGTGAATGTCTGCTGGGGTGGGGCAATATGCTGCCATGTGCTTTATTTGCATAACCTAAATATCTACCCCCAAATCCTCTAAAATAGCTATTATTTTCTCCGTTTTTACTAATGAGCAAATTTTAAAGCTTAAAGCTTAGATAAACTTTTCTAAGTTCATATACTTAGGAAATAAAGGCAACAATTTCATTGGAACACAGATCTGCCTAATTCAAACCTTGTACTTTACATTTTCTCTTTGAGATGGTAATTTAATACGAGCTAAACTTTAAAATCTAGTTGAAAGTAAGACCATGAAATGCCAAAATCACAAGGCTTTAAAGGATAGGATGAAAGGGATGCATGAATGTTGAAAACTGTGATTAAGTTCATGGACAGGAATCAGAATGGAATTTAATACTGTAAATGGTTCATGTTTTATACCCATGCCTTCTTAGTATTTAAGGCTTTTATGTATGTGCATGCCTACATTCCTAATTTTTAAAAAAATTGATGTGAAGCTAGGTTTGGGATTGCTAGACTAATTATTTAGAGAGATAGACCTTTGAGAATAACAGGAAGATTATGAGACCAGGACAGTGTTCATTAAAAACAAACGACAACAACAACAATGAAAAAAAAACAAAAACAAAAACAGAGGCTATCAGTGCTCGGCAGACTTTCAAGAGACTCTCCACTGGGTCCTTGGATGATCCCAAGTTGAATCATTGCTTGGGAGGCTCATGGGCACATGGTTTGACAGGACTAAAAGGGAAGGGCCACTAAAGGAAAGAAACAGGTTTTGTGCCCCAGTAGGGTAATTATACCCACTGGTAAGGAAAATGAGCTGAGAAATTCAAGGTGGTAATGGATTTTCATTCATTTGCTGAGTGAAATTGGTTCAACTAAGAGCCTCACCTGCCCTCCTCTAAGGACCAGGGTGACCAGCCTACCCAGTTTGAGTTTGCATGAGACTAAAAGGTTTGCTGGGATATAAGACTGGCTGAGAAAGTCTCAGGCAAATCATGAGTCACTCTACTAAAGACATCCTAAATGAATCCTACGATGAAATGGAGTTCCCAATATGGTTACATTTAGTTTCAATTCATCTGCCTAATACCTGAGGGATGATTGCGCAGGAAAGGAAACTGTTGAATAAAGTCATCAAGGCTGACCGTAAAGAGTCCACAAACTCAAAAAGTGCTACACCTCACTCCCTTTCCAGTGGTTCAGCTGTAAACCAAATGCCTACACCTATATGTTTTGGACCTAATATTTTCATTTAGCGAATCCTTAAGAAAGCTTCCATGTCTGGGCCTAAGACATGAAGTACGTTCATTTTCAGCAATCATCAAATCAATGAGGTTCTTCCAGAATAGAGCAGAGTGAACATATGCTTTTCATTCCGGGATAGCTTTATATAATCCCTGGCAACACAAATACCGTATTTGGCCCATGGTAGGGGCTCAATAAATAATTCATTATATATAATATTAATCAGGAAATTCGAGCAGATTGTAGACTTTCTGGGCCTTTGCTCTTTGTTAGAATGAAGATACTAAAAACAATTATTACTTTATTGTAGAAAGTTTTTGGGTTTTTTTTGTGTGTGTTTTCTTTATCAATACCTCTTAAAATAGTTATGGCAGTTCTCCCCCAAGGTACTAAATTTTCCATTTTTGTTTTTAAATGGAGTGTAGCTACTTTGCTCTGCAACCAAAGTTAATGCACTAGATACTTGGTGGGAAGAAAGGATTCCTTAGATTAGGTATTCTCGGCTGGGCTCAATGGCTCACACCTGTAATCCCAGCACTTTGGGAGGTCGAGGCGGGTGAATCACCTGAGGTCAGGAGTTCAAGACCAGCCTGGCCAACATGGTGAAACCTTGTTTCTACTGCAAAAAAATACAAAAATTAGCTGGGTGTGGTGGCAGGTGCCTGTAATCCCAATAACTTGGGAGGCTGAGGCAGGAGAATCTCTTGAACCTGGGAGGCAGAGGTTGCAGTGAGCTGAGATCATGCCACTGCACTCCAGCCTGGGCAACAGAGTGAGATTCCATCTCAAAAAAATAAATAAATAAATAAAAATAAATAAAATAAAATTAGGTGTTCTCAAATTTCATTGTATATGGATTAATTTGTACAACTTGACAAAATGCAGATTCCTGGCTCCCAGTCTTCAGAGACTTCCATTCAACTGCTCTAGGTTTTGACCTAGAAATCTGCATTTTAAAATAAGCATCTGGGCTCTCTGCCATGTGAGGATGCAAGAAGGTGTCTGTCTGCAAGCCAGGAAGGGTACCCTCACCAGACACAGCTTATGCCAGTGTATTGGATTTCCCAGCCTCCAGAACTGGGAGAAATAAATTTCTGTTGTTTAAGACTATCAATAAATCAGTAAACAAACATCTGAGCTGATTGGGATATAGGTAGTTTTAAGAGCATATTTTGAGAAACTCTGCCCTAGTGAATGAAGACTGTAGATGTATTTTTGCAAAAATCTCCATCACCTCAGCCTAAAAGGCCTATCTGGTCATCTGAACCTTTAACCCAACTGGAATACATCAAGAAATCAAGGCAAGGAAGCCTCGTGATGAAATTCAGGATAGAACACCTTTGGAAGGAAAAACAAATCTGAAATCTTTGGATAAGTAAACACAGTAAACCTGACTCTATTCATTGCTCATTAGAAGTAATTCACTTGACAGTGATTTAGAAAGGATAGAACTTCAACAAATACATAAAATTATGTAACAGTAATTATGCCAGTATAAGTCACTTGGTTACCTTGGTTGTTTTAAAAATATCATAAAAGGATAATTTCAATTGTTATTTTTTAATTTTTTAAATCATGTCTTCTGAATCATATGAACCATTATTTTGATAAGGTAAATGAAGTAGAATGGGTGGAGAAAGAAAAGTAAAGCAAGAATATGAAGCTATACCTGAAGCTGTACTTGAAGCTACAATAGACAGAATGATATGGAACACAATGGAGTAACTCTTCAGCCATTTTAAAAAATGAGATCCTGTCATTTGCAACAACATGGACAGAACTGTAGGACATTATGTTAAGTGAAATAAGCCAGGCACAGAAAGACAAACTTTGCATGTTCTCACTCATTTGTGGGAGCTAAAAATTTAAAAAGTTGAACTCATGGAGATAGAGGGTAGAATGATGGTTATTGGGGGCTGGGAAGAATAGTGGTGGGAGGTAGGAGGGAAGTGAGAATGGTAATGGGTACAAAAATATAGTTAGATGGAACAAATAAGATCTAGTATTTGATGACAGCAGGATGACTACAGTCAACAATAGTGTGCATTTTTAAATAACTAAAAGGGTATAATTGGAATGTTTGTAACAAAGAAATGATAAATGCTTGAGGTAATGGATACTTCATTTACTCTGATGTGATTACAACAGATTGTATGCCTTTATCAACATATATCATGTACCCTATAGATACACACACCTACTATGTACCCATAAACTTTTTTTAAAAATAAAAAAAAGCTAAACTAAAAAATAATAATAAGAAATAAGATAGAATCAAGGAAAAAATAATGGAAATTTAAAATTTCAAAAGATTGGAAGAAGTAGAAAGATGAATTGATAACTCCATTCTGTAAAAAGGAGAGAACTAGAAAAAAAAAGACAACAACAAAGTTCAAAGAACATATTGCTATAAATCTACTTTCCATACTTTTATGTTTTTAAACTTTACACATAATTTTAAATGAGTATCTATAAAAAGAAGTTATATATAATTTTCTTATGCTATCAGGGTAGTACTAATCCACAATCTGCATTTCTACATAACCTTTTTCTCAAGCAGCATTGCCAAGTGTACTTTTTAAAAACTTCTACCAAAAAATGTTTTCTAGAACTGGGAAATTTACAATCCACAATATTTTATTTAACTTAAATACAGTACTGTTCAAATGATACTATCTGTGAAAAATCGGGATTGAGCAAAACCAGAATTGCTTCAGATATCTAACCCTACTATATAGCCTCATTAGCAGAAGTTTTAAGGCATAGATGAAAGAGTGATCTCCCTAGGATTCAATTGGCACCTTCATAATGCCCCTGCCTATGGTTTCTTAAATAGGGAGGAGATGGGAACGATTGGGTAAGAATAACAAAGATATAAATGCATTAGTTAAAATAGAAGAAATAATAGTTGAAATGTTAATTCTCAATTCCTGTAACAACAGATTGATAGATGATGCATAAAAAAAGAACAGATGCTGTGGTTTTCAGGATGCACTTGGCTTCCCATCCTTTATAACCCAGAGCAATTTTTGTAAGTAGGTCACTTGCCTGCTCTCATTTACCTGATTCTAGGTAAGGCCCTTGAAAGTATTTAGAAAATAATAGGTACCGGTACTTAATATTTTAAAAATTAAGATTGCATAAAACCTTCCTCCTCCCACCCGTTTCTCTAATAGCCAGAATAACTGATAACCTTGAAGAATATGTAAAACTAAAATGAACAAGAATAATTTGAGATCTTTTATCTTCTAAGCACAAGTACATTGAACTCTGTATCCATTCTTTTAGTTCCCGTAATTCACTTTGCTTAGCACTGGCATAGTACTCAGCTCACAGAATTATAGCTGAAGTCTTTATTCTCCTGTAAGATATTATCATCTTGAAAAAAGAGGATGCCTAGGACATAGGAGAGGCTTAACAAGATTTAACCTGACTAGAGAGAAAAGAGGATGCCTAGGACATAGGAGGGGTATAGATTTAACCTTACTAAAGAGAAAAAAAAGAAGGAAGGGGGAGGAAAGACAAGTGGTCCAAAGGTATGACATACGATTCAAGCCATTTTACTGATGATAATTTTATGATTGCCCTATCCTGATATGTCCATCAGAAACTGTCCAATCGGGGGAGTCTTCGTATCTATAGGGTGTAAAAATGTGGACTTTTACAGACCTGGGTTTGAATTTAAGATCTGCCGTTTACTGACTCTCTTACTTTGGACAAATTACTTATGCTCTCAAGCCTCAGTTTCCTTATATTTAATGTGGGAACAGTAACAGTACACATGCCATGGATTTGCACTAAGAAATAAATGAGACAATACATGTAAAGTGCTGCGCTCAATGCCTGGCACTTAGCAAGTACTCAGTAAACATGCTGGTGTAATACCCCAGATGATATTTTCATTACACGATGAGATGATATTCTCTCATTCCTAGATTCTGTAAGGACAATGATGTTTTCATATCTCCCCTGTGTTTGCATGAGGACCTTACCTCTCCAGTTTTCAACCATGGCATCTTGTCTGAAATGTTTATCGTCTCTGACTTGTGAAGAAGCTGTGCCTCTCTGTCCCACTGACCTCACATTCCCATTCTTAATACACCCCTCTGGCTGAGTCTTACTGATCAGTAGTCTATAAAGCATTTATAATAGTTATATAAAACCTGTAAGATTTCATCCTTATGACCCAAAGGTAATTAAGTTTAACATATTTATCGATCCATGAAAATAACTGTATGGATATTTCTCAGTTCACTGAAGACCATCATTAATATTAGCTGTTATTCCCATCTGTCAAGTAACAACCATTTATTGAGTGTACATTCTTTGCTTTTATGAATTTCTAAAGATTGAAACATCTTATAAAAATGCAAGTCCTCATACAGCTGTTGATTTTAAGTTAGAGGTTTGCCCTATATTTCATTCCTTCATTTGTTGCTTACTTTTCCTTACTTAGATTGCTGAGTGGATTTTGCACAAGAAAAAGAAATTAATTTAGTAGATGAAAGTGAGATGCTGAACAAGCCTTGAGATTTGAGAAGTCAATACTTTGCATGTCTTATCTTTTCTCTGCAAATCACAACCTTCCTATTAACCTCAGGGACAACCACAACATCAGAGCTATTATTCTACATATAAAATTTAATTTATTTGTGCACAACACTTTTTTTTTTAACTTTTAGAGATGGGGCTTGCTCTGTTGCCCAGGTTGGAGTGCAGTGACTGGATCATAGCTCACTGCAGCCTCAAACTGCTGGGCTTAAGCAATCCTCCCAACTTGGCCTCCCAAAGCATTGGGATTACAGGCAGGAGCCACCATGCCCAGCCAAATACCAACACATTTTTTTTTTTAATTTACTATGGGTAATTCATAGAAACATTCCCAAAGTTGAGGGAGCTTTACTGAGCAAAAGAAATGATATATCCTGTTCAGACACTGAATGTATTTTTGCCAAAGGCCAGGGCAAAGCTGGCTGATTTTAGGTGTTAAGGATGAAATACCTACTAGGTCTTCTTTCACCTAGAGGGGCCCAGCAGCAGTTCACTGGCAAGCTGATGTTAAAAATCTCCCTTCTTCCCCTTTTATTGTCATTGTTTCTGGAACCAGAAAACAGCAGCAGCAACAACAACAACAAAGGGGAAAAATAAATCAAAGCCTATAACTTGTTTTACAGAAGTACAGGAAACTAAGTATACTAAATTGGCAGGGATGAAAGTCTCATTCAACTTCAAAATTGTATACCTGATAGATTTTCACAAAGCTTTCTACTTTCTAGCCTGCTGCTTATTCAGTTGAAATACCAGCAATTCTGAAGCCTTTGAATGCCCAAGTAAGGCCTAGTGCTAGAGGCATGCCCCTACCCATTTCTTTATGCCTTCTGAGTTTTCAAGTTAATGAGAGATCAGAAAAGGGGAGAGTAAAGGAGAGTAGACAAACAGGCTGACTCCCCAGTCATGTTTTCTTCTTCTATAGTGTTTTGTAAAAAGCTGAAGAAATGCTAATAATTCTTAGCTGGCTAAGAGCAGCTTTAGAATTCTGTCCAGATATTCTTGAACCTCTGGCTGGACCGTGTGCCACCTTCCACATTACAGTCCCTCCATCACTTAATCCTACTTATGTTATATAAACTAGCTTTCTATATATAGTGTCCTCACAGGCTAGTGTTTAAGAAACCTCTTCTGTCCTTCTCTCACCCCTTCCTTGGGACTCTTGGAAATAAACAGGTGAAGGAGTTTAAATGAATGATGTCTAAAGCCATGGAATACAGTGATTGTATTTTGTCTTGTTTTTGATAACTAATCATATTTCTTCAGTTTAATCAATCATAATGATTTACAGCACCTGAACACACACTCTTAGGCCAAAAAGAGAAGACAACTAAAAGTCTCTCTAGTGGTACCCATTGCCTCCTCATTCTATAGGAAGAAGGGGTCCATGACACTTCATTTTAAAGATCATTCTCAAAATCTATTTCTGAACCCAACACAGGAAATTTATCAAGCATAGAGTGCCAAGTAGGTGAAGAACAAATATAGTCTCTGCTGAAGTAGTTTGAAGCATGCAGGATGCAGATTATGGCTGTTTTATTCAGTATTTAATATACTATTATTTACTGTTACTAAATATGATACTGTTTATATAATGTCATAATGCTAAATATTTAATAATTTAATAAATTCTGTTTCAGTATTTATGCAGTATTTGAGAAATTCTAAATTATGACAGTACTCAATGAGAGGTACCAGCTCTTTGGCCTGTCACATGTCAGGTAGCCTTTCTGGGTTTCCTCCTCTGAAATGAAAGTACAGGCATACCTCATTTTATTATGCTTCCCTTTATTGTGCTTTGCAGATATTATGATTTTTGCAAATGGAAGGTGTGTGGCAACGCTGCATCTAGCCAGTGTGTCAGTGCCATTTTTCCAACAGCATGTACTCACTTTGTGTCTCTGTGTCTCATTTTGGTAATTCTTGCAATATTTCAAACATTTAAATTATTACATCTGTTATGGTGATCTGTGATCAGTGGATCTTTGATCTTACTGTTGTAACATCTGGGCACCACAGACCACAGCCATGTAAGGCAGTGAAATTAATAAATGTTGTGTTCTGACTGCTCTACCAACCAGTCAGTCTCCTATCCCTATCCCTCTCCTCAGGGCTTGCTTTTCCCTGAGACACAATAATATTGAAATTAGACCAGTTAATAAGCCTACAGTGGCCTTTAAATGTTTAAGTAAAAGGAAGAGTCACACATCTCTCACTTTAAATCAAAAGCTAGAAATGATTAAGCTTAGTGAAAAAAGGTTTGTTGAAAGCTGAAATAGACCAAAAGCTAGGCCTCTTGAGTCAGACAATTAGCCAAGTGATGAATGTAAAGGAAAAGTGGTTTTTTGTTTGTTTGTTTGTTTATTGGTTTTAAGAGACTGGGTCTTACTCTGTTGCCCAGGCTTGAGGGCAGTGGCATGATCATAGCTCACTGCAGCCTCAAACTCCCAGGCTCAAGCAATCCTCCCACCTCAGCCTCCTAAGTAGCTGGGACTACAGGTTCACACCACTGAGCCTGGCTAATTTTTTTTTGTTTTTTGCAGAGATGGGATCTCATTTTATTGCCCAGGCTGGTTTCAAACTCCTGGTCTAAAGCATCCTCCCATATTGGCCTCCCAAAATGTTGGAATTACAGGCATCAGCAACTGTGCCTGACCTAGAAAAGTTCTTAAAGGAAATTCAAAGTGCTGCTCCAGTGAATACATGCATAAGAAAGCAAAAACAGCCTAATGGCTGACATGGAGAAAGTTGTGAATGGTCTGGGTAGAAGATCTAACCAACCACATTCCTACAACTTAATTCAGAGCAAGTCCCTCTCTTCAATTCTGTGAAGGTTAAGAGAGGCAAGGAAGCTGCAGAAGAAGGATTTGAAGCCAGCAGAGGTTAGTTCATGAGGTTTAAGGAAGGAAGCTATCTTCATAACATGTGAGTGCAAGGTGAAGCAGCAAGTGCTAATGGAGAAGCTGCAGTAATTTACTCAGAAGATCTAGCTAAGATCATTGATGAACGTGGCTACACTAAACACAGACTTTCAGTGTAGACAGAACAGCCTTATTGGAAGAAAATGTCATCTGGAACTTTTATAGCTAGCGAAGAAAAGTTGATGCCTGGCTTTAAAGCTTCAAAAACAGGCTGACTCTCTTTTTAGGAGCTAATATAACTGATGACTTTAAGTTGAAACCAATGCTCATTAGTCATTCTGAAAATCCTAGGGCCCTAAGAGTTACTCTGTATCTACTCTGCCTGTGCTTTATAAATGGAACAACAAAACTGGGATGACAGCACATCTTTTTACAGCATGGTTTTCTGAATATTTTAAGTTCACTATTGAGACCTACTGTTCAGAAATAAATGATTCATTTCAAAATGTTAACTGCTCATTGACAATGCACTTGGTCACTCAAGAGCTCTGATGGAGATATATAGCAGAATGTTGTTTACATGCCTGCTAACACATCTTCCATTCTGCAGTCCATAGATCAAAGAGTAATTTCAACTTTCAAGTCTTACAATTTAAGAAATACATTTTATAAGGCTATAGCTATCATAGTGATTCTGCTGATGGGGAATCTGGGGAAAGTAAATTGAGAACCTTCTGGAAGGGATTCATTTTTTTATTTATTTATTATTTATTTCTTTATTTGAGACGGAGTATTACTCTGTCACCCAGGCTGAAGTGTAGTGGCGTTATCTCGGCTCATTATAACCTCTGCCTCCCGGATTCAAGCAAGTCTCCTGCCTCAGCCTCCCGAATAGCTGGGACTACAGGCATCTGCCACCATGCCCAGCTAATTTTTTGTATTTTTGTAGAGACGGGGTTTCACCATGTTGGCCAAGATGGTCTCGATCTCCTGACCTCATGATCCACTGGCCTCAGCTTTCCAAAGTGCTGAGATTACAGGCGTGAGCCACCTCTCCCATCCAGGATTCATCATTCTAAATGCCATTGAGAACATTCATAATTCATAGGAGGTCAAAATATTAACATTAACAAGTGTTTGGAAGAAGTTGGTCTAACCCTCCTACGTGATTTCTAGGAGTTCAAGACTTTAGTGAAGAAGTCACTGCAGATGTGGTATAAATAGCAAGAGAACTAAAATTAGAAGTGGAGTCTGAAGATGGGATTGAATTGCTGCCATCCCCTGATAAATCTTGAACAGATGAGCTACTTCTTATGAATGAGCAAAGAAAGTGGTTCCTTGAGATGGAATCTACACCTGGCGAAGATAATGTGAACATTGTTGAAATAACAAGGGATTTAGAATATTATATCAACTTAGTTGATAAAGCAGTGGCAGTGTTGAGAAAATTTACTGCAATCTTGAAAGAAGTTCTACTATGGGTGAAATGCTATCAAACAGCATCACATACTGCAAAGAAATATTTTCTGAAAGGAAGGATCAAATGTTGCCTCTACCCCCAACCTTCCACATATGATGAGTGGGGAATAACAGTAGGACACTGAGCCTAAAGAAAAATAATGCCCTTCATTTGTGGAAGGATCGGCTGACTATTAAGAATGTTGCCAAGGCTTGCAAATGTCAGAAAGCAAATGCAAGCAGCATGAAATAGCAGTAAAGTAAGGGCCAGATCAAAAGCTGAAAAAGGAAGTATGGTTAATATAAATACATCCTATCTTTCACACCAATCATGATTTTTCAGAATATGAGCTCATGAACAACTGAGGAAGATTCTTTTCTGCTTTATTACCAACTTTCTTGCTTTATTCTCTTACAAATTCCGTATTTTCTTGAATTTTGCCAATGGAGGTTTTACCTAACATGGCACCTTTTAGGAATGTAATCATCCCCACTCTCAATTGGTGAGAAATTACTGTAACAAATTCTGAAACACTTACATAGATTCTTATGAATCATGTTATGTTTTTTTTCCCCCCGTCTTATGGTGCTGAATGAATCATGTTTAATTGAGAATTAGCTAAGGGGAAGAGTAGAGCGGTAAGGACATAGATTTATCTCTATTTGTATTTTCATTTACTACTTTTATCAAGAATAATAGCATTTTACCTCTTTTTTGTTGGTTTTTAAATACCACTCTCTGGAAAGTAAATTCAGAACTAATAAACTCCTTACCTATTCAGCATAATCCAATTTATTGTTAATTCCGTTATCTATTAACATAGTAAATAGTGTGTTGGCTGGTAACACTTCTCTCACAGAAGTAACAAACCAACCTCAAACTTAAGAATAATAAGGCAAGGCTGGGCACAGTGGCTCACGCCTGTAATCCCAGCACTTTGGGAGGCCGAGGTGGGTGGATCACAAGGTCAGGAGATTGAGACCATCCTGGCTAACATGGTGAAACCCTGTCTCTACTAAAAATACAAAAAAACTAGCCAGGCATGGTGGCGGGTGCCTGTGGTCCCAGCTACTCGGGAGGCTGAGGCAGGAGAATGGCGTGAACCCGGGAGGTGGAGCTTGCAGTGAGCCAAGATCACACCACTGCACTCCAGCCTGGGTGACAGAGCGAGACTCCATCTCAAAAAAAAAAAAAGAATAAGGTACATGCCTCTTTTTTTCTTGAGAAAGACACCTGTTCCAGTGGATAGAAATGGCTAGGGAAGATCTATATCTATGTCTAGAAAGATATAATTTCAACAAATCACAGACTCTCAGGATTAAAAGGAATACTGAATGTTATTGAGTCTTCAACCAAAGGCAGTTTGGATTAGAAAGAATGTTTGCTGTGGAATTAGAGGTCCTGGATCAAATCACAGCTTTACCACTTAATGACTGCACATTTTGGGTAACTTATTTAACCTCTCTGAGCGTTGGTTTTCTCATCTATACAATAGGGATAGTGTCTACATTATAGAGTTGGTGAGAAGATTGGAGATAAGCTACATAAAGGAACTAGGACAGACACCATAAACATTTTAGAAATGATTGTGTTTGTTGTCGTCATAATTATCTCACCAATGGACTTTGAACTAACTTAAACATTCTGGTGACATAGGATTCACAAACTGCTCCAGTTGTCATCTCATGTTCAGAGAACCCTTAAGTGTTACGTCTTCCCTTTACTGAGCCTAAATATTTTCCTCTAGAACTTTTATCCATTATTCTCATTCTTGCCAGTGAGGCTACACAGATTAGGTCTATGTGACCAAATTAAGTGTGAAACTAGAATGGAATATATGCGTCAAGAGTGGTGTGACCAGTGTAGATACTATATATTTATCATCACAATTTAGGATCGAACTATCTTCCTTTTGCTAGTAACCACCCTTTTGATACCTATTGAATTTGTTGTTCATAAAGCCTATTCTTCACTAGAATTTGTATCCTGCATGCTGTACCAGTCACAATTTTGAGGGAGAGACTCAAGTGTAGAGCCTTACAATTTAATTTGTGTCATATTTATCAATAAATGTTAAATTCCTTATGATACAACAAATATAACTTGGCTCTTTAATCAGTTATAATGTCATATGGCATACCCATAAGTTAATGTGACTGACAGGTGGTTAAGAACCTGGTGCATTTTATTTAACAAACACTTTATATAGTATTTAATATATGCCAGCTACTGTTCTAGGTGCTTTACATATATCAACTCATATAATTCTCATAACAAATCTGTGTAGTAAGTACTATAATTATCCTCAGGTAAGGAAATTGAGGCACGGAGAAGTTAAGTAACTCTTTCAAGGTCAAATAGTAAGTACTAAAGCCAGGATTAGACCGGGACTATCTAATTTTAGAACCTGTATTCATACTCATTATGCCCTGTTCCCAAAATTTTCTGTTACATAGATTGTTGTGACTTTTTTTTTTTTTTTTTGTTAGACAGGGTCTCGCTCTCTCACCTAGGCTGGAGTACAGTGACAGTGACCACTGCAACCTCCACCTCCCAGGTTCAAGCGATCCTCCTGCTTCAGCACCCCCACACCAGGCAACATAAGAAGACCCCCATCTCTCCAAAAAAATTAAAAAAGAATTGTCAGGGTATGGTGACCCATGCATGTAGTCCCAGCTACTTGGGAAGCTGAGGTGGGATGATCGCTTGAGCCCAGGAGTTTGAGGCTGCAGTGGGCCATAACTGTATCATTGCACTCCAGCCTGGGCAACAGAGTGAGATCCTATCTCAGAAAAAAACAAAAACAAAACAACATGGCTGCAGTGGGCCGTGTTTGTGTGGGTCTGTTTCTAGGCTGTTGATTCTGTTCCACTGATCTTAAGTGTCTATTGTTTCACCAATACTAGATTATGTTGATTAATCTAGCTTTATAGTACAACTTAAAATCAGGTAGTTTCATTCTTCAACCTTATTTTTCTTTTTCAAACATTTTGACTTTTCTAATTATTTTAGATTTCTATATTAATTTTAGAATAAGCTTGCTATATTTTAAAATTTAAAATTATAATTTGTATAATTTTTTTTTTTTTTTTTTTTGAGGCAGAGTCTCGCTCTGTCGCCCGGACTGGAGTGCAGTGGCCAGATCTCAGCTCACTGCAAGCTCCGCCTCCTGGGTTTACGCCATTCTCCTGCTTCAGCCTCCCGAGTAGCTGGGACTACAGGCGCCCGCCACCTCGCCCGGCTAGTTTTTGTATTTTTAGTAGAGACGGGGTTTCACCGTGTTAGCCAGGATGGTCTTGATCTCCTGACCTCGTGATCCGCCCGTCTCGGCCTCCCAAAGTGCTGGGATTACAGACTTGAGCCACCGCACCCGGCCAATTTGTATAAATTTTTAAAATGCAATTTAAAATTTTATTAATTTTAGAATCAGTTTGCTATATTTTAAAATTGTGTTTTGTGAGTTCTGTTGAGATATCTAGTGGAATTGAATTAAACTATAGATTAGTTTGATGGGTTGAGTCTTCAGTTCTCTTTCTTTCCAGAGATTGCAGTCTTGCTATGTTACCCAGGCTGGAGTGCAGTGGCTATTCACAGGCATGATCCTGCTACTGATCAGCATGGGAATTGTGACCTGCTCCCTTTTTTGCCTGGGCTGGTCCACCCCTCCTTAGGCAACCTGGAGTACCACCCCCAGGAGGTCACCATATTGATGGTAAACTTAGTGCTAACACCCAAGCAGCATAGTGAACTACTGGGCTCAAGCACTTCTCCTTCCTCAGACTCCTGAGTACCTGGTATTTTTCCAGTTCTGAACATAGTATATCTCTCCATTTATTTATAGTTAGATATTCTTTGATTGCTTTCATTAATGTTTTGTAGTTTTCAGCATACATATTCTATTAATGTTTTGTTAAATTTGTACCTTAGTATTTCAATATTTTTGGAGCTATTGTAAATGGTATTGTTTAAAAAATATTAGTTTCCAGTTGTTCATTGCTGATATATGGATGTAAAATGTTGTGTGTGTTTACCTTTTGTCCTGTGACTTTACTAAAGTCAGTTCTAGGAGCTTTTTTAAAATCACTTATTTGGTTTTCTATGTAAACAATCATGTCATCTGCAAATAGATATTTTTATTTCTTCCTTCCCTATCAGTATGTCTTTTATCTTCTTGCCTTATTACACTGAATAAAATTCCAATATAATGTCAAATAGCAATGGTGAGTGAAGACATTCTTACCTTGTTCCTGACCTTAAAGGGTAGAATTCAGTCTTTCACCACATGTGATATGATATTAGATGTTGGCTTTTTGTACATAACCTTTATGAGGTTGTGGAAATCCCCTTCTACCCTCGTCTGCTGAGAATTTTTTTTTTTTTAATCTGAATGGATGTTGAAATCTGTCAAATTTTCTTCCTCTCCTTTCCTTTCCTTTCCTTTCTTTTCCTTTCCTTTCCTTTCCTTTCCTTTCCTTTCCTTTCCTTTCCTTTCCTTTCCTTTCTTTCCTTTCTCTCTCCTTCCTTCCTTCCTTCCTTCCTTCCTTCCTTCCTTCCTTCCTTCCTTCCTTCCTTCCTTCCTTCTTTCTTTTTTCTTTTTTTTTTTTTTGATGGAGTCTCACTCTGTCGCCCAGGCTGGAGTGCAGTGGCACGATCTTGGCTCACTGCAACCTCCACCTCCTAGGTTCAAGCAATTCTGCTTCATCCTTCTGAGTAGCTGGGACTACAGGCATGCGCAACCACACCTGGCTAATTTTTGTATTTTTTGTAGAGATAGGGTTTCACCATGTTGGTCAGACTGGTCTCGAACTCCTGACCTCAGGTGATCTGCCCGCCTTAGCCTCCCAAAGTGCTGGGATTACAGGCATGAGCCACCAAGACCGACCTGTTAAATGCTTTTTATGTATCAAATGACATGATCAAGTAGCTTTTCCTCTTTAGTAATACGGTGGAGTACATTGATTGATCTTTAGAATATTGATCCAGCTTTGCATTTTCAAGATAAACTTCATTTTGGCATGGTATATAATATTTTTATATACTGCTGGATTCAATTTGTTAGTATTTTGTTGAAGATTTTTGTGTCAAAATCCAAGGCAGGTATTGGTGTATAGTTTTTTCTTGTCCTGTCTTTGTCTGGCTTTGGTATCAGAATAATGCTGTTTTTATAAAAATAAATTGGTAAATGTTCCCTCCTCTTCTATTTTCTGGAAAGAATTTGTGTAGAATTGGTATTAATTCACCTTTAAATGATTGATAGAATTTGACAGTGTAACCATCTGGGCTTGTAAAATTTTTTTGAGAGATTTTAAACTAAATTCAATTTCTTTACAGGTATAGGATTCTTCAGGTTATTTAAATTTGCTTATGTGAGCTTTGGTGGTTTGATTTTGAGGAATTAGTCTATTTCACATAGGTTGTCATATTTATGTGTGTTGAGTTGTTCATAGTATTTCCTTATTTTTAGAACACCATTGCATTTGTAGTGATATCTTCTCTTTCATTCCTGATATGGTAAGTTGTGGCTTTTCTTTGTAATCTTGCAAGAGATTTGTGAATTTCACTGGTCTTAAAGAACCAGTTTTTTGTTTCATTAATTCTTCTCTATTGATTTTCTGTTTTCAATTTCATTCATTTCTGCTCCTAGCTTTTAAAAATTTTCTTCCTTCTGCTTGATTTGAGTTTATTTTATTATTATTAACTTTTTAGCTTCTTAAAGATCAGTGACATGAGACCTTTCTTCTTTTTTAATGTCAATATTTCATGTTATAAATATAAATTTCCCTCTAAGCATTGCTTTAGCTGAATCCCATTCCACAAATTTTCATATGTTGTGTTTTCATTTTCATTCAGTTCAAATTATTTTTTCCTTTTGGCTTCCTCTTTGACCCATGGATTACTTAGAAGTATAATGTTTATAAATGTTTGGAGATTTTACTTTTATTTATTTCTAAGTTTATTGTATTATGACTGGAAAGCATATTTTATATGATTTCAATTCTTTTTTAGGCTGGATTATGTTTTGATGAATGTGCCATGTACATTTAAAAGAGTATGTATTCTGCTATTGTTGAGTGGAGTATTTTATAAATATCTATTAGGTACAGTTGGGTTGATGGTATGGTTCAATTTTTCTATATTTTTGGTGATTTTCTGTTTACGACTTCCATCCATCCCTGAGAGAAGAGTATTGGTGTTTCCAAATATAATTGTGGATTTGTCTGTTTCTCTTTTCAATTCTATCAGGTTATGATTCACACATCTTATAATGCCCTTCTTTATCTCCAGTAATTTTCTTTGCTCTGAAGTCTACTTTGTTTGATATTAATATAACTGTTCTCGCTTCCTTTTGGTTAGTGTTCTCATGGCATATATTTTTCTATTTTTAACATACCTGTATAAATGTATTTTGAATTGAGTTCTTTTTTACAACACATACATAGCTCAGTCATGTTTTTGCGTACGTTTTACTAGTCTGTTTTAGTGGGTATATTTAGGTTTTTTCTCAATGTAATAATTGATATATTCAGATTTAGGCCTGCCATTTTATTTATTTGTTTTCTGTTTGTTTCCTTTTATTTTCTTTCATGTATCTGTTTTCTCTTTCCTTACCTTCTTTTGGGGCATTTGTATATGTTTTAAAATTCCATATTTTTGTTAGTTTTTGACTATATGTTCTTTTTAAAAAAGTTTTTACACAACCTACTTAGAATCAGTATTTTAACACTTCAAGAGGGATATAGAAATGTTATAATCATTTAGCTCCCATTACCTTGCCCTCTTTATGTTGTAGTTGTCTTATGTATTGTATTTACATACACTGAAAACCCCATTAATGTTATCAGTTTTGCTTTCAAACATGAAACAAATTTTAAGAAACTTAAGAGGTGAATTGTTTATTTTATTTACCATTTCTGTTTTTCCTTCTTTATTCCTTGTTTTTGTTTTGTTTTGTTTTTTTTAGAGTCAGGGTCTTGCTCTGTCACCAAGGCTGGAGAGCAGTGGCACAATCATAGCCCACTGTAACCTCAAATTCCTGGGCTAGAAGTGATCCTCCTACCTCAGCTTCCAAGTTGCTAAGACTACCACCATGTCTGGCTCCTCCTTTATTCTTGATGTTTCAGGTTACCTTATGATGTCATTTCCCTCTGTCTGAAGAAGTTCCATTTGTAATTCTTTAGAGCAGGTATGCTGACAACAAATTATCTTTGTTTTCCTCCCCCCAAAATGTGTTTATTTCAAATTTAATCATGAAGGATATTTGTGCTAAATATAGAATTCTGGGTTGACAGGTTTTTATTTTTAGCCCTTTAAGTTGTTCTACTTCATTCCACCCTCCATGGTTTCTGATGAGAAATCTACAGACATTCACATTGCTTTTCCCCTGTAAATAATGTATCATTTTTTTCTACTGGCTTTCAATAATTTTTCTTGTTTCAGTTTTTAGCAGTTTGATTATGATGTGTTTGGGCATGAATTTCTTTGGTTATACCCTGTTTGGTGTTCTCTGAGTTTCTTGAATCTGTAAGTTATGTTTTTCACCAAATTTAAGAAATTTTTATTCTTTCAAATATTTGTTACTACATTGTATTCTTTCCTCTCTTCTTCTGGATCTCCAATATCATAAATGTTAGATCTTTTGGTATTGTCCCACCAGTCCCTTAGGCACAGCTTTTTTTTCTCAATATTTTTTCTCTCCATTGTTCACATTGGATAATTTCTGTTGCCTCATCTTCAAATTCACCAACTGTTTCCTCTCTCATCTCCATTCTGTAATTGAGCCCATACAATTAGTTCTTTATTTGTTATTATATTTTTTAGTTCTGAATTTCAATTTCATTGTTTTTTTAATTGTATTTTGCATTTCTTTCAGGAACTTTTTTATCTTATGTTCTGGTACACTTTTCTAATAACTGTTTTAAAACTATAGTCAGCGAATTCCAGCATCTGTAGCATCCTGGCATTGTCTCTATTGTCTTTTCTTATGTGAGTTGAGATTTTCCTGGTTCTCTTACACTGAATAGTTTTGAATTGTATCCGAGACATTTACTATATTATAAGACTCTGGATTTTGTTTAAATCATATGGAGAATACTGATATTTTTGTTTTATCAGGTAATAGATCTGTTTTGGTTCAAGCCAAAAGTTCCAACCAACCTTCTATCAGTTGTAGTTTCAATGTCAATTCCATTTTCAAAAATAATATTTTGCTTTCCATGCTATTTAGATCTATCCTCTATGTTTACTACCAGTCAGTAGTGGTAGGGTGATGGAATTGTGTGTCCTTTAGTTCAGTCTCAAAGTCTTTTTGGTACATATGCTGTTTGCGATCAGATCCATCCTTGTGCAACTTGAAGGTGAGTCTAGGAGATTATAATCAGCTTAACTAATACTTCCCTGAATTCCTCCCTCTTCATGGTCTCTAGTACTTTCTTATTCCTAGGACTTCCTCTTTCAGTCCCACAGCCAGAAATCTAGTGCTTTAGCTACCCTACTGTGGTATGTACTTTCTGGGACTACACTATGTCCAGGGCTCAGCAGTGGAAGGACAGAGAAGAAAAAATCAACTGGTGTTTATCCCACCCTCCTGAGGCCCCAACTTCTCCACAGAAGAAGGTTCCCCTCCCTCAGAGATATTGGAGCCTGTGGCCACCTGCTGACATTGCAGTCATTACCACTGCTTGGTTAGCAGGATTTCTAGGGGCCTGGGGCACTAGAGAATGGAGAACAAAAGAAAAGAAATTAGCAGATTTCTCCCACACTCTCTGAGTATTAGGAGATGCTTTTCCTGCTCCTTGAGCCAGAACTAGAGGGCTTCTCCTGGGGCTCTGTCTGTCTGTGCCTATTCTGAGTTTCAGACTGCCTTATTTCTAGACTGAGGTTCTGATAGGGAAAAAACAAAAACAGAAAACTCACTGCTTGTTCAGTAGTACTTTAAATTCTAGTCTTTTTCCTCAATTCACTTGCTACTTTTTATCTTCCAGTGTCCTCAAGTAGCTGTTTCATGCATTCTATCTAGGTTTTATAACTATATTTAATAAAGACAGGGTGGGCTGGGCGCAGTGGCTCATGCCTGTAATCCCAACAGTTTAGAAGGCCGAGTTGGTCGGATCACCTGAGGTCAGAACTTGAAGACTAGCCTGGTCAACATGGTGAAACCCAGTCTCTACTAAAAATACAACAATTAACTGGGCGCAATGGTGCACACCTGTAGCCTCAGATTGTGCCACTGCAGTCCAACCTGGGTGACAGAGTGAGACTCTGTCTCAAAAAAAAAAGACAGGATGGAGTGTGCTTACTCCATCTTACCTAGAGCTGGAATGGAACATTGTTTTTAAATGGGTGTTATGGATTGAATGTTTTTGTCTCCTCAAAATGCACAAGTTGAAGCCCTAACCCTGAATGTAATGGTATTTAGCAATGGGGCCTTTGGGAGGTAATTAGGATTAGATGAGGTCATGAGAGTGGGGCATCATGATGGGATTAGTGCCCTTATAAGAGGAGACACCAGAGAGCTCATTCATATTCTCTCTCTCTCTCTCTCTCTCTCTCTCTCTCTCTCCCCCGCCCCTCCTTTTTGTGAAGACATAGAAAGAAGGCAGCTGTCTGCAAGCCAGAAAGAGAGGCTTCACCAGGAATTAAATCAGCTAGCACCTTGATTCGGGACTTCCCAGCCTCTCAAACTGTGAGAAAGTAGATTTCTGCTGTTTTCGTCATCCAGTCTATGGTATTTTGTTTTGGCACCTTGAGCAGACAAAGACAATTGCCAACATATTTATGAAAAAATTCTTGGTACTACATATTGCGTCATTCTTCCCAAATCAATCACTACTTTTCCTCATAATTCTACCTGTACATGTTTTCTTCAAGATTTATAACAAATTATAATTAGCTGAATTTCTAGACAGAAATAGAAACAAATCCCCCAAAACTAGGTGGGTAGCTTTAGAGATCCAATAATTTTGTGTCATGTAGTTGTAACACTTCAAATATATATATTTTGATATGTCTTTTTTGAATTAACTTATTGCTTAATTGTTTGGTCTTCAGTCACCTTGACTAAATTTGTCTGATGTTTCTGTAAATAATCTGAAGGCTAGGTGACCTAGGTCCTGTTTGGGCCAATTATTTTTATTTTTATCTCTGAGAAGCTTGCCTCAAAGAGAACTTTTGGTTAGGAGCCAATAGTCCATTTCTTTCACATACATCCTGTTAAACTATAAGAAATGAGGATCATATTGAATAAATATAAATGAGTAGAAAGAAGATAAAGCAATTTGCTTGTCTGCTGCAGATAGTAGTTTAAATAAATTTTTACCTAATAATAAACCGAACATGAGTAATTCTTGACCATCAAAAGAGAAGGACAAGTCCTTATAATTGGAGTGGAACTGGACTAGAACTAGGCTATTGTCTCAAGTGGGACGAAGACTCTAGAATAGATCAGTGAGCTTTGTACCTAAGGCAATTTCATGTTATGCACTATTGCTCTCCACCAGATGGATTTCTTTCTTTCTTCCCCCACACCCCAGTAATCTTTTCCATCTCATCCATTCCCTTTTCTTTTTCTCTTCCTCACAGTTTTTATATCTATGAACCTAGATTAATCAGTAGATTTAAAGAAGTAGTGGGATTTAAAGAAACTGCTGATCCTTGATCCTTTTTAAAAATCTGTCAACACCTCCCATCTTTTCCTTGTATGCTGCCTTTCTATTCCTGTTCCACCTTTCCATATTGTCCTTCACTTCATGGCCAGGCTTTAGCCCTGCCAGTGGTGGCCAGAGACATGAATTAACTCTGTTTGAGTCACTTAGGAATAAAAAGATTATTACTGACCTCAATTCTAGAATAAAAATACTGTGGTTTTTCTCTCCCACACTATAATTTTACTAAAATGTTACATAGTTCCAGAGTTAATCAGGATACTCTGTGAAATTAAACCTTAATTGTGATTTGGCTACTTCCTTCTTAGGGAAAATTAAAAGAGAAATATTAGAAAATGATAATTTCAGGCTGGATGCAGTGGCGTATGCCTATAATCCCAACACTTTGGGATGACAAGGTGGGAAGATTGCTCGAAGCCAAAGGTTTGAGACCAGCCTGGGCAACATAGTGAGACCCTGTCTCTAAAAATAAAAGTAAAAAAATTAGCCGGGTGTTGTGGTGTGCCCCTGTAGTCCCAGCTACTTGAAGACTGAGGTGGGAGGATCACTTGAGCCAAGAAGGTTGAGGCTGCAGTGAACCATGATTGCGCCATTACACTACAGCCTAGGTGACCGAGTGAGACCCTATCTCTGAAAAAGAAAAAATAAAATGATAATTTCATCAGAACTTGTTTGAAAGAGAAACGTTAGTTTCTTGAACAAAATTAGGAGTGCACATTTGAGGGAATTTTGGTTATTTCTACTGCAACTGAGGAAACAGGTATATTACTATGTTTGATTTGTAATTAACAAGGCCTCATATCCCTTTTTGCCCCCGCTTCAGGGAACAGAATATTTCTTAAGTTTGACATTTCCTCTCTTAATGTTCCCTTTGGAAAACATAAAATATAAATAGTGATTAAGGTCTTTCCAGATAATGTCCTGTACCAAAGTGTAGAAAGAACATACATAATGTCCCATACAAAAGCGTAGAAAGAACATAACATGACATGATAGTGTAAAGTAATATATGATGATATTTTCATCTCAGGGCTATATTATATCCAGCTGATAAGTTTATTTGTATGTTTGTTTATAATTGAAAAAGTATGTAGTCTTTTAGTCATGGAGCTTATCAATACTTATCAATACTCTCTGATACTTAAAAATACTGCTAGCATTATGAGAAGTACAAAGGTACTAAGATTTACCTAGTAATTTTTTTTTTAATCTCTAAGAAACTTCAGTGGAAGCAGGACTGCTTCCACTGAAGTGAAAGCTAAGATGTAGTTAGGAGTTGTCAAGCTTTACACTAGAGCCTATATGAAGTTTTGATTCTAAATGTTACTGTACCTTCTGACAACTGTGAATGAATGAACCTGGTTCTTGGGGAGCCCCTTCTGGTTTTCTCTTTGCACAGTTAAGCTGAGACTAGCATCATTCTAGTTTGCAGGCAACATTCTCTGGGAAGCTGGTCTACGGGGGAGCTGACATCTTCTGAACCTAGTCCCCACAGAGAACTTCAAATGAGTGGAATCAAGAGGTTACATGCATTCTTGCTCATGTCACAATGCTGGACATGTGACTTCAGAGAAGCATGTGCCAGGTCAATATGATTGAGCTGTTCCCACAATACAAAGCCTTGACCATAGAGCGATTCAGAGGCAAGTGCAGCCTTCTCAGACTCTTAACCAAAACATTGGTGTGACATAAAATTATAATAAAAGATATACAATTATTTCAAAAGTACTGTTTTACTGGGATATCTCAAAGGACTAAGAAAATCTTATCTCCTATCTTTTATTTGTTGATAGTTATTCATCATTCATTCAGCCTTTACTGAAAGCTTATCATGTATCAAACAATATGCCAGGTGTCAGAGAGGCAGCAAAGAGAGTACAATTGAGTTAGATAGAGTACCTGCACTCAATAATAATAACAGCTAACACTTATATAGTGCTTTCTGTGTGCCAGGCTTGTCCTAAGTGATTTTACACGCACACACCCTCGCTCAATCCTTATAAAAACCCAATGAGAGGCCGGGTGCGGTGGCTCATGCGGGTCATCCCAGCAACTTTGGGAGGCTGAGGCGAGCAGATCACTTGAGGTCAGGAGTTTGAGATCACCCTGGCCAACATGGTGAAACCCCACATCTACTAAAAATATAAAAATTAACCAGGCATTGTGGCAAGTGCCTGTCATCCTACCTACTCAAGAGGCCGAGACAGGGAAATCACTTGAACCTGGTAGGTGGATGTTGCAGCTTGCTGAGATCGTGTCACCACACTCCAGCCTGAGCAACAGAGTGAGACTCCATCTCAAAAAAAAAAAAAAAAATTAAAAACCCAAAGAGGTGGCTACTATTATCATCCCCATTTTACAGATGAGGACATGGGCACATAGAGATTAAGTAACTTGCCAAAGATCTCACAACTGGTAAGTGGCAGAGCAAAATTTGAAAACAAACAATCTTGTTCCAGAAACTGTACTTTTAACTTCATGATAAATAGCTTCCTGAGGAATTTATGATCTGAGTATACATAGTAAGTACCTCCCCTTCAAGGGTAAGGCAGTAGGTAGTGGTGAATAGGGAAGCAAAAGGTGACTCAGGTTAAGTAAAACAACACCAGGCATATCTGACTCAAGGAATGCTTCAGAGGCCGGGGGTGCACACCTGTAATCCCAGCATTTTGGGAGGCTGAGGCAGGAGGATCACTGGAGCCCAAGTTCAAGACCAGCCTGGACAACATGATGAAACCCTCTCTTTACAAAAAATACCAAAATTAGCTGGGCGTTGTGGCACATGCCTGTAGTTCCAGCTACTCAGGAGGCTGAGAGGTAGAAGGATCACTTGGGCCTGGGAGGTTGAGGCTGCAGTGAGCTATGATCGTGCCACTGCACTCCATCCTAGGCAATGGAGTGGGACTCTGTCTCAAAAAAAAGAAAAAGAGAAAAAAAGGAATGCTTCAGTCTGCTTCAAAGAAAAGAATGGAGTAATGTGAAGTATTAAATGTAGCAAGAGGCCACTGCAGTAGCTCACACCTGTAATCCCAGCACTTTGGGAGGCTGAGACGGGAGGATCACTTGAGCCCAGGTGTTCGAGACCAGCCTGGGCAACATAGTGAGACCCTGTCTCTTAAAAAAATAATAAAAAGTAAATAAAAATAAATGTAGCAAGAAATTGGAAATCTTTATCAACAGATAGCAATCCAGTTTAATGTTATGTGCATGGCCACAATCCTTATTCCACTGTATCCTCCTTTCACATATATATTATGAAGATTAATGAATACAATAATTCTGATAACATTTCTTTTCTCCCTTTCTCCCTCCTCTGGTAGAGTACTCACATAAAGGCTGCATTTACAGTTGAGGTTAGAACTTGTCTAGGCATGTCTGGTGAGCTGATGGGAGGAGTCTTCCAGGAGAGTATGTTCAGAATACTGGAAACCTTAGGGAGAAAACTCCTCCTGAAGGTAGAAAATTGCAGAAATTATAATATAGCCTCAGCTGCTATCAAAGAAGGATGGCTTTAGTACTTTTGGTAGAGAAGCAGTGTAGCAGCAAATTTTAAGAGATATATGAGAGGTATTTAAGTAGATCATGCCTGTAGGTCATTTAGTAGTAGTATGCAATTAATAAATATTCATTATTACTTGTGTGACAGTGCTCACCCCACATTGTCCTTATAGAAACATATTTGCAGACACCTGGGGAGAAAATGCAAATATGCCAGAGGGCTTCATAAGACCATACATACCCTTTAATGACTCCATTAAGTGTTGTCAACAAATGTTAGTAATAATAAATGTAGTTATTATCATTATTGTTCTTATTACAGCCCCATTTTATGTTATTACTGATTTTTTAATGGGGTCATTGAGAAAATAAGACTTCATTTTCAAAATATTTAAATGTCCAGTCAGATCCTGGCAGCAGCTGCAGCGGCTCTCCTTGCCATTTCCTTTTCACTTCTGGAAACATGGGCTCCCATGTGGCTGTCTTTGTCCAGTTGTTCAGTGACATGAAAGTGTGCAAGTCTTCAACACTAGAAAAGGCGAAGAAGTGCAAGAAGTTGCTGCTCTTCTGCCTGAGTGAGTACAAGAAGAACATCATCCTCGCAGAGGCCAACAAGATCCTGGTAATTAATGTGGACCAAACCATTGATGATCCCTATGCCACCTTTGTCAAGATGCTGACAGGTAAGGACTGCTCTACGCCCCCTATGATGCCACCAAGGACAGCAAGAAGAAGGACCTGGTGTTTGTCTTCTGGGCCTCTGAGTCTGCATCCATTAAGAACAAAATGATCTATGCCAGCTCCAAGGACACCATCAAGAAGAAGCTAGGGGTCAGCACCGTCATCTTCCTGGAGGACAAACCTTTGTGATCCCCTCCAGCCCCTTTCCTGGAGAATCCAGTAGTCCTAGACCTGCCCTCAGGGATTGCAGGCTGACCCCTTCCTACCAGACTGGAGGGGCTGGGGGAATCCCAGCAGAGGGAAGGCACTCCCTTCACCCCAATTACCAAACAGACCCCCAACTCCCTGGATTTTCCTCCTCTCTCCATCCCTGACAGTTCTGGCCTTCCCAAACTGCTTGGATATTCTGCTTCCTCTTGGGTTGAAGCAGACCAAGTTCCCCCAGGAACCCCAGTTGGGGAAGGCCTATATATATATTTTAAAAACAACCCCGCTCTCCACCTGTTCCTCCCCCTTCCCATGGTACAACTTCTAACCACAACAGTGACTCTGTGCTTGTCTGTTTAGTTCTGTGTATAAATGGAATGTTGTGGAGATGGCCCCTTCCCACGCCAGCTGGTTCCTCTCCCTTGGTTATGGCCACTAATGGAAACCAGACTAGTAAGCGACCTTTAATTTAAAAAAAAAAGAAAAGACAATAAAATAATACTCAAATGTTTAAGCAGATTTCCCTAAACAGAAAGAGTAGAATAGAATTCATATGAATAAGCAAACAATTTAATTGTTACTACTGGGCATTATGGTATGGATTTTGCTTTCCTACAGAAAATAACTCCACAACTGATTTTATTAGTATATAATTAATTTCTTGCTAAGAGTCATTTTCACTTATCTCGCCATTGGATATTTGTGAAATCACTAATATTTCTTTTATCCATCATTCATATGTAAGTAAATAAGTACCTTACTTCCTCTTTCCAGGCAAGCAGAGGTTCCAAATATAGCCATGTGTCACATAACAGGGATTTGTTCTGATAAATGAATCCATAGACAATTTTGTCTTTGTGCAAACATGATAAAGTGTACTTGCACAAACCTAGGTGGTGTAGCCCACTACACACCTAAGCTATGTGGTATAGCCTGTTGCTTCTAGGCTACAAACCTGTACAGCATGCTACTATACTGAGTATTGTAGGCAAATGTAACATAATGGTCAGTATTTGTGTATCTAAATATACCTAAATATAGAAAAGGTACAATAAAAAATATGGTATAAAAGATAAATGGTATACCTGCATAAGGCATTTACTATGAATGGGACTTGCAGGACTGGAAGTTGCGCTGGGTGAGTCAGTGAGTGAGTGGTGAGTCACTGTGAAGGCCTAGGACATTATTGTACACTACTGTAAACTGCATAAACACCGTACACACTAGGCTATAATTTATAAAAAATTTCTTCAATAAGTTATTAAATAATAACAAAGTAATAAGTTATTATTACATATCAATGATACTTTCTTTATATCCTATAAGCTTTTTTCTATTTTTAAATTAGTTTTTAAATTTAGTATTTTTTAAATTTTTTAAACTTATTTTGTTAAAAACTAAGACACAAAAACCCATGTAAGCACAGGCCTACACATGGTGAGGATCATCAGTATCACTGTCTTCCACATCCACATTTTGTCCACTGGAAGCTCTTCAGAGTTAGTAACATACATGGAGCTGAAGTAGAAGGAGTACACTCTAAAAGAACAATTAAAAGTATGGTATAGTAAATACATAAACTGGTAACAGTTGTTATCATTATCAAGTATTACATAGTGTACATAATTGAATGTGCCATACTTTTATATGACTGGCAGCGCAGTAAGTTTGCTTGCACCAGCATCACCACAAACAGCGAGTAATGCTTACTCCATGACGTTAGGATGGCTAGGTTCACAAGGCGATAGGAATTTTTCAGCTCCATTATAATCATGGGACTGCCTTGGCATATGCGGGCTGTTGTTGACAGAAACGTCATTATGTCACGCAAGACTAGATGATGAGGGAATCCTTTTCCTCCTAATTGGTTATTTGAGCCGTTTAATCTCCCTTCCACTCCCAGCAAGTGTAGTCATTAAAATACCTTACATAACTATCAAGGCTCCATGATTAGAACTGCGATATGATCATGTTACATACCCACTCAGAGTTCTCTGCTTCAGGGCCGAAGTTTGGGCAATGTCACATCTATTCTACTTTCTGGATGGGTTTCTCTGTCATGAGAAGAATGGGAAATGAAAGAAGGATGAGCCCAATGTAATTCTGAGAATCAGATTTAACTAGTATCTGATAAAGCTTGCAATATTTCCATGTTGATAAATTCATCTAATTTATTTGTTTAACCTGTTGTATAATGTTTTATCATATGAAAATATCACATTTGATTTATCTATATGGAACATTTAGGTTCTAATTTTTTGCTGTTTTAAATAATATTTACATGAATCTCCCTATACGTGTTTCTGCTTTCAATATATGACAGTTTTGCTAGAGTAAGGGTCTTTAAACTTTTTTGTTAGCTTATCCCACAAACAATTTGTAAAAACTTTTCCTCCTTACACATGGTCGAGTTAGAATTGAACTTTTTTATTGTAAGTTTAAGTAGGTGCAAAGGAAGTAATTTCCTAGTTATGTAACTTTTTTTTTTTTTTTTTTGAGACAGAGTTTTTGCTCTTGTTACCCAGGCTGGAGTGCAATGGCACGATCTCAGCTCACTGCAACCTCCACCTCCCGGGTTCAAACTATTCTCTCCTGCCTCAGTCTCCCTAGTAGCTAGGATTACACGCACCTGCCACCATGATCTGCTAATTTTTTTTGTATTTTCAGTAGAGACGGGGTTTCACCTGTATTTTTAGTAGAGACAGAGTTTCGCCATATTGGCCAGGCTGGTCTCGAACACCTGACCTTAGGTGATCCACCCGCCTCAGCCTCCCAAAGTGTTGGGATTACAGGCGTGAGCCATTGTGCCTGGCCTATGTAGCATTTAAAGTAGAATTCTTAAATGTATCCAATATTCATAAATACCATAGTAATTTGTTGCCATTATCCATCAAAACATTTAAAAAACGAACAAGCTTTCTTTACAGTGGGAAATTTTACATCATTCTTTTTTCTCTTTGAACTTGAATTTTTTTTTCCGATTTTGATACAGATTTTTATTTGGATATAACATATATTGTGTGTGGATATCTTTTATTGATGATGACTGTATCATATTTCCATGCAACAAATTTTATATAAAAATTTAAATTGTGTTAAACTTTCTCGACCATAATGCTCCTTAGTGTTAAAAATTATTCCAAATTATCATTAGTATTTTTGTATAATCAAGTAAATACTTTTAAATTTTGATAATTATTAAATATAAAAAAATCAGCTGGGCTTAAAAAATTGGTTTATACATCATAAATGAATTTTACATATTCCTAGAAGGAGACAAGTTCAGCATTAGATCATTTATCCCTAGTTTTTGCTTTTATATTGTAAAGACTGAGAAATATTATTCACATAAGTAGATGGTGAGTGAGAGGAATTGTTTTAGCAATGTTACTCATTTATTTGAAAGCTTCCCAAATTATATGTCACACATCACTTAGTGATCTTAGTTTTAATGATTTTTCAATGAATAGTTTGAATAGGTTCTCTTTCAGTTCACCAGAAAAAAAAATTAATATTGAACAGGTTAACTTTTAAAAGGGTTTGTTAATACATTATTCAGCTACTTAGCAGCAATATCATTATTGCAGATGATCTCTTTAGCTCCTTGCAGGTTTTTACACTTTCAGGCAGTACATCATTTCAGTGTTCAGATGGAGAGGGGTATTCCTTTCCCTTTTAAAGTGGGATAAAGGGCACTATGAAAGGGGAGATGGGGACATGGAACTACTAGGTCCACTTGACTACACTAGTTCTCAGGCACATCAGGTTTAGAAGAAAGCATATATGGAAGTTAAAGATCTGGAATTGATCATCTTGAAACTAAGAACCTTATTTCTCCAGTTTGAAGACCACTACTCTGATGCTTATACCCAAAAGTGGAATTGCTTGTGTTGGAGTCTCCTAAGTTGTGTGACTGTTTCACTGAAGCCACATCACTGAGGACATTGCTGTGCCTCTCAAAGACTCAGGAACAGTCCCTCTGAAGGTCCATATATGTAAGTCATAGGAATCTTCTAAATTTGGGAAAATCCCTTGATCGCCTTATTCAAATAACTAGTGACCAATGAGTAGTAATCCATCAGTGTTCTATGAGACAAAATTTTTCTATAATGTGGCTTTTGATAATTTCTGGAAGTATTTTTATTCATGATTCCCACATTTCTTTCTTTAAAGGGCATCATTAGTCTACCATCAACCAAGATGTTGTACAAAGAGCACTGTAATTCATTTACATTGAGTGCCCTGAAGCACAAATGCCTTTAAGGCCTTCTTTACCCTTTATTAATTGCAAAATAAACACATGTCTAGTGGAGAAGGTTACTAGAAATAATTTGTGCAGTTTGGGAGAACTAGGGGTCAGGATTGCTTGACTTAGCTTCTGAAACAAACTCAAGCCCACTAAACCACCAAGGTACTACATCCAGAAATCTGCAAACCAGAAAATGTTTGCCCTGAATAAGGTAAAGGACAAAAAAGAATAAGGGCAAACATTTTTTGGTTTGCAGATTTCTGGATGTAGTTGCAAAGGACAGTACATTTCAAAAACAGAATAATGGCCATTCTCAAGTAGGACTCAGTTTAATTCTACTTTAAAGGAGTGAGAACATTTAACGTGCCAAATTCAAGTCATAAGGAAAAGATGACCAGTTAATAGGAGAAATGCCACAACATTGTAAAATAAACAAGATTTGAAATGGAGAAAATCCTATTTTACAATGAACAAGAACACAAGAATAAAGCACATCTTAATTAAGTCCTTCCTCTTACTTGTTTCAACAGGTGATATAGGAAAAGAGTGGTCCCAAGAGTGGGAGCAGCCAATGGCCTGGGGCTGCACCCTGGGAGCTAGCCAAGACAAAGATACCATGTCCAGAAAAGAAATTTCAGAAATGACTTATGGCTCAGAGCCATGTATGTAAATGAGGTTATTTTTATTTCTCTGAAAATGGTCGGTTTCTATCCATTAGCTTTCTCCCAGTTCCCTGACTTCATAAAATTTATGTTAAGGATTTGAAATATTCCCAAATTAATTTTCAAGTACCATGACTTTCCTTACAGACTTCATTTTTCTTTAGAGTTCCCTGCAGTGCAAACCTGTACCTTCTTTAATAAATGTAAACATTTAAGCCAGGTGCGGTGGCTCACACCTGTAATCCCAGCACTTTGGGAGGCCGAGACAGGTGGATCACTTGAGGTTAAGAGTTCAAGACCAGCCTGGCCAATATAGTGAAACCCCATCTCTACTAAAAATACAAAAATTAGCCTGGCATAGTGGTGTGCACTTCTAGTCCCAGCTACTTGAGAGGCTGAGGCAGTAGAATCGCTTGAACCCGGGAGGCAGTGTTTACAGCGAGCCAAGATTGCCCCACTGCACTCCAGCCTGGGCACTCCATCACAAAAACAAAAAACCAAATGAAATGTAACACATTTAGTACAATTAAGTAACCAAAATCTACAAAAGGGAACTGTTCTATTGTATTTAGAAAAGTTAAAATTTCCCTCCTAAACTAGTTCTGACAACATTAGGTTTTTCTATGGTATTCTTTCTGAAGTTCCTATAAGAGAGAAAAATCTAAATCACAATAGGAGTATTTTTTGAACTTATTCTATTGATCCTAAAACATTGTTTAATAAGAGACTTATAACTGGGCAGGGTCTAGAACTGCTTTATTTCATTATTTAGTGTAACCATGAAATTAAACAGTGGTCTACCGTTGGGGACCAAGGTCAGATTCAAAAAGATTAAATATAAATTAAAGCTACTACACATTTATATGGTTGAAAAATCAAAAGGTACAAAACAACAGCATCACATATGATACCAATTGTGGCCTTGGAGTTGTGTAACTTGGCAGTCCTGTATATATCACCTTCCCATGGGATCTCTCAGCCATATCAGTTTCTTGTATACTAATAAGGGGAATCTTGAAAGATAGAGGTCAAGAGGAGAAAAATAGGGATTGGAAGAAAGAATGGCAAGACAGGGCAGGAGAAAGGAGAGTGGAAGGATGGATGAGAAGGTAAAGACTGAGGCCTTATACAAAGGATTGGCAACTTTCTCCCAGCCCTCTCCTGCGGTTGTCCTTGGTGTGTGTGTGTATATTTGTATATGAATAGAAGAAGAAGAAATGGAAAGCTCTGGGGGGTGGGGCATGGCGGAGGTGGGGGTTGGGGAGGGAAGAAGGGGAAGTCACTTATGTAGGGAAGGATAGTGGTGAGCCCTGGAGAATTTTTAACTTAGTGCATGCATTACTTGAATAAAGTTCCTTGTATTGCCTTTTCTTATATCACTTTTATCTAGACTCATCCGAGAATATGTTAGTATTTTGAAATTTAGGTTTTGGGAAAAGATTCAAAGCTAATAAGCATAAATATTTGTGCAAGAAAGAGAAGCAGATATGCAGACCTCTACCACCTCATACCAGAGACAAACTAACCTTTCTCCAGCACATATTGGCCTGATTAAATCTAGAATTAAGCTTTCTCTCAGCACTGACCTGCCTCAGACTGCGAAGAGGTTCTCTAATTTTGAGCCATGATGAAGGTGCTGACTGTAACTGCATGGCAGCATTTTCACTGACTCCAACTCTTCAGCAGGTGGCAGCGTTCTCCTTGCTCCCTGTAGGTTTGGTATTTCCTTCCTTTCGAAAGAGTCCTTCCTCCTTCCTTTCAAAAGAGTCCCTTTTCTGTCTTTGGTCCACATATAATGGCTGCCTCCTTTATATTCTTGTCTGAAAGACACTCTCCCAGTAATCTTAGGAACTGAGGAGGAGAAACAAATTTGCAACATGTGGCTATTCATGTTTTAATGTTTGATCCTTAAGGTACTAAGGCATCATGGGCTAATTTCAGGACATTTAAGGTTAGAGAGTGAACATCGGGAATCATTCATTCACTTATACCTGTTTTTCTCCATCCCAAACCCTATTTATCATCTCTATTTAATCAGTCTCCTTGTTTTCTTTGTTCACTCCTTTCCAAGCCTTGAAAATGTCATTAAAAGCCATCTCTAGTCAAATTTCTAACTAACTCGTTATGTTTCTATACAAGCTAGACTTTCTTACCATCTTTACTCACTGATAGGGTATAACAGGGAATTCTCCAGGCTCTAACTGAGGATCCCTCATTGAGTTGCTATGTAATCTGGGGCATGTAAACCCTTTGGGCCTCAGTTTCTTCATTTGTAAAATGAGATTGGTAAACTAGCAGATCTATGAAGTTTTTTCTAGCTATTATGCACTGGATGATAAAGCGGTCTGCCACTCTATTGAATGGAAGAAGGTGGGGTACTGTGCTGTCATATGATTATTTTTGGAGGACATTTTCTTTGAGCAGGAAAAGTTATTAAATAGTACAAAGAGTGAAAAATAGATCTGGTCAAGACCATTGATCTGAGGAAGAAAGGGTATTCAGGATAAGATACAGCCTGTCTACCATACATCTCTACCATGTACCATTTATGGCAGATATTCCCATGTATTCCTATGGTGTCCAGCAAACACCAAACAGACCTTTATGCTTAAATTCTGGAAATTCTTTAGGGTGCTCATTTATTTTAAAATAAAATTAGAATCAAGCTTCTTTCCTGTTTTTTTTTAACATTCTCTTGATAATAGACATATATTTTTAGTTTTAATTCTAATGGATGAAATCACCTTTCTACCTTATAAAAGTAATAATCATTGTAAAGAACCTTTGAACCATATAAAAAGCAATAAATAAAAAGAGAAATTTATCTTCCTTGAAAGATCCCTCTCTATCCTTCCCTCTCTATCCTGCCCTCAGAGATAATGTGTTATCTCATCTCTTGTTTATTCTTCCAGATAATTTCTATGTATTTATGCAAACACATGTATATATATGTATTATCACTTTTGTTTTATTTCATTGAATTTTAATGAATCTTTTGGGAAATACATTAGTCCTAGAGTAGAATTATACATGTAAAATAGATGAGTAAGCACGTTAAGAAACTGGAAGATTAAGGAGCAAAATAGAAAACAACTGAAAACATTCAGTTGCTAATCAAATTGTCAGCTGATCGGATTCTTAAATGACAGATATTCTAGGCAGAACTGACCTGAGAGAAGGACGATGTAAAATGGTCTGTTTTGGGGGTTTATTTATAGGGGAGAGGACTAGGGTCATTGTGGAAGATGGCCACCAACAATTCCTCCATGCCTCTACACACATGCCACCCTTCCCAGCAAAAGGAGATGGAGTCTGTTTCCCCTCCCTTGAATCTTTTCTCAGCTTCCCCAGTAGCTAGAACTACAGGCACATGCCACCAGGCCCAGCTAATTATTATTTTTTTGTAGAGACTGGGGTCTTGCTATGTTGCCCTGGCCTCAGGCAATCCTTCCCTCTCAGCCTCCCAAAATGCTGGGATTACAGGCATGAGCCACCATGCCTAACTAATTTGGTTTTTAAATATTTTATTTTAAAATAATTTTTTTTTGAGGCGGAGTCTCGCTCTGTTACCCAGGCTAGAGTGCAGTGGTGTGATTTCGGTTCACTGCAACCTTCACCTCCCGAGTTCAAGCGATTCTCCTGCCCCAGCCTCCCAAATAGCTAGGATTACAAGCATGTGCCACCAGTCCCTGCTAATTTTAGTATTTTTTTTTAGAGACAGGGTTTCACCATATTGGCCAGTCTGGTCTCAAACCCCCTGACCTCAAGTGATCCGCCTGCCTTGGCCTCCCAAAGTGCTGGGATTACAAGCGTGGGCCATCGTGTGTGGCCTAGAAGAAATTTTAGACTTAGAAAAAAGTTGCAAAAATGGTATGAATTTTTTTTTTCTTTTTTTTGACACAGGGTCTCACTGTCATCAGGCTGCAGTACAGTGGTGCGATCACTGCTCACTGCAACTTTGACCTCCTGGAGCTCAGGTAATCTTCCCACCTCAGCCTCCCAAGTAGCTAGGACTATAGGCACACACCACCATGTCCAGCTAATTTTTGTATTTTTTGTAGAGACATGATTTTTCCATGTTGCCCAGGCTGGTCTCGAACTCCTGAGCTCAAGCAATCTACCCACTTGGCCTCCCAAAGTGCTGAGATGACAGGAGTGAGCCACCATGCCTGACCTGGTGTGGAGTTTATGTATGCTTGTTATCCAGCAGGCCTAGTGTTAATAGCTCTCTCTTTTTTTTTTTTTTTTTTTTTTTTAAGAGAT
The DNA here is from genome assembly GCF_000951035.1 of Colobus angolensis palliatus. Classification (NCBI taxonomy): domain Eukaryota; kingdom Metazoa; phylum Chordata; class Mammalia; order Primates; family Cercopithecidae; genus Colobus; species Colobus angolensis. The sequence continues at coordinate 396,543 of NW_012114899.1, read as the reverse complement.
GGGGTTCTTGGCCAGGCACAGTGGCTCACGCCTGTAATCCAGCACTTTGGGAGGCCGAAGTGGGTGGATCGCTTGAGGCCAGGAGTTGAAGACCAGCCTGGCCAACATGGCAAAACCCTGTCTCTACTAAAATACAAAATTAGCTGTGCGTGGTGGCACGTGCCTGTAATTCCAGCTACTTGGGAGGCTCAGGTAGGAGAATTGCTTGAACCCAGGAGGTGAAGGTTGCCGTGAGCCGGGATTGCACTGCTGCACTCCAACCTGGGCAACAGAGTGAGATTCTGCCAAAAAAAAAAAAAAAATTCCCTGCTTTCAGGAGATGGGGGGGTCTCACTCTGTTGCCCAGGTTGGTCTCGAACTCCTGGGTTCAAGCCATCCTCCCACTTCAGCCTCCTAAATTGTCAGAATTACAGGCATGAGCCATGGTTCCTGGCCAATAACTTATTAATAGCCCCAGAACAATGATCAAAACCAGGAAATTAACACAAGGTACAAACCTTATATGAAATTCACTTGTTTTTGTAGTGATGTTCTTTTTCTGTTCCAACATTTAATCCAGGTTCCCTCACTTGCTTTTAGTTGATATGTCTCCTTAGTCTGGGGAAAAGACTTGTAATAGAGCTGTAAGAGCAGTGAGAAAATTGCTATTGAAGGTTGGAGAAATGGTGTTAGCAGCAGCAAAATGTTTGACAACCCTTGTGGCCAGATATATGGTAAAACACAGAAGATAGAAAGTATACCTAATAAACTTGTGGATTTGGCAACATTCAGGCTGAATGTTCAGAGTGACAGTTGGCTTCTTTTAGGGATGTACAAAGATACACAAGTGATGTATGATGATATCACAAGAGACAGAGATGTGTTAAAAAAGGAACTATCCCATTTTTATGCAGAGTCTTTTTATGCCAGAAAGATTCTCAAAGTAAGAAATGGCCTCAAGGGCCTGCCTGTAGAATTGGCCTCAAGGTAAAGATCCTATCAAGACTCGGTGCTAAGACCTCTAAAATATTTAAGATATTGCCCTCATTTAGACAAAAGGTCTTCTAAGAATCTTAAGTGTTGTCCCACAGTAGTTACCTCTACAGGTCCACAGTAGAGAGAGGTTTTTTTAAATTTTAAATTTTAATTTTTAATTTTTTTCAGAGACAGAGTCTCACTATGTTTCCTAGGCTGGTCTCCAACTGCTGGCCTCAAGCAGTCCTCCCACCTTGGCCTCCCAAAGTGCTAGGACTACAGGCAGAGAGGTTTGTTTTTGAAAGAATTATAGATGTTGCTTTGTGGGCAAGAAGTGAACTCCAGTAAGAGTCACAAAATTTTAAAGAGTTATATGGATAAAATTGCACCAGCTTGGACTAAGGAAGGGACAGTTCAAAATGAAAAACCTTCCAAGCCCCCAACTTCCTACAGGCAGGAAGCAGGGTGAGAGAGTTATTTAACTGTAAAAGGCAGGCAGATTCTTTTTTTTTTTTTTTTTGGTGGTGGTAGTAACTTTCATTGAAGCGGCAGTGTACTGCAGCAGAGGTAGTGCTCCTTGCAGAGCAGGGCTAACCCACAAGTGATGTGCCCGGCGTAGCCACTCAAAGCAGTTCTGCACTTATATTTATATCTACTTTATTTTTTGTTTTGTTTTGTTATTATTTTTTATTATACTTTAAGTTCTAGGGTACATGTGCACAACGTGCAGGTTTGTTACATATGTATACATGTGCTGTGTTGGTGTGCTGCACCCATTAACTCGTCATTTACATTAGGTATATCTCCTAATGCTATCCCTCCCCCATCCCCCCACCCCACGACAGGCCCTGGTGTGTGATGTTCCCTGCCCTGTGTCCAAGTGTTCTCATTGTTCAGTTCCCACCTATGAGTGAGAACATGCGGTGTTTGGTTTTCTGTCCTTGTGTTAGTTTGCTCAGAATGATGGATTCTAGCTTCATCGATGTCCCTACAAAGGACATGAACTCATCCTTTTGTATGGCTGCATAGTATTCCATGGTGTATATGTGCCACATTTTCTTAATCCAGTCTATCATTGATGGACAATTGGGTTGGTTCCAAGTCTTTGCCATTGTGAATAGTGCCTCAGTAAACATACTTGTGTGTGTGTTTTTATAGTAGCATGATTTATAATCCTTTGGGTATATACCCAGTAATGGGATGGCTGGGTCAAATGGTATTGCTAGTTCTAGATCCTTGAGGAATCACCACACTGTCTTCCACAATTGTTGAACTAGTTTACACTCCCACCAACAGTGTAAAAGCGTTCCTATTTCTCCACATCCTCTCCAGCACCTGTTATTTCCTGACTTTTTAATGATCACCATTCTAACTGGTGTGAGATGGTATCTCATTGTGGTTTTCATTTGCATTTCTCTGATGGCCAGTGATGATGAGCATTTTTTCATGTGTCTGTTGACTGCATAAATGTCTTCTTTTGAAAAGTGTCTGTTCATACAATTTGCCTACTTTTTGATGGGGTTGTTTGATTTTTTTTCTTGTTAATTTGTTTAAGTTCTTTGTAGATTCTGGATATTAGCCCTTTGTCAGATGGGTAATTGCAAAAATTTTCTCCCATTCTGTAGGTTGTCTGTTCACTCTGATGGTAGTTTCTTTTGCTGTGCAGAAGCTCTTTAGTTTAATTAAATCCCATTTGTCAATTTTGGCTTTTGTTGCCATTGCTTTTGGTGTTTTAGACATGAAGTCCTTGCCCATGCCTATGTCCTGAATGGTATTGCCTCGGTTTTCTTCTAGAGTTTTTATGTCTAACATTTAAGTCTTTAATCCATCTTGAATTAATTTTTGTATAAGGTGTAAGGAAAGGATCCAGTTTCAGCTTTCTACATATGGCTAGCCAGTTTTCCCAGCACCATTCATTAAATAGGGAATCCTTTCCCCATTTCTTGTTTTTGTCAGGTTTGTCAAAGATCAGATGGTTGTAGATGTGTTGTGTTATTTCTGAAGCCTCTGTTCAAGGAAGGCAGTTTCTTATGAAAAAGGAAAATTGATTCAGAGATCCTGGTCTAGACCCCAGAGGGTGGAACTAAGAGCTCTTGAGAACAATGCATTGGGAAACTATTCTGAGGGAGGCCAACCTAGGTACTAATGGGGAACTTGATCCTCAGAGGACTGGTAACAGTGCTTGGCGGGATTTCAGAATTGCTATGGACTAATGACTGCCATTTGCCCTCCATTTTCCCCATTTTCAAACAGGCGTGTCTACTGCAGTTATCCTATCCCCTTTTCAGTATTGCATGTTGTGTATGTAACTTGTCTTTTAGTTAACAGGTCTTCAGATGAAGAGAAGCTGCATCTGAAATGCCTCATCCACATCTGAGCCTGGTATATATTACTAGATCTTGAACTTTAACACTGATGCTATACAGAATAATAGTTTTGGAGAAAGGGAGTGAATGTATTCTGTATGTAGTGTGTGTGTTTGTGCGCACACGTGCATATATGTGCATATGTATACTGTTGTAGCTGGAGGATGGATCATGATAGACTATTCCCCAAATTGACTGGCAACAATTTCTCTTATCCCAGCCGCTACTTCCATCAAAGAGTAGAGTATCTTTCCCTTCCTTTTGAATCTGGGCTGTCCTTGTGACTTGCTTGGTCAAGAGAATAAGGTGGAATGACATTCTGGAACTTCTGAACCCAGGATTTAAGAGACCCTGTAGTTTCTGCTGTCTTCCTCTTGGGATCCAGGCACCGTGTAAAGAACCCTGGGCTGGACCACTGAATAATGAGCAACCACACCAAGAAAGGAGGCTCCTAACCATTTTTAGCTACTCTAGCTGAGGTCCCAGACATGTGGTAAGCTATCTTGGACACTCCAGGCCCAGCTAAATTCACAGCTGAATAAAGCACATGTCAGACCCTAGCTGATGTCATGAGGGAGCCAAGCTGTCCAGCTGTGCCCTTCCCCAGTTGCAGAATTGTGAGGAAGTAAATGGTGGTAGTTGTTTTGAGCCACTAAGTTTTAAGTGGCCCCCATGGTATCAGTTCAGGTCAGACATGTGCTTTATTCAGCTGTGAGTTTGGCTGGGTCTGAAATGTCCAAGATGGCTTCCCACATGTCTGGGACCTCAGTTAAAGTAGCTAAAATGGTTAGGGACTCCTTTCTTGCTGTGGTTGCTCGTCATTCAGTGGTCCGGCCCAAACTTCTTTACACAGTGCCTAGGTCCCAAGAGGAAGACAGCAGAAAGTTTTAAGGCAATTTATGCAGCAATAGATAATTGAAAACAATTATCCGGCTGGGTGCAGTGGCTCATGCCTGTAATCTCAGCACTTTGGGAGGCAGAGAAGGGCAGATCCCTTAAGACCAGGAGTTCAAGACCAGCCTGGCCAATGTGGCGAAACCCCGTCTCTACTAAAAAAACAAAAAATTAGCCAGGCATGGTGGTGCATGCCTGTCATCCCAGCTACTCGAGAGGCTGAGGTAGGAGAACCGCTTGAGCACCTCGTGAGGCAGAGGTTGCAGTGAGCTGAGATTGTGCTACTGCACTCCAGCCTGGGCAACAGAGCAAGACTCTGTCTCAAAAACAAAACAATGTAATTATAAAATGTCAGAGTATTTTCTATTGCTTTACCTTTACTCTATGGGCTGGGAAGAGGTTGTAACAACGTCAGCCATAGAAGTCAAGTTTTCAGTGCAGACTAAATTCCATGACGGTGAACACTATATGCCATAGTAGTCACTGCTCTGTCCATAGAGCTTAGAACAGTACTGCCACTTAATAGGCTCCCAAATATTTGTTGATTGAATCATTAAATAAATGAATTGGGATAAGATCCCCTACCCTCAAGAGGATGCACAAAAAAAGATTCTGGAGTGTGGAGTCTTGATAAGGGAAAAGAAGGAAAGAAAAAGCAGATAAGCTGTAAGTCTGCCTTTTTTCATGCTCCAGGGCTGTTTGTCCCATGCATTTTCTCTTTGAAAAAGGTGCTGTTTTTTTGTGATGCCTCAGAGGCCAGAAGGATGTTTTGCAGGGGAAAATTGTAGGAGTCAGGCAGAGCTGGGTCTTGGCTCCTTCTCAATGTCCCTCTACCTAGACAAATTCGGGCTATTCTGCAGAGGTTGCAGTGAGCTGAGATCATGTCACTGTACTCCAGTCTGAGGAACAGAGGGAGACTCCATCTCAAAAAAAAAAAAAAATTCAGGTTATCCTGTGAAGCACCTGGTAGGTGTCCCAATATTTGCTGGTATATGGGAATTACCTCTTTCTATTATTGGGAGGTCTAAAAAACAAACTATGTGTTCCATATGGCTAGAGGTAGTATTAAGGGGAATAACTGGTAGTCAGTGTTAGCTTGGAGACTAACATAGTCAAAGGTGTCTTGTCATGTTAGGTCTTTTTTATTTGTATTGCTCCATGGTCCAAGACAAAATTTCGGAATGCCACTTGGACACAGTGAGTACCTGGTCTGCTCTGTGGTTCTCAGGAGCAACCAACTCAACCCTTATTTCTCTGAGAATGATGATTTCATACAGCACATCTCTCTACCAAGATGTGAAAGATGACACCGTGGCATCTGAAATAGCTTCAGGAGAGATTTGGGACATGGGAAGCTTGTAGACAATAAGAGAAAATTCTCTTTTAGAATATAGTTACTTGTATGACCCACAGTAGTGCCTTTTGGAGAATGTCTTAAAATTATCTGTATTGAAAGAACAATAATGTTTGTTATTAGGATAAATGAAATAAGGGGAAAACCTCAGACTCTTGGAAGAATGGATTTAAATTCAGTCCAATGATTATATTTTTATATTCTGTATTATTTAGAAAACAGTAGTTAAACAGACAGAGATAGAGAAGATTGTTTAAAAATTAAAGCTACTGAGTTAGATCCCTTTTTGAAAGGTCAGTGTATGGGAGATGAAAAAGGCACTATAGCGATCAGAGTGTTTACACAAAAGACATCTTAGCAGAGGACCTACAAAGAGCACATCAAGTATTTACATCGTCCACATCAAGTTGCTGGTCATTTCGCTTATCAAAGAAAATAAGAAAGATATTTTCTTTGGACATTATTTTAATGTAGTAACAATAGAGTTTTGGAATCAGCTGTTAGAAACGATAATTAAAGCTGGTTTATCATGCTCACTAATCAATCTACAGTCACCTTGAAGCTTTATATAATTCTCCCTTTATTATAAACTTCTACTTCTCCCTATGGTATTCTGGTTCTGAATCCAGACAGGTAAAGAACCAAGTGCGGCCGGGCGCGGTGGCTCACGCCTGTAATCCCAGCACTTTGGGAGGCCGAGGCGGGCGGATTACGAGGTCAGGAGATTGAAACCATCCTGACCGACATGGTGAAACCCTGTCTCTACTAAAGTACAAAAAATTTGCCGGGCGTGGTGGTGTGTACCTGTAGTCCCAGCTACTCGGGAGGCTGAGGCAGGGGAATTGCTTGAACCCGGGAGGTGGAGGTTGCAGTGAGCCGAGATCATGCCACTGCACTCCAGCCTGCGAGACTCCGTCTCAAAAAAAAAAAGAAAAAAAAAGAAGAAGTGCTTGGAGACCAGTGTATTGTAATATCTGTACAGCCAAGCAGGTATTTTCAATTGAACTTTTAAAAAGTACTGTTTTTGAAACTTTGTTTACTTTAGATAGGGCCAGCCATTTGGGTAGAAAGGTACAGAAAAACAAAAAATTGAAAAAGGATGCATCAGGAGTATTTCTTTCAGAAACAACACTAGGAACAGAAGGAGGATTTTATTCAGCAACTCCTAATAACCACCTGATGTTGCTGTCGGGCTGGCCAAATATCTGCCAACATTGATGATCCTTTCATTCACCACTAGAGAGAAGTAGAGGGACCTGATGTTTGGAGAAGCAGCAAAACCCATTTCCCATTTTCTTTTTTCAGCCAAATGGAAGTACTTGGAGGCTGGTCTCATATTCCAGCACTTTAGTGCTGGTGATGCAGATCCTCTCTGCTCCAGAGTAACTCTGTGCCATGGAATCCAAGAGGACCCTGTCGCACCAGGGACAGGAATGCACCCTTGTTTCATTTTCTTCCCTGAAAGCGGAGTTCAGAGATTCTCAGATACTACGAGACTAATTGTCACTTAGGGTAGGCTCTAGGGGAGGGGCAGAGTAGGGCAGTGCTAGTAACAGGGACTCCGGGGACAAGATCAGCAACCTGAGAAACAAATGTGAGACATTTTACCCCTCTCTAATCTACTCCCCTTTGAAAGGTTCATCTTCATTCCCCCTTTTTCTACCACGCAGTAATTGATAATTAAACACAGCTCTGGTTTTTACCATGCAATCTAGTAGAACACCTAGACATCAGGAACTCCTTATCCTTGGTTATTTATAAAATAATGAAATCTGTAGTTCACCCTAGGCTATGTGGATAGTATCTCCATCTCTGGAAACCAACTGGAGGCCTTTCTTTTATTCTTTTCCGTTTGCTTTCCATTTCCTTTTCCACTGTGGTCCTTGCCTTTCCCAAGCTGACCAGAACTATGCACAAAACCAGCCTTCAATAAATATCAACACTGAAGCTTCAGCAGGTTGTTAACTCCTGTAGAGCTATCTTAAATGCTGTATATAAGTGCAAAGTTTTACGGAGCCTCAGAGAGCTCTAAGAACACTGTAAATATCCCGGGTTTAATTAGTAGTCCCAGAGTTAGGTAATGGCCTGTGGCTTTCTGCGCTAGGTCTCTTGGGGTTTCCAGTCTTCACAGGTTGCCTGCAACTATGATGTGCACATATACAGTCCTCTTTCTCAAATATAGCATAAATCCTCTTTAGACTTTCATAGGCACTTACAATTATTGAACACACATGCAGATTGATTCTCATTCTCTCAAAAGTTTGAAAAACAACTCAGTGCTTCAACCTAGGTCTCGTTAGATATTTTTTCACTCAAATTGTCGTCTGGAGTTCTACTTCCTAAGGGAATTGAAAAAATAATAAATCCCCAGACTGGTGTTGATGCTCATTCTCTTTAAGCGGGTCGACTACTTGCTTTGTAGATCCTTGACGGGTGCAGTGCGGGGTAGAAGAAGCGCGATCCAACTCTCTGCATTTCTGAATTATTAGCTCTCTCACGGCGACAGGTCTGCCCAGTCGGGGCTGTAAGCGGACTTGACAGGTTTGTTCTGGGCTGACGGCCATTGACGAGGTTCTCAGACCAGATAAGTCACTTGGCTGAGTCTACAGTAGGTGGGGCGCGCTCACCAGCTCAGGGGTAGTGACTGGACGTTTGTTGCAACATCAGAGAATGCAAGCTCTGGGCTGCAGCAGGAGATACCCGCAAGCACAGAACTAAAAGGGTTCACCCTAAGGGGCAGGGCATCAGCGAGGGAGAGGCCCGAGACCCCTAGCGCCCAGCTCCTTTTCCCACGTTTGGGAAGGCGCAGTATAGGTCGATCTAGAGCAAGGAGTCTCAGGTCTCCGTCCTTGGCTTGCTCTTAGGGTAGCAGGCGAGGAATGGGACCAGCTTGGGGACTCTCTCCCCGCGTTCTGTAAGAATCGGCGGCAGCCAGCAGGCGGGGAGGCGGGGGCACGTGTTTGGATGTGGGTGCTTGTGTAACCAGCTCCCCAAGCGCCAGCCCCGACAGCGCTCCTTTCGGAGGCTGGTCCGAGTCCCTGTTTCCGCCGCGGCGCGGGAAGGGCTGGGGTTCTGCTGCCTGCACCAGGCGAGAACACCCCGAGCAAAAGAAGAAGAGTACCTGCCTCCGGAGCTATCACTGGGGAGTGGGAATTTGGAAAGTTCCCCAACTAGGAACACACGTGACCTCCTCCGGAAAGTAGTTCCGACTGTGGCCCGTGTATCCTTCCACCCCCTTTTGAACCCTCCTAGGTCTCCTCGCCCCGCCCACTCGCTGGGCTGCAGCTTCCTACCGTTCCGTACTTTCCACTCAACCCGGTAACCCCGAACGTGCATGGTCTGGCCGGGGCGCGTGGAGCCTGGCCCCGGGCGATCCATCCCGCCGGGTTTTCACGGAGGCCAAGGGGGGGCGGGGCTAGGTGGTCTCTAAGAACCGAGCTTGAGTCCGACGCGGCGAACCGACTTGGAGCCGGAGGGGGAGAGATGCTCTACTCTCCTAGGAGCACCGGAGCGGGCGCAAGAGAGGGCTGCGGGGTGCGTCCTACTCACGGGGATCCTCTTTCAGTTCATTTAGATAGGTGCCCTTTGGACCCTGGAAATTCAACGGCGATGTGTTCACGTTCAGCACGCTCGGCTGAGAGCTTTCATTTTTAGGGCAAACGAGCCGAGTTACCGGGGAAGCGAGAGGTGGGGCGCTGCAAGGGAGCCGGATGAGGTGATGCACGCTGGAGACACAATAGCAGGTTGCTCTTTGTGCTAAGACTGACATCCTGAGGACACAGGGTTGGGGGAAGGAGGCATCTCTAGGCAAAGGCTGCTACAGTCAAATCTCTGCGAACGATTGTGATCGACAGCGATGCAAAAGAGCGAATGCAGTCCACGCCGCGGAAATCCAGGGGCAGAGGCAGGGGGAGGGTATTCCCCTTGCAGGGACCGTCCCTGCATTTCCCTGTACACTGACCAGCGTGGTCACCTGGTCCTTTCCACCTGTGCACAGGTAACCTGAGACTCAAATCAGTGACACTGCTCAACGCACCCATCTCAGCTTTCATCATCAGTCCTCCACCCCTGCCCCGCAACAGCCTACCCTGCCTCCGGCTGGGTTTCTGGGCAGAGGCCGAGGCTTAGCTCGTTATCCTCGCCTCGCGTTGCTGCAAAAGCAGCCGCGGCAAGTGCAGTTGCAGGCTGGCGGCTCGCAACCGGCCCGTGCGAGCCCTAGGCAGCCACACTGGGCATGCTCAGTAGAGCCTACGGCTTGGGGGCTTTGCGCTGGCACGGGGAGCTACCGCTCCTGCCCCCGCCTACCGCCCCC
>NW_012114899.1:368628-386287 GCF_000951035.1 Colobus angolensis palliatus | reverse complement strand
GTCTTTTCTAACCGTGCAGCCGCTTCCTCGGCTTCTCCTGAAAGGGAAGGTGGAAGCCGTGGGCTCCGGCGGGAGCCGGCTGAGGCGCGGCGGCGGCGGCACCTCCCGCTCCTGGAGCGGGGGGGAGAAGCGGCGGCGGCGGCCGCGGCGGCTGCAGCTCCAGGGAGGGGGTCTGAGTCGCCTGTCACCATTTCCAGGGCTGGGAACGCCGGAGAGTTGGTCTCTCCCCTTCTACTGCCTCCAACACGGCGGCGGCGGCGGCGGCACATCCAGGGACCCGGGCCGGTTTTAAACCTCCCCTCCGCCGCCGCCGCACCCCCCGTGGCCCGGGCTCCGGAGGCCGCCGGAGGAGGCAGCCGTTCCGAGGATTATTCGCCTTCTCCCCATTCCGCTGCCGCTGCTGCCAGGCCTCTGGCTGCTGAGGAGAAGCAGGCCCAGTCGCTGCAACCATCCAGCAGCCGCCGCAGCAGCCATTACCCGGCTGCGGTCCAGAGCCAAGCGGCGGCAGAGCGAGGGGCATCAGCTACCGCCAAGTCCAGAGCCATTTCCATCCTGCAGAAGAAGCCCCGCCACCAGCAGCTTCTGCCATCTCTCTCCTCCTTTTTCTTCAGCCACAGGCTCCCAGACATGACAGCCATCATCAAAGAGATCGTTAGCAGAAACAAAAGGAGATATCAAGAGGATGGATTCGACTTAGACTTGACCTGTATCCATTTCTGCGGCTGCTCCTCTTTACCTTTCTGTCACTCTCTTAGAACGTGGGAGTAGACGGATGCGAAAATGTCCCTAGTTTGGGCGACTACAACATTTAACCCTGGTCGAGTTGCTAGGTCATATGTTTTGTGTTTCTTTTCTGTGTATTCAACCTAGGGTGTGTTCGGCTAGAAGGAACTCTTGCCTGGTTGCAAGTGTCAAGGCACCGATTGCTTGCTTAGGCTGTCTATACGGTCTCTTCCTGAGGGCTATTGTCCGTTAATACAGTACGCTGTTAGTGGATTAGAGAGCTCGGTAGTCCGGTCTCCTAAATGAACAAAAAAGTAGACGCTTTGAGGTTGAGCATATTTCGATTAAATCTTGGCTTAGGCCCTAGATCAAGGGTTTAGATCAGAATAAAATGAAAATTAGTGTTGCACGTATGCGTATTGCATCAGAATCTTGCAGTGATTGTTTTAGTTTCCTGGGTTGCATTGATAGATTCTTTTAAAATATGACTGATTTGCATAACTTTAGAAGCAGAATAATTTTCAGTATATATGGTGCACATTGAGTGCAAGAAGTAGTTTTGTTAATGTTTTACACTTAAGTTACAACTTTGGACTGTATTTAAAAGTTTTGTAGTTTGAAATCAATAGTGCCATAATATACCTTATAAGGCGTTCTTACTAGATCTTTGTTATATTTGCCTTTTTCTCTCCCTATGGGGTGATGTAGGATAGGGCTTGAAATTTGCACTTCAGTAGCGTTTAATGTTCAGTGCTCTTGTCATAAACATGGAATGGATATTGAGTAATTTTTGATCCCAGATGACAATGTGTAGGTTCAAGGATATTGTGTGTGGCAAGTGAAGATTGCAAAGATAAAACTTCAGTTCATGCTTGAAATTTGAGTATTGTGATGCCAGAATTGCTGCTCACCGTTTTTAGGTTTCAGGTTCTCTGACATCTTTTGGTATTGTGAATTTCACTGATTTGTGTAGAATGTCAGGTGAATTTTACCAGCTAATATCCAGAAATGCTGGCAAGAGGGGTTTACTCCAGCTTTAGATTGTAAATATGTTAGCTTTTTTCATACAGTGTATTAAATTTACTGAGTCAGCTTGTCGAATAAGACAGAAGCCCAAGAATTTTAACAGTGTATAGCTTTAGTTGTCTAAAAGTTAGGCCTTCGGGCTTCAAAAGTTAGTGGTCATCGAAAAGCATGAATCTTTGCAGTTTCAGGTACAACAGACTGGTTTTGATTAGGAATGGGGATGGGGCCCTCATTTTGCAGAATGGAAAGTATTGACAGGAATTGAGAGCTATTGGTAGGCCAGTGTATAAGGTATGTGAAAACAGAAGTTATTGGTCTGGAGTGACTGAAGCATTTAGGCTCTATCAAGGCCTAAAATTTGGTAATATGAGTTTGGTAATGCGAATTGTGGCAGTGGACAATATTTAGTTAAAATTATGTAATTGCATAAGTACTAGCAGAGTAGTTTTAATAAAAATTATTTCTTAGCAAGTATCAGTTGCATTTTGTCTAAAGGTAGTGTGACACTGCAGTGTCTGTATGTCCTGCTAAAAATTGTGGGGAAGTTTTGTTTTAAGACGACGTTTATATCGGGAGAGGTTTTATTCCCTTGGATTATGTTAGTTGCATGTGAATGTGCACAGTTAATTTTGCCCAAGTTTTTGTTTTGAAATGAATATAAAACTTACTGAAGAAGTAGCTTCCCAAAATTTAGTTTTCTGTTAAGTCAATAATATTGTTTTAAAACAGTATTTGCAAATTTTGAAGTTGGCATTAATTGAAAATGTTACTAAGGCTAAACTGGAAGATAAAAATGTTACTAAGGCTAAACTGGAAGATGAAAATGTTACTAAGGCTAAACCCGCTTGCCCAGAAGATAATTATGGAAAAAATTCTTTTGTGACTTCCAAAGCAGTCTACTGTTAGCATGAATTACTGACAGTCATCCAAATATATAGGAACAGAAAAATTAAATGTTTATGTAACTTTGAAAAAATATCCTCTGAAGAAAATAATTGAATGCTGTCTGGGAGACAGATTTCTTTCAGCACTTAAAGTACATACACACTACTTTTACTTTTCCCACTTGATTTAAAATTGTCAGGGTTATTAAGACCTTAAAATTATTCTACCAGGTTTTTACATGTGAGCTGTGATGTGACTGGCATTTTCTTTGATCTCAGAGTATCTGGGTCTCTACACATGAAATTTATGTGACTTAAAACTTTCTCTAAAATTGTACTTTTAGTTATGCATAGAAAGCAGTATCAAATATTGTGTCAAATGACTAGTAACACTTGATTTCTAGAGTTGTGGTTTTATTGAGCCAAAAGTTGATATGAAAAAAAGTCAGTGAGGAAAGTCAATGAAGTGCTTGCTTTTTTGATAATTGCACTCCCAATAACTTTGATATTCCAACGTACTTGGTTTGCTTGTTTTTCTGTTTATGGGGGTAGGAAGGCATTAAAATGGTCATTGAGGACTTTGTCTTTGGCATGTTGTAGTATTTATTTCAGCAGCTAACCTGTGAAAAGTTAAATTCCTTATGAAAGTAGTGATTGGAGTATTTTTATCTGACAAAGAAAGATTAATAATGAAGCCATTTCTCCGAGGAAAACTGAGGACAATAATTCAGTTTTAAAATATCGGAAAATTAAATTATTCTAAACATTTGTTAGTAGGGTTATATACTTAATATTAGTCTGAAATATAGTGCTGAATTTGAGACTATAGAAAAATTTAGTATATTTGGGGCATGTGGAAACTTTAGGCTTCTGTTGTCTTTTTATTGTTTGGTAGATTTGCCTCTTTTCAAATAAATCTTCTCAGGGAATACTTTTAACTTGTAGAGAGTACAGTGACTATTGAAGTTACCTAAATTACCTCAAGGTAAGTGATTACTGAAATTAATCATGAGGGTTTTAAAAAATATTCTATTCACAATATTTATTTTACATTGTTTTGTATCTGCTAAGTTATATTTCCTGAAAAACATGACTGGACCACCTAATTGCTATATGATAACTTACAAACTTCATTTTTCATAGTGCTTATTCAAGAGTAAAGCACAACTGAAAGGAGAAATGTACAGTTTAGGTGAGGAAAAAGGAATTTTATTGCTGCCAGTGTAAAAGTTTGCACAGCGGTGTAGTCATCAATGCAGGTTTACATTGCTTATAATATACTAAGTAAATACTAAATGATTAAAGTTAGTAAAATATGGTGAGGTATAACCACCTTCATTTTAAACTTAGTTTTAGAAGATAGTAAAGTTCCTTTATTACCTTTTTAGAATTTTATTTTTAATAACATGGGGAAAGCAACTGGTGATATTTTAATTTTTGTGTGGAACAGTGTATCTGCTTTCTCATAACCACATAAAATATATAAACTTCTTAGTGTTACGAAATGGCTTACTTTTTGAAAGTGAAGAAGTCTTCAATTCTTATTTTCTATTTCTAGTGTTATTTTGAAATTTGCCTCCATTTGCTGTTTGTTCATTTGGTGATAGCGCAACACTTAAAAAAATATTTTCAACTACTTCTGAAGTAATCACTTAAGTGACTTTTAATGGAGGAGTATTTGTTATGGGAAATTCAGTTCACAAAGTTTTAACATTAATTCACTTGAAGTAAACGTTTATTTTTAAATTTTCATCTCAATCTTTTTAGTAAGACAAGCTTAGGAAATCAGTTTTATTATTGATATTGTGTGTGACTTCAGAGTTTGTAAAGAGAATTGTAAAAGTGTTGCATGCATATGACAATTTTCTGCTTAATAGAAATGTGAGGCCTCTGCTATACTACAAGGATTTAGCTTCCAGAAAATGTGATATTAACATAGCTTAAGAGATGTATTTTTTTTTTTTTTCTGTAGAAACCGTTGGGTTAAACAAACAGTTCTGAAGTTTTGTTACATAGAATCCATTAGTTCTTACTCTTGTTACTTTTTTCTTCATTTTTTCTGTTAAACTTGATTTTCAAAGTCAGCACTGAAGAATTCATCTTGTGGTCCAAATTCGTTAAGAAAAGATGTTAGGATTTGTTCTGAAGATAGTGACTTAGGAAATTGGTGAGATTGGGGTAGTCAGTTCTGTTTTACAATTGCTTTCTATCTGGTAGCTTTGAAATTAATGCAGTTGCTATCAGAAAGAATGATGTTGAGGTTAGACTGACCTTAGATTGGTAAGGATTTGCTGAGCAAACTGATAACTGTAAGTCTTTTATAGGGTATATTACTGCCACATATACATTGTTCCGTAGCTGGTTAAAAGTATATTGGTCTGTGTTTGATGATTCTCTTTGTACATGTTGAATATATGCATTCACTAATGTAAAATACTTTCATTTGTCAAGAAAGGTGAAATTAGTATATTGTACTTGACTCTTCACCTTTCCCCTAGTTTTTCGAATTTTTTTCATTGGTTGTAGAGGAAATATTAGCAATTTCATTCTTCTAAAATAATTTGCACTGGATTAAATAAGTATTGGCAATTATTAATATAAGAAGAGTAACATAATTTAGGGGTGAATTAACTTTAGTTGGGAAGTTTTAGTTATGTATAGTTAAGGCAGACTCTTCATTTGCAACAGTTGACATTGGGACGTGTGGACATCTTCAAGGCATTACTTTTTGGCAGTGTTCAGAATTTTTTTTTTTTTTTTGAGATGGAATCTCACTCTATTGCCCAGGCTGGTGTGCAGTGGCGGGATCTCGGGTCACTAGAACCTCTGCCTCCCAGGTTCAGGTGATTCTCCTGCCTGAGCCTCGCAAGCAGCTGGGATTACAGGTGCATGCCACCATGCCCAGCTAGTTTTTGTACTTTTAGTGGAGATGGAGTTTCACCACCTTGGCCAGGCTGGTCTCGAACTCCTGACCTCAAGTGATCTACCTGCCTCAGCCTCCCAAAGTGCTGGGATTACAGGCGTGAGCCACTGCGCCCGGCCAGTGTTCAGAATATTTAGAGATGGATATTATAGCTGTATCTGCCATCAAAGGAATTTTCTTAATCTCCACATAGTGTAAAAAAGAAGACTGTTTATGCATTATATTTTAAGTAATTATACAAATAATTGTTATCAGTGCTTGTCACTTCGAATATGAACAGTGAATCTAACAAGTGTTTGAATTCTCTGTGTGTGTGTATGTATGTATACAAAGTCAGCAAACCTTTTATCTTAATATTTATTAAAAACAAATTTTCATTTCTTTAAAGAAAAGATTACCTTGGATTGTCCTAAAATTGTTCTCTAATTTTTAAATATGGTCAGATCTATTTTAAATTACATTAAAATATTGAGTATTACATTTATCTATACTTTTAAGTGTATACATTGTTTCATTGTAGATTTTAGGGAGGCAGTGTGGGCTCTGGAGCCAGGCTGCTTGTCTTATAATCCTGGATCTTCCATTTAGTAGCTGGATGACTTTGAGTAGGTTATTTAGATTTTCTCAATCTATTTTATCTGGAAAATGGGGATGATAATGGAACCTACCACATACGTTTATCTTGGATAGTAAGTGAGATAATATAAGTAATTCCTTTAGCATGGTACCTGCCGCATTGTAAATACTTACATGGTAGCTACTGCTCTGAAAAACTGTAATTTCAGGTTATGTATGAAGGGAAGTTATTTGTGTTTTCATTTATGGTGTATGATTGTAACTGAATTTCCTCAGTTTGGGCCATGTTAGGATTTTAATTGTTTCAAGTTATAAGTGTCTTTAAAAATAAGGGTATTCCTTTAGGAAGTCCGAGTATGACATGTCTGTGATTTTGCTGTTTCATCAGAAATGGGAAATAAATCTCGGCTTACTCAAACTGTTGACCAAAGTAAATTATGCCAATCAAAAACTATTTGCTTTAAGATATAAAAGGCAAAAACTTCCTATTAGCATAGTGAAGTAGAATTTTTAAACTTTGTTATAATCTTAAATTTTCTTTAGTGTTGAAGATAGGTCAGTTTAACTATCATACATTTTTATTATAAAGTAAACTCTGCCTCAAATGTAATAAACTTAGTATGAGTTATGTAAACTTTGGTCAATAGAGGTGTATTTCTTAGCATTTCCTTTTGAAAATTTCAGCTTTTCGAGGGAGTCTTGCAACTGAATGTCAAGTTACATTTATTACAATAAAATTTACACTTAATATAATCTGTAATGCATTAACATAATATGGGAACTTTTAAAGTATTCAATCTCTGTATTATTGTGTCCTATTTCCACATTTGGCCAGGATTCTCAATATGATTTAGGCGCAAGACGTGGGAAGAAAGAACTAAAGAACTAAAGAATTTTTTTCTTAATGTTTTCTTATTGAATATGGGGAAAGATGAAATAAGCTTATCTGTCCAGTAAAGGCCATTGTGTGTACATAGGGATTGTTCTTTTTTTCCCCTCCTTGACCTGTACTGATTTCCCAGATGTACCAGAGCACCCTTAGTAGTGAAAAGCACTTGACTTCCAGTGAGTGGAATTTTTTTTTGTTTGTTTTTTTGCATGTTTTATATTGCAGAGTGAATATACACTGTCTGATGCTATGTAACTGTCTGATTATGTGATTTTTTTTAATGCATTTTATGTGTTTTGTAAACTAGCTATATTTTTGGTCCATGTCTAGGTTGTAGAATTGAATTGTGCATTTTGGCATCTTGAGCACAGCTGAGTTTTCTAAATCAATCTCTCTCCTTGCACTTATTTTTTGCTTTGGATCACTACCTAAAACTTACTATTGATTTAATACGAGAGCACTTAAGCATAGCTTTGACTTTTATTTCCTTTGATTTTTGTAGATTTTCAGGCTGAAGTACAATAAGGTTCTCTGTTCTTTACTAGTGCAAAGATTGTATTCTGTGAATTTTATTTGTTTAATACTTTTGATCTTTTGAAGAGGATGTGATTATTTAAGGTATTGTGAAACGCATTGTGATTTGAATTAGATACTCTTTCGAGATGGAATTTTGCTCTTGTTGCCCAGGCTGGAGTGCAGTGGTGCGATCTTGGCTCACTGCAATGTCCGCCTCCTGGGTTCAAGTGATTCTCCTGCCGCATCCTCCCAAGTAGCTGGAATTATAGGCATGTGCCACCACACCTGGCTAATTTTATATTTTTTTTCAGTGGAGATGAGGTTTCTCCATGTTGGTCAGGCTAGCCTCGAACTCCTGACCTCAGGTAATCTGCCTGCCTTAGCCTGCCAAAGTGCTGGGATTACAGGCATGAGCCACCGTGCCTGGCCTCAGATACTCTGTTAATTAGATGCATTTAAAAATTTAACCTACCATTGCTGGCTTGAATAGTTGTATGTTTAGAGTGATTAATAAATATCATATACATGTTTAAAGTTACAAACTTTTTGCTTATTTCAAAATGCAGGATTCTTTTCCATTTAAAATTCCTTCTCTTTGTGAGACTTCTTTTTGAGTAATCTGGTTACTCTAAACTGATTGGAGATTTAGATAGAATTGAAAACTGTACTTTTAAAATGAAATTTTGGGGATGTCATTAAGCTTGATTATTTTAGGTATTTTTTTTTTTAGTGTGTATTATAAATTATGTTACACTGTCAGCGATAAAATGGAATACGTGGGATTTTTAAAAAATTTATTTTATTCATTTTTCTAAGGTAAAAACACTGTTTTGCTAGGCTTAATTTGACCATTTTGTAAAACTTATTGTATACCTTGAAAGAATCATTTATGAAAGATACTGAATTAGCTAGTATATACTCTGTCTTACGTAGTTTTTGATTAACAGTACACTTTTTAAATCATTAGCTCATTTGATTTTGCAAAGAAAAACAGGCAACCTAAGAGGCAGACAGAACAGGCATTACTTTTCTTTTTCTTTCTTTTTTATTTTATTTTATTTTTTTGCAGCTTCAGAATTGTAGCTCCAGTGGAATCAGTATCTTGTTAATGGCTAGTGAAAGATTGAGTCTGAAGAAGGATGCCGGGCTTTTTTGGCACTCGGTGCAGTATTTTTCCCATTATGTTACATCAATGGTTCTTAAACTTCAGTGTGTTAGAATAACCTGAAGGGCTTATTAAACTGTGGATTGCTTGCTCCACCCCCAGAGTTTCTGATTCAGTAGGTCTGGATTGGGACCTGAGAATTTTTATTTCTTAGAAGTTTTCAAGTGATACTGATTCTGGTGGTCTGGGGATCACACTTTGAGGACCACCGATGACCACTATCTCCCACCAAGCAAACCCTTAACATGTTATGCTCCTTTAGGTTATTAGAATTTATACATGCATTATCTCATTTGACCTGTAAACTCTAAGTAGCTTTGCCTGGAAAATGTTATCCTGATTTTATAGACGAGATAGTGAGTTTAGAAAGGCAGTATGGTGGAATGGAGCATAGATTTGTAGTTGGCTAGACCTAAAGTCCAGATTAAATCTCTGCTCAAGGCTGGGCATGGTGGCTCACACTAGTAATCCCAGTACTTTGGTAGGCCAACGTTGGCAGATTGCTTGAGTCCAGAAGTTCGAGACCAGTCTGGGCAGCATAGGGAGACCCTGTCTCTACAAAAATATACAAAAATTAGTCGGGTGTTGTAGTGCGCACTGGTAGTCCCAGCTACTCAGGAGGCTGAGGTGGGATCTCCTGAGACTGGGACTTTGACGCTGCATCAGGCTGTGATTGGGATACTGCACTACAGCCTGGGCAACAGAGTGAGACCCTCTCTCAAAAATAAATAAATACATCCCTGCTCAGCCACTTATCAGTTATGTAGATACACTGCCTAACCTTAGTGAATCCTGTTTCAACAACTCCAAAATGGGAGTAAAAATCCTAAATTTGTACAGTGGATTTTTAGGTTTATTAAAAGTGTAGGTGTGGTCTTTTTTCAGATTATTGGTTGCCATCTGGGGGTGATCCTCTTTCACCTCCTCTAGGACTTTTAGCATTGTCTGGAGACATTTTGGTGGTCACAGCTGGGGTGGTAGAGTGTGCTATTGGCTAGGGGTTTGAAGCCAGTGATGCTGCTTAACATCCTATATGGCACAGGACCCCTCCCCGTCAACAAAGAATTATCCCAAAATGCTGTGTGAAATGTCTGGTATATAATAAGTATAATATTTGATGAAAATCAGTACCTTTGTCCTCAGGTGTGATATTTAAGAAGGTCAACTTACTAATCAGTGATGGAGTTAGTCCTAACATCTGGGTTTTCTGACTTTATGACTGCTGCTAGGCCAGTATTCTTTGTATTAGAATAAGAGCTTTGTCCACAGAAGATATCCCTAATAACAAAAAAGGTTTATTTGCAGAGGGCTCATGTGTTCTTTGGCTGATTATGAAAGTGTTGCTTTGAACTTCTGTTAGAAAATGTTGAAGATGTTTTCCGTAAGCGTTTTTAAGTATAATACTGTATGTAGTATTCAGAAGGATGTTTAAATTTTTTTTTAATTTTGCTAGTAGTTTTTAAAGTAATCCTTTTTCCTTTAATTATGTAGTTGTTGAACTGTTGGGAGTTACTTTTCTCTATTTTGTTATTTAATGCATTCTTTGACCTTATGCCTTTTTATTCTAAAGCTGTTTTTATTATAGTCAGATATGATGAAGTTAAATGTACAATGTAAAATTGCAAATTTCTGACGAGCTATACAAACTTCTTAAATATTTCTAGGTAAAGAAAATAGGGCTGACTCTAAGGTTCTCTGATCCATGTGTTGCATTCTTTTCTAGGCCCTAAATTTGCTATGCCAGCCTGTTGAATTAAAGTGCTTTATTTATCTAAATTAGAAACTTGTATTAAAGTGAAGTTTTAGAAAAAAAAACCAAAACGGAATGGAGTTTTAGGTTAGCCCAGAGATGGGAAGATGCCAAGGGGGTAACTTTAGTGGATTCTGAATTTTTTGGTTTTGTTTTGTTTTTAGGGCAGACAAATATAATTACGAAAGTGTTCTAGGAATAGATTGCTGTGATTTTTTTTCTGTTTGCATGATTTTACAATTTGCTTTGCCTCTCACTTTTGAATGCAGAATAAAACGTCAAGGCCTTATTTTTAAAAAAATTCTTAAGAAATTTAAGATTTGACGTTAACAATTCTTTTTGAAATACTGGGGATATTTTGAGATACCAATTAGACAAATAGGACTCATTGTTACAATTCAGTTGAATAAGGCTTATGATATTTATTTCAGTATATGAATGAAAACTATGTGCTTATTGTACTTAAGAAAATTTCTTTTATTAAAAACATGACTAAAAAGAATTTTAAAAATCACGCATTGTCCTACTTCTGTGAAACTTAATGTTTTCATTTTAGCTTCCAGTTTTGTTCATATGCATGTACTTTCAAACCTAGTTCATGAACTTGAGCGTGTTCTTTTTAAAAAATAATTTCCGTAGCACTTTGTCGTTGCCTTAATTTAAATGGTGAAATCATCAGAAATATTTATTTTCCTGTACTTACACATTTATTAAACTTGTTCCATTTTTTTATTTTCTGATTTTTTAAGTGGATTTAAGATGCCCTAAATATTAGAGATTTTCATGGTTTTGATTCATGAAATCATAATGTTACACTAACCCAACTGAAGTGTTAGAGTCTTGAAGCTTTCCCCCTAAATTACATATAGTAACTCTACTTGTATTTAATATGAAAATATGAAAGCATATTTTACTTATTTAAGTGAGACAAAGTAAAATTTAGCTGAATACTTTTGATCTGTCAATTTCCTTTTCCTGTTGTAAGAATATTACATTGTGTTGAAATTAAAGTGGATATAGAAGGTAATTAGAAGAAACTGCCACATCATTTTTATAGTAAAGTGGTAATAACACTATTGCTTTCTGTTTTTTTAATCAAAAGAAGTATTGACTTGTAATGATGTTACTTTTCCCTGAAGCATGTTTGAATGGTTTATATTTGCACAGTTGCCCAGGTAATCAATGTGATGTTAATTGATCAATTTGCTATTTATTTGCATTTTTAATCAGTACTAGTATTTGTGCTTAAAAATTTTGCATTTGTTTTATCATAATTTTTAAGTGTCAGATACTAAAACAAATAACCTTAACTTTATTCAATTGTAATTTTTTTTAATCAATGATGCGGTATTCATTTATTCATATAGTTAGAACAAAACAATATTTAAAATATTGAGGTAGAAACAAATTAGTCTCTTTTTAATTAAAAGCCAGATTACTTGTTAGAGTACCATTTTTCCAAATGAGGTAAAATTGTTTCAACTCTTAAACTTAAGGAAATTTTGATCTAGGTGTGGTATATACCTTCTCGTGGGGTGCTAATGAAAACAGGGATGGCAAAAATAATTTTGTTTGTGAGTGTACGCATTTATGCTTTTTGCAACCCAAGAAATACTCTTACATCTGAATATCTTCCATGGACTAGCTGTAGGAAATCTATATAAAATAAATAACTTAGTATACTGAAAGTATGACAGAGTTTTACATATCTAGATTGTGGTATGATTATATATAATACTATAAAATATGCTAAGGTGCTGGTTATTAATACTATTTGGATTTTTTTTTAATACTGAAAAGGTTACACAGATTGTGATTATTGTGTAGTGTCCAAGAACTAAGGCCTACCATCTGTTACTCAAATGTATGAAAAAATTAAGATAATTTAGTGATATAAGTGGTTTTGACACCACTGGTTTTGGAATAATCTACTAATTATGATTTTTATAAAGACTAATATCAAATTTTAAACTTTTGCAAAAATGAAACCTAGTAATTATACTGTTATTTATATTTTTCTATTAAAATACAGATACTGGCTGATAACTAGAGATTGTGTAATAAACGCCTGGCCTTTAGTCATTTGGTTTTTTTTTTTTTTTTCTTGATTGTTTGGATAGTTAACTGGACATCATGTTTTAACTTGAGATATTAAGTTATACAAGATTTTGATATTTTAAACTAGTTTTCCTAATAGGCTGAGATATATAAGAATTCAGTATTACAGGACTCAGTCGGGGAGCTGATTTAATAAGAATTTCTTAAAAATTTGTTTAAATGTTTTTCAAGTTCTTTGCTTCATCTTCTACAACTTAATTCTTGTCTGTATGCAAATTAGCTTCCCCATTTCAGATTTTGCTGTTGCATTTTAAGCCACTTACAGAAGTTGTTTCTGTAACTTTCACCCACAAGAATTTGGTCTTACCAAATTGTGTAAGTCTTTAAAATTGTGTATTTGGCTTAATATTATAGAATCTGATTGATTTTAATTTACCTTATTTTATTTATTATGTTGACATTTTCTTGAGAAATTTGTTATGCCAAATGATTAACATAATAATATTTAAGTTTAGGTATGGTTTTGAATTTACGTTTTCAAATGCAACTTTGTATCTGTGGCCTATGTTTTTTGTTTTGTTTTTTTTTTTACAAGAAACATCTTGCCAATTTTTAGATTAATCTGTGAGGAAAGTAGATTGGTTTACTAGAATCAGTTTGTAGACTTAGGTGAGAACTGAATTATAGGCTATGAAAAAAATACCTTTTGGGCCTTTCTGAATAGACATGTATACATAAATTATATCTCTTACATTAAGTGAGGCACATATGTAGGTGAGATTTTTACCCAAATATTAAAAGTTTAAAAGTCATTACCTATTCTGTTTACTTAATAGTATTTAAAGGGTGTGAAAGGTGTTATGTGTTTCTGTCCCTTGTTTTTATTCCTGTCCCTCCCATATAAGTATTGGCACTTGTATCTTCCCATGTATTAAACTTGTATGTTTTAAAAGCTTATTTACTGGTTGAAACGGTTAACTTAGTTTTTTCTCTGAAGTTGCAGCCTAAATATTTTCTGTTTTTTTGTATGTCCTTTCAATATGAAAATTCTACAGCTAATCATAATTAGTAATTGTACTTTTTCACCATTACAGTAATTGGTTTCATAATAAAATGGTATCCCTTCAATAACAAGCATTTATAGGTAGTTTATTAAAACTAAGGGTGTTATCTATTCAAACCAAGCAGTACAGACTTACTCTTGAATCTGTTAATATATTTTACAATTGCATATTATTAAAATTTAAAATGATTTTGACTAATATTTTAGTATATGTAATTTTAGATATTTTGATAATTCACTACTTAAGAATGAATTGTCAAGTATGATTATAAAGTTGATGTAATAGTTAAAATAACTAACCTTCAGTGGGAATAGGAATCATTTAATATTGTTAGATATTTATATTATTAGAACAATCTTCTATGATTCTTACTAATATAGTAATGAATGACAGACAATATGTTTGCTTTCATATTTAAAAATTCACTTGCATTTCTAGTTTATGTTTTTCTTTAGACTAAAATTCTGCAGCACTTAGACAAAGCTATTTTTGCCAGTTGAAAAAAAAGTAAGTAATTTCCAACCAATTTCCTGGCTTGCAGTATAGAATAAAGAGACTTGATTTTATTACATTAAAGCCAAATATAAAATGATGCAATCTAGCACACACTTGTTTGGAACTTTTCTCTTTTAAATATTCAAATTAAGAGGGCGTTGAAACGTCGATTTTGATTGTTATTAGCAACTATAAAAGTTTTGCAGTTGGTTTACTGGAAAAAGAAAACTTCCTTGCCAGAGACACATTTGTATTAGAACTTTGTTTTCTGAGTACCTTATGTATAGCAGGTTTCAAGTATTGGTGAATTAGTTCATGGTTAGGTCTGCATAATTACTGCATATGGAAATTTTGGAATCTTATTTTTTCAAAATGCAGCTATTGTTGAGAGAATATGCATTAAATGTTACTAGATCTTTGTTTTTCAAAATACTGATATCCCTTAACATCTTCTGCACTTTACCTGTTTGAATATCTTTTTTGCTGTAAAAATTAGTGGCCTTATGTCTTTCTGCGTAATTATAAGAGTAGCCAAAACCTCTTTTAGGATAATCACCTCTGGCAGAATAAATGATAAAAGCATAGCTTTTGTAAGCAGAATGATATTACAGAATCAACTTATAAATCTAACATTGAATGTAAACATGAGTATTAAAGGTGCTGTTTTAGGAACTTTATGGTAATGCCGGGTCAGCATTATGATTTTAACTTTTTACAGTTTTTCACATGCTTTTTTTGTGATTTTGCTGTAGAAAATTAGTTGGCATTTGGCTTAGTTCAAGTATATGATGCTGTTGACAAGTATGTCTGACACATGTCATTGAACTAATAATATTTTTGAAAGCTGATATGTAAGTTATATCTATATTTTGATTCATTAGTGGTCAGTCTTAGATGTTTTTAGTGAGAGCAAAACTGTAGAGGAATGTGTGTGTGTGTGTGTGTGTGTGTGTGTGTGTGTGTGTGTGTTTTAACAGCAGCAGAGTTCTGAAACAGGAAACCAGTCTTATCATATTCGTCCAGAGACCTAGGAAGGAGGTAATTGTTTGGTATACTCGTTAAAACCAGTTAGTTGGGCAACTTAAATTTTTAGAGGATCGCGGATGTAGGCTTGAGCAGTTGTAGATAATTTCTTTTTTTTCTTTTCTTTTTATTAAGATAGAGTCTCGCTCTGTCACTCAGGCTGGAGTGCAATGGCGTGATCTTGGCTCACTGCAACCTCTGCCTCCCAGGTTCAGGCATTTCTCCTGTCTCAGCCTCCTGAGTAGCTGGGATTACAGGCGCACGCTGCCATGCCCAGCTGATTTTTTGTATTTTAGTAGAGACGGGGTTTCACTGTGTTGCCCAGGCTGGTCTCGAACTCTTGAGCTCAGGTAATCTACCCACCTCGGTCTCCCAAAGTGCTGGGATTACAGGCGTGAGCCACCATGTCTGGCGATAGATTATTTCATAATTAGTACCTGCTATGAAGAAAAGTTGATTAAAATAGTTGAGAAGTCTAGTGCACTTCAGCTAATACACTAAATTATACTTTGGATTTCAGAGTATTGCTAACATTATCACTGAGTGACTTGATATCTTCCTGAAGTTCTAATTTGCTTAACTTTAATTGAGGTTCAGAGCACCTTGATTGTTCCCTTAAAAATTAAATTTTGTAAACCTGTGTGTAATTTTCTTGTATCTGGTTTGGATAGATAGCTTTAAAAATGGTTCTTAAGTTTAATGAGTTCAATTGGGAAAGTAAGTTCTATTTTAGATGTGTGTCACTGGAAATTATCTTTCTCTGTTTGTTATATGCACATTATTACAAAGTTGTAATCAGTGTTTTCATACTGTTCTCTGGTCTTTTTTTTTTTTTTCATGAATACACTATTTGTCAACAGATACTTTTAAAGCTATAGAGGTAATATTTCATCAGGTGAGGTTAACTACCATGGTTTGTTTGCTATACTGTGTTAGGGTTATTTTCATTTTTTTCTTTTATAAACAGTATAGTTGTGTATATGTTTCTATAGTTTACTTTTGGCTTATTAGAATATATTGCTAGAGTGGGATTACTGGATTAAAGAGTATACAGTATTTTAGTTTGTTTTTGCAAGTTGCAGATTTGTTGCCAAATGAACCAGTTTGTAGTATTGCTAACGAGAAGAATTACTAGCAAGTCTTGATATTACTGTTGAAGAGTGTGATGATTCCATTTAGGAAGATATCTAAACTTCTATTTCAAAGCAAAAGTATGTGCAGATTTCTTACTCATGACCGATTCATATAATATAAAAACATGAAAGTTGTGAGGTCAGGTTGTTTGGAGAAGTAGAAAACTTCAGTAGAGTTTATAGATAGGCAGTCTTCCTTTCTGGTTTGGCACTGACAGCAGATTAACTAGAAAGTGTTAGAAGGAACCTAAAATTTATACTAAAGTCAATTTAAGTTAATTAATATGCCAGAATTCCTCCTTTTGCAATTTATTTATAAAAATACCATATTGAGTTGCCTTGTAATGAGACACTTAAACTAAATTTAAATAACAGAATTCATGCACCACCTAATAACAACCCCTTATTTATGATTATAGAGTCCTTTTCAATTTTATAGATATTTTCATGTATCCCATTTAGTCCCTGAAATAATTAGTGAAGAAGTTACACAAGTGGTATTATCATTATTTTACAGAAGAACAAAACAAAAATATATGTAGCCCAGAGAATGAGTGATTTACCTGAGGTTATGGGCTTTAGATTGCATAGCTGGAAGGAGAACCTTGGTCTTCTATATTAAATGACAATATCCATTAAGTTCTTAGCACAGGATTTGGTACCTAGTAAATATTTAAATGTTCCTGTGTTATTCCTGACTATTCCTTCTTTATTCTTAAAACCCCATTTTTTTAGCACTCTTCCTTTTAATATTTATAGTTCAAGCTTTGTACCTATGTACCTTTTTCCCTTTAGAAAATAAGATTTTAGGCTGCATTAATTTGATCTGTACAGGAATGATTTTATGTTTTATATATTGGGACAAATTCGTCTTTTTTTTATACTTTAAGTTCTAGGGTACATGTGCACAATATGCAGGTTTGTTACATATGTATACATGTGCCATGTTGGTGTGCTACACCCATTAACTTGTCATTTACATTAGGTATATCTCCTAATGCTATCCCTCCCCTCTCCCCCCACCCCACAACAGGCCGCAGTGTGTGATGTTCCCCTTCCTGCATCCAAGTCTTCTCATTGTTCAAGTCCCACCTATGAGTGAGAACATGTGGTGTTTGGTTTTCTGTCCTTGCAATAGTTTGCTCAGAATGATGGTTTCCAGCTTCATCCATGTCCCTACAAAGGACATGAACTCATCCTTTTTTATGGCTGCATAGTATTCCATGGTGTATATGTGCCACCTTTTCTTAATCCAGTCGATCATTGATGGACATTTGGGTTGGTTCCAAGTCTTTGCTATTGTGAATAGTGCTGCAGTAAACATACGTGCACATGTGTCTTTGTAGTAGCATGATTTATAATCCTTTGGGTATATACTCAGTAATGGCATGACTGGGTCAAATGGTATTTCTAGTTCTAGATCCTTGAGGAATC
>NW_012114899.1:351413-368505 GCF_000951035.1 Colobus angolensis palliatus | reverse complement strand
CTCTGATGGCCAGTGATGATGAGCATTTTTTCATGTGTCTGTTGGCTGCATAAATGTCTTCTTTTGGGAAGTATCTGTTCATATCCTTTGCCCACTTTTTGATGGGGTTGATTTTTTCTTGTAAATTTGTTTAAGTTCTTTGTAGATTCTGGATATTAGCCCTTTGTTAGATGGGTAGATTGCAAAAATTTTCTCCCATTCTGTAGTTTGCCTGTTCACTCTGATGGTAGTTTCTTTTGCTGTGCAGAGAAGCTCTTTAGGACAAATTGTTCTTTAATAATGAACAGTTGACACTTTTTCAACTGGAAAATTCAAGGAACTGCTCTTTCTGCTTTCTGCTCAATATGAATCTTCAATTTAGAAATGAGAGCCCATCATTAACAATTCAACATAGCTTATTAGAAAAAAAAACCTAGTAAGAAATGTAAAATCTTTGATTAAATGAGAAAGTAATAGAAGTTCATGAGATTTGTATTTAAAGCATACTTTCATTAGAAAAGTTGATAATAATGGATTTAACTGTGACATAATTGGAAAATACTTGTTTAAACTTAAAATTTTGAAAAGAAATGTAAATGTGATGTAACTTTTGAATCAGTGGCTGAGTTTCTTTTTTGCTCATAAGAACCCTGTGTGTTGTTTGAAAGCACTGATGGAAATCAGGGAAAAAGCTCCAGAATTTCCTAGGAAATTAAATGACAAAGTCCTGGTATCTGCTAACTTGCCTTCCATTCCTGTTATCTTCTCTTCTTAATCTGATTTCATTAATTCTTTCACCCTGGCTACTGGTTTAAGTCAGTGTTTTATGAGTCAGGCAGCTTCAGATTTTGTGTTTGAAGCTTTTTGTTCATTACCTCTAAAGCTGTATCATCACTTTGTATTTTATCATTCATATTTCATGTATATATTATAGCTTCATATTGTTACTGCAATTTTTAGTTAGCTATAATTTAAAAAATATCTGTGATCTGTGGAAATAATTACTCTTAAAATAGTTATGGCAGAAAAGTAGTTATTGGTTTGTAACACTGCATTTTACTATATAAGTTGTTGAAGGATAAGCATACCTATATATTAAGCACTACAAAGAAACTTTTTACAATAGCTTTTAGCAAACCATAGTTAAAATAAGATTTAGTGTACATATCAAGAATATATTCTTAATGAAATAAGATTTAGGGAGCTATTTTTAGTTACTATATCCTACTTGAAAATTGTAGTTAAATTTCTAGCATATACCCCATTAATTTAGATGCAAATGCAGATTTGAGATAAGGTAGATACATTATTTAGATGTCAACTCAGAAGTTGTTCAAGAAAAGGTATTTTGTTATTTAGATGTTACTTGGAACATATTTCTAGTGTTTCAAGTCATGATTGGATGCCTAGAACAGGAAATAAAAATTTACTTAGCTGGTAAGGATAGCCACATTATTTCAAATATAGTTTAGCTATATTATAGATTAAATTGATTTCTGTGGACAGACTTTAGAACTTAATTACATTTTTTTCTTTGGGAAGATATTTGTTCTTTGGTGAGAAAGGATTCTTGTAACACCTAAGTCAGGACTGTCCGAACATGGCATATGCAGTTTACCAATCAAAACAAACTACTCACTTAAAATCTGTGTAGTTTGTTTTATTTAAATTATACCTCAATTAAAACACATTTAGCATGTTTACACACAAGTGGGAGGAAACCGTCTACTATATCTGAGATCTCTTGGAGCTGTGGTAACCATCCAACTTAGGCAAAATAGCTAGTACCATGTATGCATTTCTATATGTACAGAAATATACTGTATATTGTATATACAGTAATCACTGATAGAAAAATAATTTTTTAATAATTCGGGAAATATTTTATCGCCAGTATATATTGAGTGCTTCTTATGTGCTTTATATACATTGGACTCATTTAATCAACACAACAACCCTATGTAGTTCATACTAGAATTATTCCCATTTAAAGATGAGGAAAGTGATGTTTAGAGAGGCTAAGTAACTTGCCCATGGCCAAAGTATTAGAACTGGGATTTGAACACGGGTAGCCTGATTCGTAAGTAAATGACCACTAACATTAAAAAGACATAAACATAGAGGTGTTTGTTGCAATGTTTGTCATAATACCTAAAAATTTTGAACTAGTTAAATGTCCAACAGTAGTAAAATGGTTCATTAACCCATGGTACACCCATCAATATAATATATTGTCATTTAAAATTGTTTTTCCAAGTTTTGTATTGGGAAAATATAATAAACTTTTGAAAAATGTAATAGGATATACTGTATTTATAATACAGTTATCACTATGTAACCGACATTTTTATTTCCATCAAAAATTAGTTATAAAGAAATATAAATCTAAGAAGTGTAAAAGATACTACAATCGAATACTAGATTTGTGTTAATATCTTTTATATTTATCTCTTGCATTTCCTATATTGGCCCTGTTTACTTTTAAAATAGTAAAAATCATATGCTCTATTTTAAACCTAAATGTTAGTTTATTAACCCAGGAATAATAGCTAACTATACATTCATATTTGATAAAATAAAAAGATGACACTCATCATAAGGGATACATATGTATGCTTGCATATGACATTTTGTAAATCACATGAGTAATTTGTAATCATCATAGAAATATTAGAAATTACAAATAAGCAAAACACACACACACACACACACACACACAGAAAATTTAGTGTTCCCAAATCTAAAACTCAGACATACTATTTTTTTCTTTTGGGATTGTATATTAGATATGTTCTTAAGTTACAATAATATAAATACTTAAAAGGCAAATTGATACATTAAGGATTTCAAAGAGTAAAACTTTTTGTTAAGCTTTGATGTTCTTTAGAAAGATTAGGTTATTCCACAAGCCACTGTCATTGAAAGAAAAGTAGTTACAGTGGGGTCTTATGGGATAAGGCATTACCATTTGTTCAGTTGAGAGACAGCTATCACTATGTTTTAAGCATTGTTCATGTATTAGCTCATTTAATCCTCATAGCAACCTTATATGATAGGTACCTTTACTAGCCCCATTCTACTTAGGAAGCAGGCACAGAAAGAGTATGTATTTTGCCTAAGGTGACACAATAAGTGAAGCTGGAGTTCAAGTCCCAGCAAGTTGGTTCTAGACTGTATGTTATTAACCATTATGCCATACTGCCTGCAAGTAGATCTCTAGATGTCAGAAATACTCATCTTCCTCTGGTTACCTGGTTGTTGTGAATCTTTATGCTTAATACTTACATCATTATATGTAAATTTCATTTTAAACACTCAACTTATTCAGAAGAATATCAGCTAAGTGTAGGTTAAGGCTGTTTTCTATCAGAAATCATTATATATATATGTATTCCTCAGTTCTTATGTTGTTTAGTTTTTCTAAAAGTGTGTCAAATTTTATAACACATGGAGAAGTATAAATGTATATTAGAAAGATTTTGTTTATTTGTGTAATTTGTGGCATAAGAAATATTTGCCTCAAGATTCGGTGCTTGTTTAGGTAGTTGCTGGATCCCTTTTGGGAATGTCAGTAGATATTCATACTGTCTTTTGGAATTTTTTCAGTTTTAACATTTTATTAGTAAATGTAATTACAGGTTAGTAAATCACTTTTATTTGAACCTGTTTCCTTTGAAAGTTTTATATTTTTATTTGGAAATAGAAAAACCTTAACCTCCTCTTGTCGGGCAGTATGGTGTAAAACGCTTGGGGTTTGGAGCTTCGTATATAATCTGGGTTCAAATTATAACTTACTACTTACTAACTTGGGCAAATTACTCAGTCTTTTTGACTCTCAATTTCTTTGTGAAATGTAATACTATTTAGGATTGTTAGGATTAAATAAGAATATATTTGGCATACTGTCTGGCACATGATACTTAACAGGTACTAGTTGTCTACATCTTTCTAACTTATGGATGCCAATGTCTTGGGTAAAATCTCAAACTTTATGAGTAAAGAAGGTGAGAATTTGAAGAAAATGAAACCTTAAAAAGATTGAATTCCTAGACTCCATTTAAAGGAATAAATAGATCATGAACAAGACTTGCTCTGCAAAGGCTTCCATGTTGATCCTGGTCTTTGACTCCTTATCTGTCTGATTAAATTGAATTTGCTGCCGTGGCATCCTTAAAGCTGGACCTTACCTTGTCAGTCCTGCCTTCTCCATGTTGCTTTGTGTGTAAGCTTCACTGGACTGCTTGCTTTTTGCTGAATATTTTATGTATTTCCAGATGTCTACTTTAGCCTTTGCTTGGAATGTTCTAACTGCTCTTGTTTCTTCCTCTGTTTACTGGTTTCTGACTTAACTCTTGAGGATTATCTAATATATTACCTACTTGGTGAAGCTTTATCTGTGTCCCCACAGAATTAATCCTTCCCTCTTTAACTCTTAAGCTATCTTATTTTTTATATAATTGGGCCTTTGGCACTATTATAGGTCTGTGTGTCTGTCTTCCCTAATAGAATAGGAAAGCCTTGAGGACAGTAGTCTTTGCTTACTTTGCCTTATATTCTCAGTGCCCCTTGTACAAAACGTTCAATATATGTTTGAATGATTATGTGAATGAAGGAGGGGCCAGCTGAGTTTACTTTAATGATTATGTAACACCCATTTATATATATTTATAGACTTGTCTGAAATGAGTTAAATCCTTTGCAACCTTTGCTACTATGCTTTGAATGTCTCTTACAAAACTCATGTTGAAATTTAATTGCCATTGTGATGGTGTTAAGAAATGGGACCTTTGAGAGGTGATTAGGTAATGGGATCTCTATCCTTATGAATGGATTAATGCTGTTTGCATGGTAGTGAATGAGTTATCTTGGGAGTTTGGCCTCTGTCTCACGTGCTTCCTTACCTTCTGCCATGTGGTAACTCAACACAAAGATCCCTGCCAGATGCTGATGCCATGCTCTTGGACTTCCCAATCTCCAGAACCGTGAGCCAAATACATTTCTGTTCATTCTAAACTACCTGTTGTGTGGTATTCTAGTAATGCAACATAAAACTTAACTAAGAAAACTGGTAGCAAGAGTGTGATTGTTGCCATAACAAATACCTGAAAATGTACAAATGGCTTGGGTTCTGGGTAGAGAAGGATGGAAGAGTTTGGATAAACAGGCTAGAAAAAGCCTGTATTGCTTGCTGTGAATAGAGCATTAAGGACAATTCTGATGAGGATTCAGAAGAAGAGAGCTATAGGGAAAGTCTGGAACTTCTTAGAGACTATTTAAGTTGTAATGATCAAATGTTGGTAGAACTGTAAATGGTAAAGGTCATTCTGATGTGATCTCAGAAGTGAAGAACAAGATACTGGAAACTGGAGTAAAGGCCATCCTTGTTAAATAGTTGCAAAGTACTTGGTGAAATTATGTTCATGTCCTAGGACTTTACGGAATGCAGAATTTAAGAGTGATGAACTAGGTTATGCTGCAGAAGAAATAACTAAGCAGTAGAGCATTCAGGCTACTGAATGGCTACTTTTAACCACTTAAACTAAGCTGGGTGAAGGGAATGACTTGAAGACAGAATTTATAATTAAAAGAGGGACAGAATGGAAATACTTGGAAAAATTGCAGCCTGGCCATAGTAAAGAATGTAAAAGATATGTTTAGGAGAGCAAACTAAGGGTGTGGCCCAGGAACCATTTGCTAAAGAAATTAATATGCCTAGAAGAGAGCCAGGTGCTATTTCTCAAGACAGTGGAAAAAGACCCCAAAGACATTTTGGAGATCTTTGAGGCTGCCTGCCCCATCACAGGCCCAGAGCTCTAGGAGGGCAGAATGGTTTGTGGCTCAGGTGGTCCTTCACAAGCTTGCTGCCCAGGACTACCTCAGCTCCCCATATTTCAGCCCAGTGGGCCTTGACTGTCCTAGGTCTGGTTCAGAGGGGCCCAGGTGTGGCTTAGGCTACTGCTGATGGTAAACCTTGGCAGCGTCTGGTAAATGCTGGTAAACCTTGGCAGCGTCTATATGTTGCTAATTCTGCAGGCTCACAGGATGAAAGAGCTGTAGGAGACATGGCTACCACCACCAGGACTTCAGAGGATGATGGGGATAGTCTGGGAGAGACTTGTCACAGACTCCGAGCCTCTACAGAGTGGAAATGTGGGATTGGAGTCAGTACAAAGAGTACCTGCTAGGGCATTGCATAATGGAGCCTTGGCAGCAGGCCACCACCGAGGCTTCAGAACTGTAGAGCTACTGGTATGCAGTGCGAGCCTGGGAGAACTTGAAGCTTGAGACTCTAACCTGTGAAAGCTGCATGGGCTCAATCCAGCAAAGCCATGGAGGTGGGGCTTCCCAGGGTCTGTTGGGATGAAACGAATGTATTTTGTAGGTGAAAAGGACATGAGTTTTGGGACCCAGGGGCAGAATGCTATGCTTTGGATGTTTCCTTCAAAACTCATGTTGAAACTTCATTGCCATGTGGCATTATAAAGAGGTGGAACCTTTCAGAAGTAGTTAGGTCATAAGGGCTTTGCCTTCATTAATGGATTAATGCCATTATTGCAGGTGTGGGTTAGTTATCTCTGGAGTTTGGCCCCCTTTTTCTCTATCATGTGCTCATGCCCTCTTTTGCCATGTGATGCCTTCTACCATGTTATGATGCATCCAGAAGACCCTCACCAGATGCAGCCCCTTGATCTTAGACTTCTCAGCTTCTAGAACTGTGAGTGAGATAAACTTCTTTTCTTTATGAATTACCCCGTCTGTGGTATTGTATAGCAGCAAAAAATAGACATCAGTCTGAAGTTCTCCCAGGCTGGCGATAAATGCTAATTATTAATAAAATAATAAATACTAATTACTAATTAGTATTTATAGTGCAAGGATAAATTCAAGTTTAGCCCTCGTTAGAATGACCACATTTCAAGGGAGGGGCTTTGTACTTCTGTGCATTTCTATAACGATAAAAATCTTAATAATATTCTCACTGAAATTAATGGTTTGGGTTAGGTAAGGTTGTTAGTGCTAATAATTGTTTCTTTTAATAAAATATTCTTAGTTGTATTAAAAAAACATAGATGATTTGAATTTATATTTTTTTGACCAAAATATATTTGTAATTTTGAATAGGAATTCCAGAGTACTGGTAGCTGTAACCACTTGGGGTTTCCTGCTGCTGCTTCTGGTGCCTTATTTTTTCTGATGTCTTCCATTTTCTTACATTTGTCTTCTAAGGTGGAGTTGAGATTATTCAATTAAGATTATTTCACGGTAGGGCGTGGTGGCTCACACCTGTAATCCCAGCACTTTGGGAGGCCGAGGCGGGCGGATCATGAGGTCAGGAGATCAAGACCATCCCGGCTAACATGGTGAAACCCCGTCTCTACTAAAAATACAAATAATTAGCTGGGCGTGGTGGTGGGCACTTGTAGTCCCAGCTACTCGGGAGGCTGAGGCAGGAGAATGGCGTGAAACCAGGAGGCGGAGTTTGCAGTGAGCCGAGATCACGCCACTGCACTCCTGCCTGGGGGATGGAGGGAGACTCCATCTCAAAAAAAAAAAAAAAAAAGATTATTTCACTTTAGGCCTCTGCTGTCTTCTGCTTTCTTTTTTTTTTTTTTTAGTGAATGGATATAATATCCCAATACATTTTGATAATTGAACAACAGCTATATTTTTAAGTGGGGCTGCTTTCTTCTTATTTTTAAAATTCCTTTTCCTTAATTTTTAAAAAAACTGTCGGAGATTGGCTAAGAGTTGGGACAGCTTTCTTATGTGAGAATAGTAGATGACAGCAAATATTTGTGATGTTAAAATGATAATCCTAATAGTTTTCTTTTAGAATCTTTATAATAAAAATGCTTTGAGGCTGAGGGTGAATTTATATGTTCCTAAAGAGACAAAAAATGTTCTTGGGACATAGTAAATGTTATTTAAATCTTACATGTTTTTATTAGTATAATTTTTGGGTAGAAATTTGGCATTAAAAAATGCATACAGAGCTTTTTCTAAGTCATACAGGGCAAGACAGCATTTTGTCATGGCAATTAGTAAATAGACTCAGATAATTATACAACATCTAATTTTAAAAATTTGTTACAGAAACAGTACCAGGTACATTGTGGCAAAAACAGAAAATACAAAACAAGCAAATATGAGAAAAAATATACATGCCACCACCTACATACTACTTTCAGTACTTTATAATCTTTTGTCTATATATGTCTATCTGGATATATATATGTATTCTTTTATCCAAATGGTATTACATTGTACATTCTGTTTTGAAACCTGCCTTTTTTAGTCATTTACATCTACTTTTCCATTTCAGTAACTTTTCATCTTATATAATGCCCGGATCACATTAAAATTTTTCCAATTAGCTCAAAAATGTCCTTTATGGCTGGTTTGGCTAAAACAGTATCCAGGCCAGCATTGCACCTATGAAATTGACTGATAGGAACCTTATATCTTTAAAAATTAAGGGCAGCAACCCATCCTCCCGCTTCCCCCACCTCTCACCCACCCCCCACCTTTTTTTTTTTTCTTAAAGATACTGGCTTGTTGAAGGAGAGAATGGGTCATGTCCTACCAATTTTCTGAATTTGTCCAGTTTGCTGTCTCATAGTGTCATTTAGCTTGTTTTATCCTATGTATTTCCTATAAATTAAAATTTATGTCTGAATCCTTAGTGGATTTGAGTTGAAGATCCTTAACTATCAAAGATGATACTGTGCCTTTGTATTGCATATCAGAAGTTACGTGATCTTTACTTGATTCATGATGAGGAGCTGACCACTGAAATTGGACCACGACAGTCTTTTCTGCCCATTGTTCAATTATATTTATCTCTTTACATTAGAAAGTATTTTGGGTAGTAGTATTTTGGCGCTGTAGGAAAGTTGATTTTCTCATCAACCACTCACCTATTGGTTTAACACCATTTGTTGATCTTTGAGTGTATCAGTAATTTCATTAGGGTTTGCAAAATAAGACTTTAAATTCTATTCTTTTACATTATTAATTGATGTTTTTTGGTAAGATAGAACTTGTGAAATGGGACTATTTAGTTGTCTTTAAATACAATCTTTATAGGAAAGACAAAATAAATACTTAAATCTCTCTCTTTACCATTTTCCAAAGTGAAGAACTATTCCATTAACCACCTCAAAAGGTGATAAATGAAAAGGGTGTTTTTAGTTGTTTTAACTGTTTTTTTTTGAGATAGGGTCTTACTCTGTTGCCCAGGCTGGAGTGCAGTGGTGCAATCATGGTACACCAAAGCCTCAATCTCCCTGGGCTCAGGTGATTCTCCCATCTCAGCCTGGGACTAAAGGTGTACACCACCACAGCCAGCCAATTTTTTTTTGTTTTTTGTGTTTTTTTTTGTAGAAGTGGGGTTTTGCCATATTGCCCAGGCTAGTCTCAAACTCCTGGGCTGAAGGAATCCACCCACCTCAGCCTCCCAAAGTGCTAGCTCGGGTTATCGACGTGACCCACAATATCTGGCCTTAACTTTTTTCTTTTGAGTGTCTTTATAGACTCAAGGACTTTTATTTAATTCAGAGTGTTTTAATATACTACCATTTAAATGTTTTCTTTGATGCTCAGATTGTCACAGCTAGTCATTTGGACCTTTATACCACCTCCTATGTCCATTTGATATAGGCCGTTAATCTCTATAAGCCTTCCTTGTTCTCTTGGAATGAAGAGGTATCCCAGACTCACCTGTACCTTCCCTACTCCAGAGCTGGCATTAACTCTTTTTCCAAGGAGTTTGGTACCTTTTAGTTTATTATAATATTAGAGATGAAAATCTGTGTTCTAGGAATGTTTATTACTGCTATAGTGATGTTGCTTTTAGGCCATTTCAGAGAAAAAACCTAGAAAACAGATTTTTACAGACATGAATTCATACTGATATTTTTAGTTTTTTATGTGATTTCTTGATTTTACAATATTATCTCTGTTTTCTTACACTTGTAATTATGAACCTTAAAGTCATTAGCATAACTTCTTTGCTTATTTCTACAATATAAAGAAAATAGTCCTGCTGCGGTGGCTCACGCTGTAATCCCAGCACTTTGGGAGGTTGAGGCAGGTGGATTGTTTGAGCTCTGGAGTTCAAGACCAACCTGGGCAGCACGATGAAACCTTGTCTTTGCAAAACATTAGCTGGGCATGGTGGCATGTGGTTGTATTCCCAGCTACTCAGGAGGCTGAGATGGGAGGATCACCTGAGCCCAGGAGGTCAAGGCTCTAGTGAGCCATGATCATGCCACCACACTCTAGCCTGGGTGACAAAGGGAGACCCTGTTTCAGGGGAAGAAAAAAAAAAAAAAGATAGTTTGAGGAGGCTTTATGTAGTGGCTCATGCATGTAATCCTGGCACTTTGGGAAGTCGAGGTGGGAGGATGGCTTGAGCCCAGGAGTTTGAGACCAGCCTGTGCCACATCATGAGACCTGGACTCTAAAAAAAAAAAAAAAAAAGAAAGAAAGAAAAGGAAATAGTTTGAGGATATCAATAATGATATTACTGGAATCGGTAAAACTACCAAAAGAAATGTGAAGTTTCTTCCTAGTTTTTATTTTGTTTAGAATAGTTCCTATCAAGAAGTGTAATAAAAGTGCAGTGTCCAAATAGCCCTTGTAACAAAACCTTTCTCTTTCTCCTGGGTGCCAATTTGACATTTAATCAGTTTTGTTTCTAGCAATGTTCAATGTATGAGATTATAAGTCTTTTTTTCTTTATATCACAGGAGTCCTGCTGCTACCTGTTCTTGCTATGCTTTTCCCCTTTTCTTCCCTTTCTCTATGAAGCATCCATTTTTATTAGTTTCTCATTTATCACTCAGGCATGCGTACGTGTATTGAGGATGTTGACATTCAAGCAAATATATGTGTTAACGTTCTTTTTGCCATCCCTATACAAAAGATACACCCTATATACTCTATTGGACAGTTTTTTTTTCCTTAAAATATTCCGTAGATCTCTCCAGTTAGCACAGTTACCTTATAGATAGAGCATATAGTATACATATAACCTTTTCTTAAACTATACTATTAAAAAAATAGCTTTAAGTAACTCGATAATTATTTTTGGAATGAAAATACTACTGAAATCAACTCAATGTGAAAGCAGAAAGAAAAAGACCTAGAAAAGGGCATTGGATTAGGTCAACTTTGAATTTTATTTGGAAGATAAATGAGTCCGGAAGGAAGTGGGCAGAGATTATTGGAGTTGGTCTTAAAAGGAGGCATTAGGCA
This sequence comes from Colobus angolensis palliatus, assembly GCF_000951035.1. Taxonomy (NCBI): domain Eukaryota; kingdom Metazoa; phylum Chordata; class Mammalia; order Primates; family Cercopithecidae; genus Colobus; species Colobus angolensis. The sequence goes on along the minus strand of NW_012114899.1, from coordinate 357,267 downwards.
GATTATTGGCTGCGCTGGTGTGAAAGGTCTGTCAGAAAATCATGAGATTAGGTTGATGTAGCTCGAAAAATGAGAGCTGTTGTGATGAGTGGGTAAGAATCATAAAAGTGTAGAGTGTTGATGATTTTTGTAGTTTATAAATGGCTCTTGAGTGTAGAGGTTTGTTTTTATGCTGGCTATAGTCTGTAACATAATTGACTATAATGGGCATGCTAAATATCCATGACAGTTGACCCTTGAACGACATAAAGGGTATAGGCACCTGCCCCTGTGCAGTTGAAACTTCACTTGTAACTTTTGGCCCTCCCAAAACTTACTATTAATATTTAGCCTATAGTTGACTGGAAATTTTACTGATAACATAATGTTCATTAATACATATTTTATATATGTGTTAGCATATTTGTATAATAAGCTACAGAAAAAATATTAAAATCATAAAGAAGAGAAAATATACTTACTGTTCATTAAGTGGAAGTGGATCATCATAAGGGTCTTCATTCTCACTGCCTTCACTTTGAGTAGGCCGAGGAGTAGGAGAGAGTGGAAAGGTCAGACTTGCTGTCTCATGGGTGGCAGAGGTAGAAGAAGGTCCACGTACAAGTGGTCCCACACAGCTGAAACCGGTTTTATTCATTGGCCAACTGTAGTTTGATTGAAAGTAAGAATAATAGGCTGGGCACGGTGGCTCAAGCCTGTAATCCCAGCACTTTGGGAGGCCGAGACGGGTGGATCACGAGGTCAGGAGATCGAGACCATCCTGGCTAACACGGTGAAACCCCGTCTCTACTAAAAATACAAAAAGCTAGCCGGGTGAGGTGGCGGGCGCCTGTAGTCCCAGCTACTCGGGAGGCTGAGGCAGGAGAATGGCGTAAACCCGGGAGGCGGAGCTTGCAGTGAGCTGAGATCCGGCCACTGCACTCCAGCCTGGGAGACAGAGCTAGACTCCGTCTCAAAAAAAAAAAAAAGAAAGTAAGAATAATAAATAAAGTTTCTACTTCAGTATTATCAAGTCATAGATAGCAAGGGCTGGAAGAAACCTTAGTAGTAATCTCTTTGAGTCTAATTATGTAGAATATGAAATTGCGGTCTAGAAAGGTTAAGTGACTTGTCCAAATTACACAACTAGTTAGAGACATAACCAGCTCTTAATTCTGACTTTCAGATTTTCACTGTGTCTTCTTTTTTCTACAACATGTTGCCTTAATTTTTAGCCATGAAAAATTAGAAGTTGAACTCTTGTCTTTTCAGGCAGGTGCAGATTTTGGGGTTTTGTTTTGATTTTTGGTTTTTGACCTAAAGTACTTTAGTTCTGTGATTTATAAAGCACTAGTTTTCTGTTTTTCTCATATACCTGAATACTGTAAATATGGAAGTTACCTTTTATCTTTACCAGTATTACACATAAATGGTTATACATAAATACATTGACCACCTTTTATTACTCCAACTATGGTGAGGAAAGCTTTCTTTTCATAACTAATGTTTTAAAATGTATACTTTTAGTTTGATTGCTGCATATTTCAGATATTTCTTTCCTTAACTAAAGTACTCAGATATTTATCCAAACATTATTGCTATGGGATTTCCTGCAGAAAGACTTGAAGGCGTATACAGGAACAATATTGATGATGTAGTAAGGTAAGAATGCTTTGATTTTCTATTTCAAATATTGATGTTTATATTCACGTTGTATTTTCATTTAGAAAAGATTTCTAAACCACAGAAAAAGATACTTTGTGATGTAAACTTTGTTACTGTAGTGCTCTATAATCATTTTTTGGCTTACTGTACCTAATGGACTTCAGTGGGATACCGTTTATTTGATAAGAACTGACTTTATACATAATCAGGTACTTAGGTGATGTCATTTCCTGGACTCCATAAAATGCCTGTCACCAGGTTTAATGCCTGAATTCCATTACAGTGTGATTGTTGTCTTATTTCATAATTGGGGATTAGGCTTAAAATCCTAGAGTGGATTTATTCAGTTAAATTTATTCACATTAAGATGTAGATGACTAATACTGATTTTTATGTAAACCAAATTTTAAGATACCACTGTGCATAAGTATACCAAGTACCTGAAGAAGTATTTGGTTGTTACAAGAGATATAGAAAGGAATCGCTGGGTGTACCAAGGCTAATCGGTTTTATAATTTTGCATAATTTTCTAAGTGTAATTATCATTTAGTTTAGAACAATTCTCAAGACCCACCTAAATACTACTTTTAAAATATACAGTCTTAAGAATTTGTGGCATATTTTATGAAAGGAGGAATTCATGTCTGATGTACAGATAGTCTTAACATAGTGTTTAATTTCAGAGCGAAGATATATATGTATGAATAAATTCACTGTAAATTGTCAGTAGGAACCTTGAGAATTTGTGGCGTAATTTATGAAAGAAGGAATTCACGTCTGATGTGCAAATATTCTTAACATATTTTTTCATTTCAGAGCAAAAACGTGTATTAATACATCAACTGTAAATTGTCAGTAGGAAACTTAATGGCTTTAAAAGTTAAAATTTCAAGCCAGACATTGTGATGTGCTCCTCAGGTCCCAGCTACTTGGGAGGCTGAGGTGGGAGGATCACTTGGCTTGAACCCCCAGGTAGAGGGTAGAGGCCAGTCTGGTTAACACAGTGATAACTCATCTCTTGAAAAAAAAAGTTGAAATTCTGGATTATTTCCTTTACACTCTTTCATTAGTATCTTTCCTGGAGACTTTCAGTTTAAATACTTGGTGATTATGACAATTAGATGTTAAAATGGATGGGAAAGTACCTTGTAACTTATAAAGCATTATGCAGATGTAGACTCCTTTTATAATAGTTGTGTAAGTATATGAGACAACCTACATTCTTTTATGAGCTAGCTATAAGTTTTAGCAACTTGCTTTGAACCACAGTAGATTTACAATTTTTTGTAGTATTGAGTTATATTCATTTAGAATTTTGTAATATATGCAAAATCAAATTTTTGTACCTACAAAAACTACAAAAAAAATCCCCCTAGTTTTTATAGTTTCTCTCAAAATTATAGCCAGTATATAGGTATGCCAGAAAGACTGTTTAAGAAGCTGAAAATAGAGAAATGTATTTATCTTCTCATAGTTAGGCAGGGCACAGTAGAAGGATGCTTAACATTGCAAGCTGATGGGAACAGCAGGTTGATATAGCTTGTGATAAAACTTCTAAAGAAAAAGCAATGAGCCATAGAAAGAAGAAACAGATAGATACATTTTGAATTAAGGAAGATGGTGAATCTGGGAAACAAGCAGTACAGTCACCAGACATGTATTCTCTGCTATGATACAGAAGTGTTTATCAGGCCTCTTTATGGCCCGCATGATATATCCCACAAGATGACCTACTTCACATTATTTTAATTCTGTATTCAACTAAGCACTAATTCAACCCAGCCAGTTTAGTACTCATACCAAAAAAGAGTGAGCACTCTGAATAGAGGGCAGGTTTTCTGATTATAGTGAGAATATCTTTGTGGTAAATTAATCTGGTGTGCTAGTTTTTACGTTGGTCTCTTCTGAGTGTCATTAGTCACTGAGGCTGATTGATCATCTTTTAAGTTACTGATAAAGTTCCTGTACAGCTGATTATCAGACCTTAGATTGCAGTAACTTCACCAAGAAAATACTTTGCTGGGAAGCATTTTGGTCCTTCTGTTTGATTCATAACTCTTACCTTTATGCCTCTGAATGAAAAGATTCTCATATTCAGTTTGTAATTAGTAATCAAGGCTGAGGTTTATTGTATCTAGCTTCACGATATATCTAGTTTGTTTTGTCTAACTGTATGGTTTCTTCAAATCTGCTATTTCTAAAAAAAAAAGTTTTGTGTATCCAGATTAATATTTAGCCAGTGGTTCCTTAGCCAGTGGATCTTGTCACCTCATGCTATTGATAACATGTCAACATGAAGAATTATCTGCTGAATATAATAGCTTTGCTGTCCTTGTTTCCTTTTGTCTCATTCTTTTTTGAGAAAGCTTTGATAGCCTCTATTGCCCAGGCCCCTCCTCTTCTTTTATGAGAGAAAGGATGAACAGTGACCAGAAATTAAGGGTTTTCTTTTTTTCTATCAACTAAAATGGAAATAAATAATTCCTAAGTAATTTGTCTGTTAGGATTAAAGTCTCCAAGAGAATGGCTGTGCCTAGTACCTAAGTGAGTAATTTCCTTGATTGGTTTACATTATATTGAGGATATTAGTAATCAGTAGTGATTCCTTTTTTGGTTCAAAGATGATAGTGTCACAATGAAAAGTGTTTTTAAAATTTTTGTATACTTAATTTTTCTGTAACAAAAGTATTTTCAGTTGGATTTTTCTTTGCCCTCTCTATTAGAATGCTCAAAGAATATTTAAAATTATCCTTTTCTCTCTTACTGCATATTTGTTCCTGTGATTTTTTCCCAAACAGAAAATACTCTGCAGAGATTAGACTTTGTTATTGTTGTACTACATCATTGCTTTGACTAAAATAAACTTAGATTGCAAATGCTTTCAGGCTTACATTGCTCAGTTTTTTTTTTTTTTGGTAATATGAAACATTGTTTTATTCAGATACTTGATTATTCTGTAATATGCATGTTAATTTTTTTTATTATACTTTAAGTTCTAGGGTACATGTACACAACTTACAGATTTGTTACCTATGTATACATGTGCCATGTTGGTTTGCTGCATCCATTAACTCATCATTTACATTAGGTATTTCTCCCAGTGTTATCCCTCTCCCATCCCGCCACCCCACGACAGACGCCGATGTGTGATGTTTCCCGCCCTGTGTCCAAGTGCTCTCATTGTTCAGTTCCCACCTGTGAATGAGAACATGCAGTGTTTGGTTTTCTCTCCTTGCAATAGTTGGCTCAGAATGATGGTTTCCAGCTTCATCCGTGTCCCTAGAAAGGACATGAAACTCATCCGTTTTTATGGCTGCATAGTATTCCATGGTGTATATTTGCCACATTTTCTTAATCTATTCTATCATTGATGGACATTTGGGTTGGTTCCAAGTCTTTGCTATTGTGTATAGTGCCACAGTAAACATATGTGTGCATGTGTCTTTATAGTAGCATGATTTATAATCCTTTGGGTATATACCCAGTAATGGGATGGCTGGGTCAAATGGTATTTCTAGTTCTAGATCCTTGAGGAATCACCACACTGTCTTCCACAATGGTTGAACTAGTTTACACTCCCACCAACACTGTAAAAGCATTCCTGTTTCTCCACATCCTCTCCAGCACCTGTTGTTGCCTGACCTTTTAATGATCACCATTCTAACTGGCGTGAGATGGTATCTCATTGTGGTTTTGATTTGCATTTCTCTGATGGCCAGTGATGATGAGCATTTTTTCATGTGTCTGTTGGCTGCATAAATGTCTTCTTTTGAAAAGTGTCTGTTCAAATCATTTACCCACTTTTTGATGGTGTTTGATTTTTTTCTTGTAAATTTAAGTTCTTTGTAGATTCTGGATATTAGCTCTTTTGTCAACTGGGTAGATTGTAAAAATTTTCTCCCATTCTGTAGGTTGTCTGTTTTCGCTGTGATGGTAGTTTCTTTTGCTGTGCAGAAGCTCTTTAGTTTAATTAGATCCCATTTGTCAATTTTGGCTTTTGTTGCCATTGCTTTCGGTGTTTTAATCATGAAGTCCTTCCCCATGCCTATGTCCTGAATGATATTGCCTAGGTTTTCCTCTAGGGTTTTTATGATTTTAGGTCTAACATTTAAGTCTTTAATCCATCTTGAATTAATTTTTGTATAAGGTTTAAGGAAAGGATCCAGTTTCAGCTTTCCACTTATGGCTAGCCAGTTTTCCCAGCACCATT
>NW_012114899.1:350461-351363 GCF_000951035.1 Colobus angolensis palliatus | reverse complement strand
TAAGGAAAGGATCCAGTTTCAGCTTTCCACTTATGGCTAGCCAGTTTTCCCAGCACCATTCATTAAATAGGGAACACTTCCCCATTTCTTGTTTTTGTCAGGTTTGTCAAAGATCAGATGGTTGTAGACGTGTGGTGGTATTTCTGAAGCCTCTGTTCTGTTCTGTTGGTCTATATCTCTGTTTTGGTACCAGTACCATGCTGTTTTGGTTACTGTAGCCTTGTAGTGTAGTTTGAAGTCAGGTAGTGTGATGACTCCAGCTTTGTTTTTTTGCTTAGGATTGTCTTGGCAATGTGGACTCTTTTTTGGTTCCATATGAACTTTAAAGTAGTTTTTTCCAATTCTGTGAAGAAAGTCATTGTTAGCTTAATGGGGATGGCATTGAATCTATAAATTACCTTGGGCAGTATGGCCATTTTCACAATATTGATTCTTCCTATCCATGAGCATGGAATGTTCTTCCATTTGTTTGTGTCCTCTTTTATTTCATTGAGCAGTGGTTTGTAGTTCTCCTTGAAGAGGTCCTTCACATCCCTTGTAAGTTGGATTCCTAGGTATTTTATTCTCTTTGTAGCAATTGTGAATGGGAGTTCACTCATGATTTGGCTATTTGTTTGTCTATTATTGGTGTATAAGAATGTTTGTGATTTTTGCACGTTGATTTTGTATCCTGAGACTTTGCTGAAGTTTTTTATCAGCTTAAGGAGATTTTGGGCTGAGACAGTGGGGTTTTCTAAATATACAGTCATGTCGTCTGCAAACAGGGACAATTTGACTTCCTCTTTTCCTAATTGAATACCCTTTATTTCTTTCTCTTGCCTGATTGTCCTGGCCAGAATTTCCAACACTATGTTGAATAGGAGTGGTGAGAGAGGGCATCCCTGTCTTGTGCCAGTTTTCAA
>NW_012114899.1:286374-349572 GCF_000951035.1 Colobus angolensis palliatus | reverse complement strand
CCTGGATTCATTGATGTTTTGGAGGGTCTTTTGTGTCTCTATCTCCTTCAGTTCTGCTCTGATCTTAGTTAACTATTTGTTGCCTTTTGCTAGCTTTTGAATTTGTTTGCTCTTGCTTCTCTAGTTGTTTTAATTGTGATGTTAGGATGTTGTTTTTAGATCTTTCCTGCTTTCTCTTGTGGGCATTTAGCACTATAAATTTCCCTCTACACACTGCTTTAAATGTATCCCAGAGATTCTGGTACGTTGTGTCTTTGTTCTCATTGGTTTCAAAGAACATCTTTATTTCTGCCTTCATTTCGCTATGTACTCAGTGGTCATTCAGGATCAGGTTGTTCAGTTTCCATGTAGTTGTGCAGTTGTGAATTAGTTTCTTAATCCTGAGTTCTAATTTGATTGCACTGTGGTCTGAGAGACAGTTTGTTGTGATTTGTTTTCTTTTACATTTGCTGAGGAGTGCTTTACTTCCAACTATGTGGTCAATTTTGTAATAAGTGTGATGTGGTACTGAGAAGAATGTATATTCTGTTGATTGGGGTTGAGAGTTCTGTAGATGTCTATTAGGTCTGCTTGGTGCAGAGCTGAGTTCAAGTCCTGGATATCCTTGTTAACCTCCTGTCTCGTTGATCTGTCTCATATTGACAGTGGGTTGTTAAAGTCTCCCATTATTATTGTGTGGTAGTCTAAGTCTCTCTGTAGGTCTCTAAGGACTTGCTTTATGAATCTGGGTGTTCCTGTATTGGGTACATATATATTTAGAATAGTTAGTTCTTCTTGTTGAATTGATCCCTTTACCATTATGTAATGGCCTTCTTTGTCTCTGTTGATCTTTGTTGGTTTAAAATCTGTTTTATCAGAGACTAGCATTGCAAACCCTGCTTTTTTTTGCTTTCCATTTGCTCGGTAGATCTTCCTCCATCCCTTTATTTTGAGCCTATGCGTGTCTCCGCACGTGAGATGCATCTGCTGAATATAGCACACTGATATGTCTTGACTCTTTATCCAATTTGCCAGTCTGTGTTTTTTAACTGGAGCATTTAGCCCTTTACATTTAAGGTTAAAATTGTTATGTTTGAATTTGATCCTATCATTATGATGTTAGCTGGTTATTTTACCTGTTAGTTGGTGCGGTTTCTTCTAGCGTCGATGGTCTTTACAGTTTGGCATGTTTTTGCAGTGGCTGGTACCAGTTGTTCCTTTCCATGTTTAGTGCTTCCTTCAGGATCCCTTGTAAGGCAGGCCTGGTGGTGACAAAATCTCTCAGCATTTGCTTGTCTGTAAAGGATTTTATTTATCCTTCACTTATGAAGCTTAGTTTGGCTCGATATGAAATTCTGGGTTGAAAATTCTTTTCTTTAAGAGTATTGGATATTGGCCCCCACTCTCTTCTGGCTTGTAGAGTTTCTGCCTAGAGATCTGCTGTTAGTCTGATGGGCTTCCCTTTGTGGGTAACCCGACCTTTCTCTCTGGCTGTCCTTAACATTTTTTTCCTTCATTTCAACCTTGGTGAATCTAACAATTATGTGTCTTGGGGTTGCTTTTCTCTAGGAGTATCTTTATGGTGTTCTCTGTATTCCCTGAATTTGAATGTTGGCCTGCCTTGCTATGTTGGAGAAATTCTCCTGGATGATATACTGAAGTGTGTTTTCCAGCTTAGTTCCATTCTCCCCATCACTGTCAGGTACACCAATGAAATGTAGATTTGGACTTTTCACATAGTCCCATATTTCTTGGAGACTTTGTTTCTTTTTACTGTTTTTCCTCTAAACTTCTGTTCTCACTTCATTTCATTAATTTGATCTTCAATCACTGATACCCTTTCTTCCAGTTGATCGAATCAGCTACTGAAGCTTGTGCATGCGTCATGTAGTTCTCGAGCCATGGTTTTCAGCTCCATCAGGTCATTTAAGGTCTTCTCTACATTGTTTATTCTAGTTAGCCATTTGTCTAATCTTTTTTCAAGGTTTTTAGATTCCTTGCGATGGATTTTGAACATCCTCCTTTAACTCGGAGAAGTTTGTTATTACCGAAGCCTACTTCTGTCAACCCGTCAAAGTCATTCTCCATCCATCTTTGTTCCATTGCTGATGAGGAGCTGTGATACTTTGGAGGAGAAGAGGTGCTCAGGTTTTTAGAATTTTCAGCTTTTCTGCTCTTGTTTCTCCCCATCTTTGTGGTTTTATCTACCTTTGGTCTTTGATGATGGTGACTTACAGATGGGGTTTTGGTACACATGTCCTTTTTGTTGATGTTAATGCTATTCCTTTCTGTTAGTTTTCTTTCTAACAGTCAGGTCCCTCTGCTGCAGGTCTGTTGGAGTTTGCTGGAGGTCCACTCCAGACCCGGTTTGCCTGGGTATCACCAGTGGAGGCCGCAGAACAGCAAATATTGCAGAACAGCAGATATTGCTGCCCGATCCTTCCTCTGGAAGCTTCGTCTCAGAGGGGCACCTGGCTGTATGAGGTGTCAGTTGGCCCCTACTGGGAGGTGTCTCCCAGTTAGGCTACATGGCAGTCAGGGACCCACTTGAGGAGGCAGTCTGTCTGTTCTGAGAGCTCAAACATCATGCTGGGAGAACTACTGCTCTCCAGAGCTGTCAGACAGGGACATTTAAGTCTGCAGAAGTTTCTGCTGCCTTTTGTTCAACTATGCCCTTTCCCCAGAGGTTGAGTCTACAGAGGCATGCAGGCCTCATTGAGCTGTGGTGGGCTCTACCCATTTCAAGCTTCCTGGCCACTTTGTTTACCTACTCAAGCCTCAGCAATGGCGAACGCCCCTCCCCCAGCCAGGCTGCCACCTCACAGTTCGATTTGCAGTTGCTACATTACCAGTGAGCAAGGCTCTGTGGGTGTGGGACCCGCTGAGCCAGGTGCCGGATATCATCTCCTGTTGTACCATTTGCTAAGACCGTTGGAAAAGCGCAGTATTTGGGTGGCAGTGTCCCGATTTTCCCGGTACAGTGTGTCACAGCTTCCCTTGGCTAAGAAAGGGAAATCCCCAACCTCTTGCGCTTCCTGGGTGAGGCGATGCCCCGCCCTGCTTTGGCTCGCCCGCCATGGGCTGCACCCACTTTCCGATCAGTCCCAGTGAGATGAACCAGGTACCTCAGTTGGAAATTCAGAAATCACCTGTCTTCTGCGTTGATCACGCTGGGAGCTGCACACAGGAACTGTTCCTATTTGACCATCTTGGAACACCCCCTTTTTTTTGCTACACACAGGAGCTGTTCCTATTTGACCATCTTGGAACACCCCCTTTTTTTTGTTTTGAGGCTGTTTCTTGCTCTGTCACCCAGGCTGGAGTGCAGTGGCATGATCACGGCTCACTGCAACCTCTGCCTCCTGGGCTCAAGTGATCCTCCCACCTCAGCCTCCCAAGTAGCTGGGACCACAGGCATGTACCACCAGGCCTGGCTGATTTTTGTGATTTTGTAGAGATGGGGTTTCGTCATGTTTCCCAGGCTGGTCTCCAACTCCTGCGCTCAAGTGATCCACCTGCCTCAGCCTCCCAAAGTGCTGGGATTACAGGCATGAGCCACTGCACCCAGCCAATTATATATGTTAATTTCATCCCTCAAGCTAATATTGAAGTTATTTAATTTATGTTATCTGGTATAAATCTAAGCAGTCTTTAACAAAATTGGTGTTTCATATGTTTAAGAGGCATAACTAAAGAATTGTTCTGTTTCTCATAAATCAGGAGAATGGAGGTTTAATAGAGGTGAACTGTCTTTCTCACTGCAGGACCTTTAATATGCCACTATGCGTTGTAAATCTCCCAAGAGTGAGATTCTAGTATGATGCTTTTCTTTTCTTTTTCTGTTCTTTCCCTTTCCCTCTACCTCCTTTTTCTTTTCTTCCTTGGTGACATGAGTCCTGTATTATAAGGAAATGCTTTTAGAGTACAGTCTTCTGATATATAGTGATTTTTGAAAAAGATTTATTTATTGTCATGTTCACTGTGAGCTTTTCCCCTATGTGTAAGCAGCTGTGTAATAGATTCAAGAGCACTCCCCCGCCTTTTTTTTTTGAGACAGAGTCTTGCTCGGTCACTCAAGCTGGAGTACGGTGGTGCTGTGATCATGGTTCACGGCAACCTGGACTTCTGGGCTCCAGCGATCCTCCCACCTCCTCCTCTCAAGTAGCTGGGACCACAGGCATGCGTCACCGCACATGGCTAATTTTTGTATTTTTGGTAGAGACAGAGTTTCGCCATGTTTTCCAGGCTGGTCTCAGAACTACTGAACTTAAGCAGTCTACCTGTCTTGACCTGCCAAAGTGCTGGGATTACAGGCATGAACCTCCACTCCCAGTCTCAAATATTCTTTTGAAATATTTGAAATACGTTGATCTCTCAATCTATCAACCTTAGTTGTATGTTGATTTTCAATAAAAAGGAGGTATTTGTTGCCTTAACATCACTATTGGCTATTCAGTTTAAAAAAGGAGTTAAAGAGATAATATTTATAGGCAGGCTTCAAAATACTTTAGAGGAAAGAACGATCAGTTTCATTCTCCCTTTCTAGCATTTTCTGACTCCTTTTTCCCACATTTTTTCTTTAATGAGGTGAAATTCACATAACAGAAAGCTAACCATTTTAAAGTGTACATTCTGTGACATTTATTACCTTTCCAGTGTTAACCTCTACCTTTATCAAGTTTCAAAACATTTTATCACCCCAAAAGAAAGCCCTGTTCTTATTGGGTGCCTCTTGCTTCTTTTTTTTTTTTTTTGAGACAGAGTCTAGGTTTGTTTCCCAGGTTGTAGTGCAATGGGGCTATCTCATCTCACTGCAGCCTCCACCTCCCGGGCTCAGGCAGTTCTCCTGCCTCAGCCTCCTATAGCTGGGATTACAGGCGTGCAACCACCATGCCCGGCTAATTTTTGTATTTTTAGTAGAGGTGGAGTTTCACCGTGTTGGCCAGGCTAGCCTTGAACTCTTGACGTTAGGTAATCTGCCTGCCTTGGCCTCTCAAAGTGCTGGGATTACAGGCGTGAGCCACCATGCCCAGCCACCTCCTACTTCTTTTGTTAGTCTTAATTCCTTAGTGGATTCGACAGTGTTTATATTATCTACACCAATCCATTTTTTTGTATGTTATATAACAGGTAACATTTATTGGGCATTTATTTACATACTTATTTGCATGTATAACTGTTGTATAGCCAGTTTGTATGTATTATCTTACTAAATCTCTACAGTAAATCTATCCCCATTTCATAGATGGTTTAAAAGAAGTTAACTTCCCCAAGCATTACTTTTAGTAAGTAGTGAGACTTAAGGTTGACTTCCGGTCTGTCAGACTCCAAAGCTGTTTCCTTAGGAACCATATTATCTTGTATACAACTCTTGGGCTAATCTTGTTAATATTCTTTATTTGACCTAACACTGTTGATTCATACCATATTTAAAATTGAAATATATTACCTGTATTTAGAAATTGAGACCTCACATAAACAGCTATATTTCTAACTGCTTTTGAAATTTTGAAGGATCTTTCAACACTTGGCTCACATTCCTGCGTGACAAAAATCAGCTGGAGTTGTGTAATGTCTGACCTGTCTGTCAATGAACAGATTATTCATTGCCATTTCTCATCGATTTTTGAGATTGTAACTTTGATTCTGTATAATTCATAGAATTAGTAGTCAGACCTATATATGTTAATTATTACATTATTTGTATATGTATAGACTGCTTTAGACAATATTGTAGAGTGTTGTATGTTAATTTTATCAGTTAAAATGTGCTGTAAGATCATTGTAGAGATCTTGTCTCTAATTAACAGGATTCATAAAGAGAAAACAAAGGAGAGAAATCATCCAGATTGAAAAGACCTACATAATGCCAAGCACAATAAAATAAAGCCTATACTAGGCAAATTATTATGAAATTTGTTTTAGGACATCAGAAATAAAGAGAATATCTAAAAACTTTTTAGAATCACTTAGGAATATGAATAGCATCTAACTTGTTGGCAGTAGAATTAAAGGTAGAAGGTGGGTAAAACATCAGCTTGAAAGTTCTGCATTCAGCCTAGAATTCTGTATCCAATTAAACCATCAGTCAAATGTGAAAGTAGGGGGAAAAACTGAAGGACTAAAAATATGTACTGATGAAGAACATTTTTTTTGGACATTACTAGAAGATGGGGTTCAACAAAACAAGGGAATAAACCAAGAAAAGAAATAAAAGAGCTTCAGTAAACACAGAATCCCACTCAAGCAACAAAGGAGAAAGTCCCAGGATGACAGCTGTGACACAAGCTGAAAAGTTACCAGTTTTGATTGGAGCAGGAGGTTAGAACTTCCGGGAAAATAATCAAACTGATAGATGGATGTTGAAATATTTGGAGAAAAATGTAATGGATTCTTACAAAACTGAACAACTTAGGAAAAGGAAACAATTATTAGCATTGGTTGATTGAGTTAACCCAAAATTGTGATATTGCTATTTTAGGGGAATTAAGATAAGTGAAACATATGTGTGGAGTACTACTAGTTTTGTAAGTCTCCTTTACCATGGCAGGAAATCTGTAGTTAATAAATCTATAAGAAGCAGTATTAAGAATAATATTTTAAAATACCTAATTAAATACGAGGAAAAAGAATCAGAGTAGTTGAGGGTGGGTGCATCTGGGGAGAAGCAGGAATAAAGGTTTGAAGATAAATAGGGCCAGAGACGAGTAATTTTGTTACTGTGATAATATATTTTATATATGTGTGTGTGTATATATATGTGTGTGTGTATACATATATATAACATACACTTCAGTAGCATTAACATTTAGTATTCAGTACATTTACATTATTGTGCAGTTGTCACCACTGTCCATCTCTAGAACTTTTTCATTATCTCACACTGAAATGCCAAACCCATTAAATAATAACTCCTCATTGCTCCTCCTCTTAGTACCAACCATTGTTCTACTTTGATCTCTATGTATTTGACTATTCTAGGTACCGCATATATAGAGGAATCATGCAATATCTTTTTGTAACTGGCTTATTTCACTGTCTTCAAGATTCATCCATGTTGCAGCGCACGTTAGCATTTCCTTCCTTTTAAAAGGCTGAATAATATTCCATTGTATGTATATACCACATTTTGTTTATCCGTTTATTCATCAATGGACACTTTTGACTGTTGTGAATAATGCTGCTATGAATATGGGTATATAAATACCTGTTTGAGTATCTGCTTTCATATCTTTTGGATATGAGATTGCTGGATCAAATGGTAATTCTGTGTTTAAATTTTTGAGAAACCACCATACTATTTGATACAGTGACTGCCCAATTTTACATTACCACCATCACTAGGGTTCTGAATTTGCCACATCCTCACCATCACATGTTGTTTTGTTTATGTGTTTGTTTTTTTTAATATTGGCCATCCTAATGGGTGTGAAGTCTCATTGTGGTTTTAATTTGCATTTCCCTAATGATTAGCGATATTGAACATTTGCACGTGCTTATTTGGCCATTTGTATATCAGCTTTGGAGCAAAGATGTCTCTTCAAGTCTTTTGCCCATTGTGAATTCAGTAGTAGGACTTTTAAATTGTGTTTTAGAAGTTATTTGTATACTCTGGCTGGGCACGGTGGCTTATGCCTGTAATCCCAGCACTTTGGGAGGCCAAGGCAGGTGAATCACGGGGTTAGGAGTTCGAGACCAGACTGGCCGGTATGGTGAAACCCCATCTTTACTAAAAATACAGAAATTAGCTGGCGTGGTCAGGCGTGATGGTGCACACCTGTAATCCCAACTATTGGGGAGACTGAGGCAGGAGACTTGCCTGAACCCGGGATGTGGGGGAGTTGCAGTGAGCCGAGATTGTGTCACTGCACTCAGCCTGGGTGATAGAGTGAGACTCCGTCTTGAAAAAAGAAAAAGAAAAAGAAGTTATTTGTATACTCTGAATATTAATCCCTTATTGGATATGTGATTTGCAAATATTTTCTCCCATAAATAATGGGTTGCTTTTGCACTCTGTTGATTGTTTCCTTTGCTGTGCAGGAGCTATTTAGCATGAAGAAATCCAACTTGTCTGTTTTCTTTTGTTGCCTGTACCTTTGGTGTCACATTCAAGAAATAATTGCCAAATTCATACCATGAAACTTTCCCCAGTGTTTTCTCCTAAAGGTTTTTATAGTTTTAGCTCCCACATTTAGGTGTTTGATCCATTTTGAGTTAATTTTTGTATATGATGTTACGTAAGAGTCCAGCTTCACACTTTTAGATGTGAATATCTGGTTTTCCTAGCATTATCTGTTGAAAAGAGTGTCTTTTCCCCATTGAATAGTCTTGGCACTCTTGTTGAAAATTATTTGACAGTAGATGCAAGGGTTTACTTTTGGGCTCTCTTGACTCTTCTGTTGGACTGTATGTTTGTTTGTTTTTTTTATGACAGGACCACACTAATTTTAGTACTGTAGCTTTATAGTAAAATTTGAAATCAGAAAGTGTATGTCTTGTGTATTTATTTATCTTTTGAAATAGCATCTGGCTCTGTTGCCTAGGCTGGAGTGCAGTGGCACAATCTTAGCTCACTGCAACCTCCACGTCCAAGGTTCAAGCAATCCTCCCACCTCAGCCTCCTGAGTAGCTAGGATTGTAGGTGCATACCACTATGCCCAGCTAATTTTTGTACTTCTTGTAGAGATAGTGTTTTGCCATATTGCCCAGGCTGGTCTCAAACTCCTGAGCCTAAGCAGTCTGCCCTCCTCAGTGTCCCAAAGTGTTGCGATTACAGGCATGAGCCACCATGCCTGGCTCCAACTTCTTATATTTCAAGATGGTTTTGGCCCTTCAGGGTCCTTAATGAGTTTTAGGATAGCTTTTTTTCTTCTTTTTAACTTTCAAGTTTAGGGGTACATGTGCAGGTTTATTACATGGGTAAATTTGTGTCATTGTTTTTTGTTGTATAGATTATATCATCACCCAGGTATTAAGCCTAATACCCATTAGTTATTTTTCTTGAGCTCGCCTCCTGCCACCTAGATTTTTTTTTAATTTCTGCAAAAAACTGTTGGGATTTTGGTAGGGATTGTATTAATCTGTAGATTGCATTGAATAGTATTGACATCTTAACAATATTAAGTCTTTTAACCCATGAACACCAGATGTCTTTCCATTTATTTACATATTCTTTCCTTTCTTTCAGTGATGTTTTGTAATTTTCAGTGTACAAGTATTTTACCTCCTTGGTTAAGTTAATTCCTAAGTATTTTATTCATTTTGATGCTCCTGTAAATCTGTTTTCTTAATTTCCTTTCCTAATTGTTCATTCTTAGGGTACAGAAACACAACTGATTCTTTGCACATTAAAATTGTGCCCTGCTTCTTCGCGAATTTGCCTCATTTAATGTGTTAGGAAGTGTTTCCTCATCCATTTTTGGAAAAACTTTGGGAAAAAATGGTGTTAGTTCTTTAAATGTTTGATAGAATTCACAGTTGGAAAAATCACATCTAGGGCTTTTGTCTGGAATTTATTTATGTTATTATTGATTTAGTCTTGTTACTAGTTCCAGGTCTGTTCAGATTTTCTTTTTTTTTGTGATTCAGTATTGGTACATTTTGTGCTTCTTGGTATTTCTCCATTTAATCTAGATTATCTAATTTGTTGGCATATAAATGGTTCATAGTACTATCCTATCTTTTTTTTAAACTTCTGTACAATTGATACTAATGTCCCCACTTTTATTTCAGATTTTAGTAATTTGAACCTTCTTTATCTTAATATAGGTAAAGCTTTGTCAATTGTTAACATTTTTTCAAAGAACCAGTTTTTGGTTTCATTGATCTTTCTGTTATTTTTCTATTATTTATATCATCTCTAAGCTTTGTTATTTCCTTCATCCTGCTAGCTTTGGGTTTATTAGTTTGTTCTTTTTCTAGTTAAAGATTTGAAGTTAGATTATTGATTTGAGATCTTTTTCAATGTAAATATGTACAACTACAGATTTCCCTCTTAGGACGCTTTTGCTGCTCTGTAATTTTTGGCATGTTGTGTTTTTTTGTTTTCATTTATTTCTAAGTATTTTCTAAGTTCCCTTGTGATTTGTTCTGTGTTTAACAGTGTATTTTTTAATTTCTACAGTTGGTGAATTTTCTACTTTTTCTTCAGTTACTGATTTTATTGATTATCAGTATCATCCTGTTGTGATAGGAGAAGATATTTTATATGGTTTTTCTTTTTTTTTTTTTGAGACAGAGTCTTGCTCTGTCACCCAGGTTGGAGTGCAGTGGTACGATCTTGGCTTACTGCAACCTCCGCCTCCTGGATTCGAGCGATTCTCCTGGTCTCAGCCTCCCGAGTAGCTGGGATTACAGGCACACGCCACCACACCTAGCTAATTTTTGTATTTTTAGTAGAGACAGGGTTTCACCATGTTGGCCAGGCTGATCTCGAACTCCTGACTTCGTGATCCACCCGCCTTGGCCTCCCAAAGTGCTAGGATTATAGGCATTAGCCACTTTGGCCCAGATCCTCTATTTTCTTACCTATATTCTGACTGGGTGTTTTTTTGTCCATTATTGAGAGTAGGGTATTGAAATGTCCAGCTGTTATTTCAGAACTATTTACCTTCAGTTCTGTCAATTTTTGTTTCATATAATTGGGTGGTATCTTATTAGGCATGTAAACGTTTTTGATTATTATATCTTCTTGCTAATTGACACTTACTGACGTGTAATATCTTTTTCGTCTCAACCTTTTTTGATTTAGTTTGTCTTAATGTTAATGTAGCTACCTGCACTCTCATTTGGTTATTACTTGTATAGAGTATCTTTTTACATCCCGTATTTGTGTCTTTGGATCTAAAATGAGTCTCTTGCAGATAGCATATACAAGCTCTTACAGATTGTGTTTTTCTTATACATTCTGTCAACCTCTGCTTTTTGCTTGCAGAGTTTTATCATTTACAATGAATTATTGATAAGGATTTAACTGCTGCCATTTTGCTATTTATTTTCTATATGCCTTACAGCTTTTTTGTCCCTCATTTCCTGCCTTACTGGCACTTGTGTTTAGTTGATATTTTGTAGTGAAGTGTTTTAATTTCCTTGTTATTTCCTTTTGTTTATATTCTACTATTTTCTGTGTGTGTGTGTGTGTGTGTGTGTGTGTGGTTGCCATTGGGGGTTACATTTAATACCCTGAAGTTCTAATACTGCAAATACCAGTTTACTTTCAATCACATACAAAAATTCAGCTCATAAGATTCAGTCCCTGCTCCGTTCCAGTTACTGATGTCGTAAAATTACATTTTTATGTATTGTGTGTCTAAAAGCATAGACTAATAATTGTTTTTTAATGCAGTAGTGTCTTAAATTATGTGGAAAACAAAAAGTGGAGTAATAAACCAATGTTACAATAATGCTAGCTTCGGTAATTGCTCGTGTATTTATCATTTCTCAAGATCTTTATTTCTTAATACAGCTTCAAGTAACTGTCTAATCTTTTATTTCAGCCTGAAAGATTCACTTCAGTGTTTCTTGAAGGACAGGTCTAGTGATAATGAACTCTCTCAGCTTTTGTTAATCTAGAAATGTGTTAATTTCTTCATTTTTAAGGACATTTTTGCTGGATATTGTATTCTCAGTTGACAGGCATTTGTGTTTGTTTGTTTGTTTCCTTTCAGGATTTTAAATATATCATCCCACTGCCTTCTCTCCTTCAAGAGTTCTAATAAGAAATCTGCTGATACTGAGGATCCCTTTTTATGTTACAAGTTGCTTCTCTCATTCCACGTTCAGGATTCTCTTTGTTCATAGTTTGATTATAGTCTATCTCAGTTTTTCCTACTTGGAGTTAATTGAGCTTCTTGAATATTTATATTCATGTCTCATCAAATTTGGGAAGTTTTTGATTAATATTCCTTCACATAATCTTTCTTGCCCCCTTTCTCTCTTTTTATGCTGGAATTCCCAGAGTGTTTGTGTGTTGGTCTACTTGATTATGGTGTTCCACAGGTCTCTTAGGCTCTTGTCTTCAATTTTCCTTCATTTTTTTTTTTCTGTTCCTCAGACACATGGTATTTTCAGTTGTTCTACCTTCCAAGATTACTGATTCTTCTGCCTGCCCAAATTGGCTTTTGAATTCCTGTAGTAAATTTTTATTTCAGTTTTTATACTTTTCAGTTCCAGCATTTATTTTTTGATATTTTATGTTTTCTATCTCTTTATTGATATTTCAGTTTTATTTCTTGACATTATCCATATCTTCCCTTAGCTTTTTGAGCTAAAGTCTCAAAAAGTCTATTTGTTTTAAAGTCTATGTCTAGTAAGTGTCTACCATCTGATCTTCCCAGGCACAGTTTCTGTTAATTTATTTTTTTCCTTTTGGCCTATACTTAATGCTTTCTTTGGGGTGGGGTTTTTTGTTTTTTTTTTTGGTATGCCTTGTGATTTTTGTTGTTGTTGTCAAAAACTGGAATTTGAATCTTAAAGAGTGGTAACTTTGGAAATTAGATTTTTCTCTATTCTCTAGGAGTTGTTTTTTTTTTTTTTTTTTTTTTTTTTTTTTATTGTAGAGTATTTCTATGCTGGGTGTAATCTTAAGATCTTCTTGGCCTGTGTTTTTCGCTGGGCATGTGTAGTGACTCTCTAAGTTGCTCTACGTATGCAGTTCCTTTGCAGTAGTATTCCTCTTAAATGTTTGGCTCCTAAAAGGCAAAATCAATCAAATTAATCAATCAAAGGGGTGAAATAGCTCCGGATCTTTAAATCCCCTGGAAATTTTTTCAGCCAATGGCAGTTGAACAATGATAGTCTGCCTCTGTGTCACATTTTGATCAGAAGCAACAATTAGTGATCAGAACACAGATTCCTGATATTTGGAGGGCCAGGTCTTCGTTGCCAACCTTGACTCTTACAAACTGTGTGCAGGATCCTCTAGGAACATGTGCATGGTTGCCTGCTATGAGAGTGGGTGATGGGGTAGCCACAACTGCACAAAGAGCTGAAATGGACTGAAACTGTGATTTACCATTCAAGCCTTTCCTTAGAAACTGAAAGCCTGAATAGACTCCAGAGTTCCAGAATCACAGATTCTGCTTACAGTTGTCTAGGTAGGGAGATGAGTTCCTGGTATTTCTTATTCTGCCATCTTTCTTTGACTGATTTTTTTGTTGTTGTTCTTGAAATGGAGTCTTACTCTGTTGTCTGCCCAGGCTGTAGAGCAGTGGTGTGACCTCGGCTCATTGCAACCTCTGCCTCCTGGGTTCAAGCAATTCTCCTGCCTCAGCCTCCCAAGTAGCTGGAATTACAGGTGTGCGCCACCATGCCTGGCTAATTTTTTGTATTTTTAGCAGAGACATGGTTTCACCATGTTGGCCAGGCTGGTCTCGAACTCCTGACTTCAGGTGATCCACCTGTCTCAGCCTCTCAAAGTGCTAGGATTACAGGTGTGAGCCACTGCGCCCAGCTCTTGGACTAATTTTTTATTCCAAACTTTTTTTTTAAATCATTTGAAAGGTATATGTGTATTATTTTGTCAAAAATAATTTTAAAATGTATTCTTGAAGCTCTCTGTTTCATAGGAACTGTGAAGAAGTAAAGAAATTAAAAAATAAAGACAGATTTTCTCACCCTGGCATCTCGTGCTAGCCTTTTGCAAGTATCAGGAAGTGTAACCTGCAGGAGGCATCAGAGCTTTGGGCCTGCATGGTCTGAGCGTTACCCCGTGAGTTTCAGAAGGCGCAGCAACCTGTATACCTGAAAGCCATCTCTGCTGGGGCCGGTACCTGGTGTCCCCACCTACCTGGGTCATAGTCAGGCCCAGGGCAAGCGTGCTGTGCTGTTCCTTCCCTAATCCCTCAGGGGTAGGATAGAGAGCACAGTGGCCTCCCAGGGAGGTAGAAGCTGCTCCAGACTAACAATCAGAGCTGCCAGTTCTTAATCCCCAAGACCGCCAGTCTTCACAAGGACATACTGAGGTCTGTGCTGTTAATGCCCCACTACTACACTCTCTTGAGTAGCCCCACATTCTTGTGCTTGTTTCTTTTTTCTGCCCTCTTTCCTTGCCCAGGTAAGAGGTCTGCCCATACGGGATATTTTGCAGCATGTGAAGCTTTTTAAAAAGTTAGGCTTATTGAAGTATAATTTACACACAATAAAGTAAAAAAAAAAAAAAAAGTGTTCTCAGATCTGTGAGTCTTTCATTAATAAGTTTAGATGTTTACACATTGAAATTATTTGAAGTAAGAGATGTGTGTATTAGAAAGATTTGTAGTCTAGATTATCCAAGTTTTGGGAGTATTAACCTCGCTGCTTTTATCTACTTTTTTAGTCTCTACTTTCCAAGTATCTGTAGGCAGATTTTCCCATTTCCCTTTGGAAAGTGCTGTTTTCTTGCTTTTTTTCCGCCTTTCCATTGTGTCAGACTTATAAGGCAATCAGCCAACTGTGGGCATGAAATCCTTGGGAGGAAAGAGAAGGAAGTGGGAGGGGCAGCCATGGTGAATGTTTCCCTAAGTAATATTCAAGTTATTTGAGAGAACATAACCTCATCCCCTTTTTAAAATGTTGTAATACATTCTTTTAAATAGATTGTTAAATCTCCTGCAAGTCTCTCAGTTGCTCACGGTGGTAGGTAAGAAATTATAAAGTTCAAATATTAAAGGGAGCTCACAAAAGAGCATGATTTCACCAACCCTCACTCAAAACAAAATTATGGGAAAAGGCTGTGAAAGAAACCAGAATTCTTGCTTGCAAATGATAGAAAGTGACTCTGATTTACCTAATCAGAAAGGAATTTTTTAAAAAGTATTAGGTAGGTCATAGTTTGAGAACAAGACTTGGAAGATAGGTGGAAGCTAAGGGGGAAGCAAGGCATGGCCACAAGGTTTCAACAGGAACAATCTTCTTAGGACTTTGCTGCTTCGACACTTGGTGTAATAGGTACTGCCACTATGCCTCGAAACTGGTGACTGTGCTCATTAACTCAGCTCCTCTGGTGATCTCTAGAAATAATCTCTGACTCTCCTGTACCTTGTCCTCACTAGGATTTGGTATCCACAGCAAAAAGACCTATGAATAGTTGGTATCAGGCCTGTACATGTGTTAAGACAAAGATGAGGAAAGAAGTACCTGCTTCTAATCTCATGAAATTATCTCCAAATTGGAATGGTATTTTGATTGCCTAACAGCCTGAAGATAACAAATATCCCCTACAAATTTCTCCTATTTTACCCTCTTCCCAACTATATCTATAATTTAAAGTTTCACATATTCTTTTGAAAATTGTTTTCATCGGCCGGGCGCGGTGGCTCAAGCCTGTAATCCCAGCACTTTGGGAGGCCGAGACGGGCGGATCACGAGGTCAGGAGATCAAGAGGATTCTGGCTAACACGGTGAAACCCCGTCTCTACTAAAAAATACCAAAAAAATAAAAAACTAGCCGGGCGAAGTGGCGGGCGGCCTGAAGTCCCAGCTACTCGGGAGGCTGAGGCAGGAGAATGGCGTAAACCTGGGAGGCGGAGCTTGCAGTGAGCTGAGATCCGGCCACTGCACTCCAGCCTGGGCGACAGAGCGAGACTCCATCTCAAAAAAAAAAAAAAAAAAGAAAATTGTTTTCATGGTTTACCTACTGTTTCAGAAAAGCAAATGGGAACATACTACCACTGTTCAGCCCCTTTCAAAAATTTTTTGTCTGAGGAATCTTCCATATTGTTGTGGATATCTACCTACCTGATTCTTTTATTAAGAACCTTTTATTTCATTTTATGATCATGCTATAATTAACAGGCCCCATGATGAATATATAAGTTGTTTCCAGTTCTTTTTTGTCATTGAGAACAGTTCACATATGTATCTTGTTGTCTTTTCCAAGTATATCTTTAAGGCAAAATCTTAGCAGTGGCGTTGCTAGGTCCATTGCGTCTTTGGTTTAAACTTGTGCCTTCAAAAATGATATTTTATATACTCACTGTTCAAGAGTGCTTCTTCCTTCTATCCCCACTAACCTTGGCAAACTGAATAGTTTCACACTTTAACTTTTTATAGCTTGTTGGCAAAAAATGCTATCTTGTTGCTTGATTGTGTTGTTTTAATTGTGAGGTTTAGCGACTTTTTGATGTATTGGTCTTACGTATTTTTTGGTGTGTGTGTATGTATATAACTGACCCTATTTTCAACTTATTTTTCTTTTAGGTTGTTTGTATTTTCCTTAATGATTTTCAGGAAAACAATTTTATTCTTTCTTCAGACAGTTGTCTAATG
The DNA here is from genome assembly GCF_000951035.1 of Colobus angolensis palliatus. Taxonomy (NCBI): domain Eukaryota; kingdom Metazoa; phylum Chordata; class Mammalia; order Primates; family Cercopithecidae; genus Colobus; species Colobus angolensis. Next base: position 333,348 of record NW_012114899.1, on the reverse strand, counting down.
TTCTATCTATCTTGCCATTTGAATTTTGTGACTACAAAATACAGATGAAACAATAATATCATAAAGAACTTGGTGGGTTATCTTTTGTTTTGCATTATTGATTGTTTATTAAGAAATATTCTTTAGAAGTCACCTTTCTTAAATTAGCAAGTAGAAAATGCTTTTAATAAAGAGAAATGTCATGTGCCCACTACTCCTAACTTATTGAATCATCTTCTCTTGGATAGAGAAGGTAAAAGTGAAAAGGGAATTTAAGAGTTCCTGCCTTTTTCCTTGTCTTTAGCATTATATAACTGTTTAATGTGTGGGAGTCTAATTTCTATTTTCTTTTTTGAGACAAAGTCTCACTCTGTTGCCCAGGCTGGAGTGCAGTACCGCAGTCTTGGCTCACCGCAACCTCTGCCTCTCAGGTTCAAGCAATTCTCCTGCCGTAGCCTCCCGAGTAGCTGGGACTACAGGCATGTGCCATGATGCCCAGCTAATTTTTGTATTTTTAGTAGATATGGGACTTTACCACATTGGCCAGCTGGTCTTGAACGCCTGACCTCAAGTGATCTGCCTGTTCGGCCTCCCAAAGTGCTAGGATTACAGGTGTCAGCCACTGCACCTGGCCTAATTTTTTTATTGTTCTTTTTGGTATGAACATTCTCCCCTCCAAGCCTTTCGTTTTTACTATTTTCACGTTCCTTTATATATGCTGCTGTTTTGTTTCATCTGTAGTTCTCTCTCCCCATCCCCTTTTTTGGCTATTATAATATATATATATGTACCTTTTAAATCTGAGCTTTGAAGGTAAATTCACTGCAGCTGCGTTGGTTGATTTTAGATAATTTCTGTATTTCCTTCTTTGTCTTTTTAAAACTAGAGTCATTTGTAGTTGTTTATACAGAATTTTAATTTTTAAAACCACAAGTCTTTCATTATAGGTTGAGTTATGAATTCATAGCCTGTTATTTAAATGAAGCTTTTGAAATCTGTTTTACTGATCTGTATCATATCTAACTACACCAGTATTTCCTTCCTTGTCTGACGTGAACTCTAAAATTATGTGAACACTTTCTCCCTGTTTCCTGGCATTTCCACTCAAACTTGTTCCTCATTCTTAGTTAGAAGTATATCCAGAATTGTAGTTTCTTTCTAATCTAATGACAGAAGCAAATTAATCAAGCATAGCAAGAATTTATTGGTAAACTGCATGTAGTTGGAAATACATTTAGTATATATTTTGACAGTTGTAAAGTCTCTAATTTTTACTATACCTCTTCTCTGTTCCAATTTTATGCTCTATTCTAGGGATGTACCCATTTCTACTACCTGACTAGAAAGCATGTGGATTGTATCTCAGTAGATTTTTTTTTTTCATAGATAGATACGTTTAGATATCTGTTATCCAGTGTAGGTAGCCACTAGCCACATGTAGCTATTTATGTTTAAATGTAAATAAAATAAAATAAATTTACTCAGTTGTTTTTGCTAGCTACATTTCACGTGCTCAGTAGCTACATGTGGCTAGTGACTACTGTATTAAGACAGCACAGATACAGAACATTTTCATTATTGCAAAAAGTTCTGTTAGACAGTGCTATTCTATACCCTGTCATTCTGCCTCTCATTCTAAAAAGTTCTAATTCCTGAAGATGCTATACTCCTTTTGTTGCTATCCTCTAGTTGAATCAAAATAAATTTGAGACTTTTTAAAGGTAGGTTGCATTTTACATACTGATATTTCTAAATCAGAGGCTATTTGTTACTTTTTTTATATTACTTTTAAAAATTAGCTTTATTGGAGTATAATTTATATGCAGTAAAATCTGTCCATTTTAAATGTACAGTTCATTGACTTTTGATACACACACACACACACACACCTTCTTGTAAACACCACAGCAACCAAGATTTAGAACACTCGCTTTATAAAAAGTTTCCCTCATGCCCATTTGTAGTCCTCCCCAAACCTGGTCTTAGGCAATCTCTGATCTGCTTTCTATCACCATAGATGTTTTGCCTATACTAGGATTACATATAAATACAATCATATAGCATGTATTCCTTTTTGTGTCTGGTTTGTTTCTTTTAGTATAATATTTTTGAAATTTATCCCTGTTGTTGCTTGTATCAACAATTTGTTCTTTTTTATTGCTAAGTAATACTACATTGTATGGATATGACATTTCTTTACTAGTGTGGCGGGCATTTGAGTTGTTTTCAGTTTGAGTCTGTTATGAACAAAGCTGCTGTAAGCATTCATGTGCAAGACTTTTGTGGACATACATTTTTGTTTCTGTTTATTCAATACCTTTGAGTAGAATTGTTGGGTCACATAACATAAGATCAGTTGAATGGAGTAGATTCCAGAAAAGCTCACATACATATTTCTTGACAAAGGTACTGAGATTATTCACAGGAAAAGGATAATCTTTTAAACAAGTAATACTGGAACAGTAGAGAAAACAAAGTGAACCTTGACTTTTACATCTTATCATACACAAAAATTAATTTGAAATGGATTGTTGACCTAAATGTAAAAGTAGAATTTAAAAATATAAAACTTCTAGATGAAAACATAGGAGAAAATCTCTGTGACTTTTGGTTTAAAGATTTCTTAGACAGTATGTATAAAATTAACCATATAAGAAAAAAATGGACAAATTTGACTTTATCAATATTAAAAATTTCTGCTCGTTGAAAGACTCAAGAAAATGAAAAGGCAAGCAGCCTTGGAGAAAATATTTACAATACGTATATCTGAAAAAGGACTTGAATGTATAATATATACATAAACATGCTCTTACAACTTCATAATGAGAAGAAAACCCCATAAGGAGAAGGGCAGGCTGGGTACAGTGGCTCACGCCTGTAATGCCAGCACTTTTGGAGGCTGAGGCAGGTGAATTGCTTGAGCCCAGGAATTTGAGACCAGCCTGGGCAACATGGTGAAACCCAGTCCCTACAAATAAAAAAATACAAAAAATTAACTGGGCATGGTAGCATGCGCCAGTAGTCCTAGCTGTTTGGGAGGCTGAGGTAGAAGGATAGCTTGAGCCTGGGAGGCGGAGGTTGTAGTGAGCTGTGATCGCACCACTGCAACCTTGCCTGAGCAACACAGTGAGATCCTGTCTCCAAAAAAAAAAAGAGCAAAAAATGTAAAAAGAAATTTTACAAAAGAAGATATAGAGATGGCCAGTAGGCATATGAAAAGATGCTTAAAATCAGTCATCAGGGAAATGAAAATTTAAACATAATGAGATATCTCATATTTACTGGAATGGCTAAAAAAGGGCTTACAGGAATTGGCAAAGATATAGATTAACTGGAACTCTTATGCATGTTGGTAAAAGCACAAAATGATACAATTTCTTGGGAGAAATATTTGGCAGTTTTTAGTATTATTTTTGATAGCCTTCTGAATTTCTTAGTGAGTTATAGGTCAGTTCTGCCACTGTTTCTTTCTTCTTTTTTTTTCTTTTTTTGAGAAGAAGTCTTGTTTTGTTACCCAGGCTGGTGTGCAGTGGTATGATCTCGGCTCACTGCAACCTCCACCTCCCGGGTTCAAGCAATTCTCCCTACCTCAACTTCCCCAGTAGCTGGGATTACAGGCACGTTCCACCATATTTGGTTAATTTTTGTAATTTTGGTAGAGGCAGGGTTTCACTATGTTAACCAGGCTACTCTCGAATGCCTGACCTCAAGTGATCTGCCCGCCTTGGCCTCCCAGAGTACTGAGGTTACAGGCGTGAGCCACCATGCCTGGCCTGCCACTGTTTCTTTCTTTTCCCTCCAGCTTTATAGCTATTTAAAGAGAGTAGATTTTCTTGAGTACTAGGAATCACTATTTTTGAGCAGAATTATTCAAAGCTGCTATTATTTTTTCTTTAACTTGAGGCAGTATAGGAGAAAGCAGTACTGTGCAGGTAAAAGTTACAAACAGGAACATTTTAAACAAGATAGTTACTTTCCATGTATTGGATATGTAACAGAAGTAATTCTAATAACCATCCTGAAGTTGGTCAGGAGGCCGTGGTTAAGAATTGAAATGTTTGGAGCTTGCTTGTGTTGATGGGATTAAGGCAGGGATGATTTATGTGTAAATTTATGTGTTAGTAACAGCAGTAACAGCTGTAGTTACACTAGGGTTCTGAGATCAAATGTTGATTAAACATGAATGCAGCAGGGGTGATATGGTTTGGCTCTGTGTCCCTACCCAAATCTCATGTGGAGTTGTGATCCTCAGTGTTGGAGGAGGGGCTTGGTAGGAGGTGATTGGATCATGGGGGTGGTTTGTAATGGTTTTAGCACTATCACCCTAGTGCTGTCTGGCGAAAGAGTTCTCCTGAGATCTGCTAGTTTATAAGTGTGTAGCACCTCCCCCCTTTGCTCTCTCTCTTCCTCCTGCTCCTGCCTGGGAGACATGCTTGCTTTCCCTTGGCCTTCCGCCATGATTGTAAGTTTCCTGAGGCCTCTGATTAAACCTTTCTTCTTCTAAATTACCCAGTCTCAGGTAGTTCTTTATAGCAATGTGCGAATGGACTAAGGGGAAATATATATGGTTACCAAATAGCGAATTAGCCATGGGAAAAAGTAGCAAATAAATAATTATTTTGCTTTTTCAGATGCTGATTTTTGTTTCATTTATTTTAGGATTGGTGGGAGCTGTCCAAAGTCCTTAGGCTGTTTTCCAAATGAGATACCAAAAGCTAGTTCTCCATTGGGTTTCTCAGGCTGCTGGAAGCATTCGTTATTATGATTGTCATTACTTCGAGTTCTGTTGCCACTATGCCCACAGTAGTAGGTGCTTGATAAATATTTGCTAAATGAATTTTTGGAAAATACAATCTGCCATGCCTTTCTTCGGCAGTCTACGATCTGTTGAGATCATCCAATAGATTTTTTTTCTCAGATATTGTACTTTTGAGGCCTCAAATTGCTGTCTTTTCTATTTTCTATGTCTGCAGAGACTTTCCATCTTTCACTCATTGTAATCATTTTTTTTTAACATCTTTGTACATATTTATAGTAACTGTTTTAAAGACATTGTCTGTTAGTTCAAACATCTGGTTCATCTTGGAGTCTTGATTTTATTGTCTGCTCTTTTTTCTTTGTAATAAGTCATGTTTTTCTGCTTTGCCTATCTAGTAAATTTTAATTGTATATTGAAATGTAGGGAGTCTGGATTGTTACTTCCTTTAAGGGTGCTGAGTTTCATTTTGTCAGGCATTTAAATTGACAGTTGATTTAGTATTGTCAGGTTTGGTTCTGTTTGTTAAGGCAGGCCTATTTCTGTTTGTTAAGGCAGGCCTATTTCAGATTTGGTTTTTACTTCGAGGTTGCCCTTTCCAATGTCTCAGCTAAGTATCTGGGGTGTTCCATGAGGTCTCTTCCACTCTGCATAGGCCAGAACTCCAACTTCTCCCAGTATTATATTTCGTTACCTCTGGTGTCGACAATCTCCATTATGCTTTCAGATCTTGCACATAGACAGCCCAGCCCCCAGCCAAGGACCTGAGATGAAATCCATACGAAATTCTTAGTCCCTCGCTGTCCAAACTCCAGCAGCCTTAACAGTCTTATCTCTTCCTGTTTACCTCAGTGAATTCTGTGTTCTACTTGAATTCCATTTCCTTCTGTATCAGGGAAGAGCCACCATGCTGAAAGCAAGGGGCACTATGTTTCTTTGTTTTTAAGGATGGTAACGTATCTGCAACAACTGTAGTGTGATATAAAATTATATAATTTATGTTGGTGACAGTTACAAATACTGCTTGCACTACTTTGTAACATAATTTTTCAGATTCAAGTTCATATACTGTTTTTCTCCACCTCACCACACACATATTTCAGACTTCCTCCTCATCCTTCTTCTTGCCAGTAATTGTATTATAACTCCTGCCAGTAGTTACATTATAATTTTGGTTATATCAATATTGAGCTTTCATGGGATTATAACTAGATAAATGCCATTCATAGTTAAGTGATATAATACATTGTGACTTTTTTCCTGCATATTTTGTTTTTCCTGGACTTAACAGTTGTCTCTCTCTTTTTTTAAAAAAATTAGTTTTAAATGTTCTTAGCTTTAATTCATAAACTTACCCCTAATTGTATAAATCTCTCAACATGTTTAAGCACATTTGGCATTACATCAATTTTATCTTTTCCAGGTGCCTTCTGATCTCCCCCAGTCTGGGCTAATTGTTCTTCCTGGCTTGCTGTATGGCTTTCTACTCAAGATGTCCCTTCACCATTACTCTAGGGATTTTCTTTTCCTCTCTTGTGGGTTAGATTCTTCAGTTCTTGGAAACTGTCATCTTCTTTCATGGTTTCCCACTCTTGTTTTGGCGGAGCACATCTTTAGTAACTTCCTGAAAAAGTGTATGGGAAGCAAAATTATTTGAGATTTTTGCTTATTTTGAAATGCCTTTATTATATAGTCACACTTGATTAATAGTCTGCTTGGTATAGAATTCTCGGCTGAGAAGAGTTTTCCCTCAAAATCAGAAGGTTTTGACCAATTTTTTTTTAGCTGCTAGTATTGCTGTTAAAAAGGATAATGTCATTTTGATTCTAGATTCTTTTATGAAACCTGTTTCTTTGGCAGCTTTTAGGGTCTTCTGTTTCTTTGGTATTCAGAAATTTCATAAGATATGTGTGCTTCTATTTCAGTCTTATTTTCATCTGTTTTGCCAGGTACTCGTGTACCCTTCCAGTTTGAAAACTCACATCCTTCAGATCTGAGTATTTTTCTCGAGTTATGTCTTCAGTTTCTTCTCAGTGTTCTCTGTTTCTGGAACTCCTAATATAATATTGAACATCCTGAACTCTTAGTTTTTGTTTAGTGTTCTGATTTTCATTTGTCTTTTTATTCTATATATTCTGTTAATTCCTCAGCTTTATGGTCTTCTAGCCCTTCTTTTGTCTATCTTATGGGGTTGAGGATTAAACAATTTATATGCCTGAGGTGCTGTCATATAGTAAGTGCTTATGTTAGCTGTAATTGTTGTTTACTTTTATAACTATCTTGAGGGAAAGGTCTTTGGTATTGATTCTTTGACTTCTTGGCTGTACATGACCTTGGGCGAGTGCTGTAATCTCTTTGAGACCTACCTCCCTCTTCTGTATAATGTTAATAAGCTCTATCTCTCAGATGTTTGTGAGGGTTGAATGGAATATATATATGGAAATGCTTAATACCTTTGTACAGAATAAATAGTACGTGGATTTTCAAATATCAAAAGTTTTTAGTTTGAAGGGAAAATGATGTCTGAATTTTCAGGGTTGTTTTTAAGAGTACTTGATTATGACTGTCTTGTAAACCTGTATGAGCTACGTATACTTGCACTAAATGCTAATACTTTTTAAAGAAGTTATGTCTTAGTATTCAATCTCATTATGTTAGGTTGAAGATAGAAGATTATGAAAATATTCTCTGAAAATCTCTGGCTTTACTTCAGATTGTATAAATCTGTGTAATGTAATAATTATTTAACAATGACGATTACTCATCTAAACCCATGGAGGGATATTTGTTGGATTATTTATTTTCACTTAAATGGTATTTGAGATTAGGAAAAAGAAAATCTGTCTTTTGGTTTTTCTCGATAGTATTAATGTAATTTCAAATGTTAGCTCATTTTTGTTAATGGTGGCTTTTTGTTTGTTTGTTTTATTTTAAGGTTTTTGGATTCAAAGCATAAAAACCATTACAAGATATACAATCTGTAAGTATGTTTTCTTATTTGTATGCTTGCAAATATCTTCTGAAACAACTATTAAGTGAAAGTTACTTGCTTGTTAGAGTGAGGTAGAGTTAAAGATATATTTTAACAGAATTGTATTCCTAAACCAATTAATTCAAGAAGTCCGAGAGCATTGTTAGATCATTTAGAAAGTGTAGTGATGAGGTAAAACAATGTTGGCACAGATTCATGTTACTTGATCTGCTTTAAATGACTTGGCATCTAGCCCATATTTGAGCCCATAACCGTGTGGTAATTTGAAGTGTAATTCACAGCAGAGCTTCTGTTAAAGCACTAATAGCATCTTCCATGGGGGTATACTTTAGAGTGAATATAATTTTGTTTATCCTGTGTCTCTAGAGCTATTGACTGAAAAAGCTGTTAGGGCATTCTCTAACTGTACATAACATAAGTTATTTAAGATTGCTGAATTAGTTGGCTTGTCTTGTCTAGGACAGAGTTTTAAGGACTGCCCACCTAATTGATAGAGCTAGTTGACCTTATCTTTAACTTTTTGTTTTTCTTTTGACTTTGGGAGTAGAGATGTGAAAAGGTAAAAAGGAAGGAAGGAAGAAAAAACTTAACTATTTTTGCCCTTGAAGACTGTCTTTCCTTCTCGAAATATTGACCATTTTCTGATTTTTAAAAATCGGCACATAAAACGTGTTATTTTTCTACCTGACTTTATCTTTCCCATGTGATATCTATAAATTATAGATAGGAAAAATTTTTAATGTAAAGTTACACATACTAATCCATAGTTACAATTTTTCTATAGAGTTTATCAAATGGAAGAATAAGATTCACTTCTGCCTTCAGTGGGCATTTAAACTTCTACTAAAAAGAAAGAAAGATTCTCTGTGCCTTCTTGTTTTGTGGGGTGTTCCTTTTTTATCTGTAATTTAGTGATCTTTCTAGTGTGATAAAACGCCAGAAGTACTTAGAGTGGAGTGGACATCGATATTGTTACTCTCAGTAAATTTTCACTGATTTTTCTCAGATTCATGAAGGAACAAATGTTTGTTAAGTCCTTATCACTTATTAGATATCACAAAACCTGTTGAGGGGTGCGTACAGAGGTGAATAAGATGTAGTTCCCGTTCTCAAGTAGCTTACATTCTAATGTAAAAGGTAGACAAAGCATTACAGAAGTAACTCTTGTATAGAAGGTTGCAATGAAGAGAATACTGGCAATAGTAATTGTACCTTATAGAGAAGGTTTCATAAAGGAAGGCATGTTTGAGCTAGGGTGAAAAGAACCAGTAAGAGTTGACTTTCAAGCCAAGGAGAGGAGAGGAAGTGACATTACAGGCCAAAGGAATGGCATAGTAAGAAGCTTGTTGGCATAAAAGTGTTTAGAATATGGCAGTGAATTCATTATCATCAGATTGTGGTGTCTGTGTGTTGAGTGTGGGAGAGAATCGCGGTGGCAATAGGCAACAAGATAAAAGAAAGTAAAAGGTGTTATGGAAACTTAGTGGGCCCAGCTTACAAATGATCTATGCATTTAGGGGTCTTTCTCTTTTCCTGATAAACCTCTCCTACAAAGAGCCTTGTTCCAGATACCACAGTGTTTCTTTGGAGGAAAAGAAAAACCACAAAGCTTTGTACTTTTTGCACAACTGGATTCAGAATCTAAGTAATAAAAAAGGACACGAACTTTCAAAAGCTGGAAGCCATTAAACTGAGTCGCTTCAGGGTTAGACTATCAGAATTGGGGATTTAGAGAGTCTCAGAATGGAGATTGAAGGACACCTAAGACAAATTCTGCCTTTTTGAAAATTTTATTCTAGTTTAATATATTCAAAAAAAGGGAAGGAAATTCTTTTCATTCCTGTGTGTAGTGACTTCCTGCTTCAAGAACTTAGGACTTCAGCTGTACTATCAGTATTGTAGGTCACTTACATTTTTATGGTTAAAGTTGGCATTGGAGAGAGCCTAGGAACCTGACTGCCTGTTTGTTTTTATATTCCCAAACATTGGATTCCCAAGTTAATGAAGTCTCTCTAGTAGTTGAGGGTAGCTTTTAATGCATATATTTTAATGCCCCTTCCCCACATGGAATCATAGGCCTTCAGAACTGGAGAGTACCTGAAAGAGATCATTTAGTCCAACCTTCTCATTTTACAGATGGGCAATCTGAGGCCTAGAGAAGTTAAGTGAGTTGAACAGGGTCACACAGGTACATATGGTAGCAGACCATCCACTGTTTATGCCAATATTCCCTTTATGTTTTGCTTTTTTGCTTGTTCATTTTAACCCCTCCAAATTTTACTGACTTCAGAAGTTCCTAGAACTACTAAGTTATAGCATGTTATGAGTTCTAATGTCACTTTCCAATCTTCATTATCTTTTTTTTTACCTCTGTTTATATTTCTGGTTCTGGGTAAGTGAGTCTGGCAAGCTGCAGGTGTTCTATTTTATTTCTTTTATTTTTAGGATAGTATTACATGTGATATATATGTCTTTGCAAACATACATAATTTGAAGATCTTAAAATATTTACACTAGGCATACCCACATTTAATAGTATGTTAAAACTTTTACAGCAATTATTATATACATGGTGAAGAAGAGTTCTTAATATGGACTTTCTGATTAATTGTATCTGTTTATATCTCTGTTTTCTTCAGGCATTCATAACATTAAGCGAATTCAGGTGTACTGTTCCTTAATTGAATTAATAAGTTTGTTTTGTACAAGTATATTTTATTTTTGTTCTTTGCTCTATAATCTGGTAGGAATGGGGAAGAGGAGATAGTGAATAAAGAGATCTATACTTCTTGCCTTTGAGGAATTTAAGTGTTCACTGTATACTCATTTTTAAAAGGTATTTACTGTATTTCAGTGCATATTTTATTTGACATGCTTTATCATTTTGTGGTAAACCTTTAGCTTTACTAATTTTTATCTATTGAGTTTTCTTTTGTAAGATGGTGATAGCTTCATTGAAGAGAGTAAAGAAGAGACCTGCCTACCTAGCTGATTCTATGGCAAGTCTCACTTCTGTGGAAGCTTTTCCTGTTAATCTTATTCCTTTCTTCAGTTTCTGCCTCTTATTTCATAAAAACTCATTCTTTAAATGTTTATTCATTTCTCTTGTCTCGTATAAGCCAATATGAGGTAATGGCATCTTTTGAGTTTTAGTTATAAGGAAATATAAATGGTTAAATTTAAATGGTTAAACCCCACTTGCCATTTGTGTATCTTTAATTTTAGTTTGTTGCGAGACTTATCACTACCAAACCACAAAGAATTTAAAAGAAACTGGGTAGGTGGTGGGTGGAAGGAGGGCATTTATCAGAGATTTTAATTTAAGAAGAAAGTCTTCATCCTTATCCTACCAACCCCCATTCCCTGAGCACATTTATCATGACCAGTCCCGTTATATTTGCTCCCATATTTGCTATGTTTACCTGTGAAGATTTTCATAACTTTTTTCTTGCTTTTTATTGTCACTGTTGGTTCTGTCATTTATGACAGATACTGCTCTTGTAGGAATGCTGGCTTTGACTAAAATTTGTTATTGCTTTTGTATGTAAAACTTTGTTTTTTTATTATAAGTAGAATTATGGAACAGTAGTAGAAAAAGTTTGACTTTTGTACTCAGAGATACTGAGTTTGAGTTCTGGCTCTTTCATTTGTATACTGTTATTTGGGGCAAGTTTTTTAATGCTCTTAAATCTTAGCTTTCTCCTATATAAAATGAAGATAATATTAGCAGTTATCACGTGGTTGTGAGGATGAAACAAAAAAAGTGGAAAGTCTTTGTAAGGTGTGTTCATCTAGTTGACACTTAGTAGTCATTACTTCCACTTTCCGTCCATATAGTTCTCTTAACAGTAATATTTGAGAGCCATTTTTATTAAGGCAATCTTAAGGAGTGTTTGTCAAACCACATGTTCTGGGATTCTGAGAAAGTAGGGGAAGTTTAGAGAACTGAAGCTGCACAAAACTAACGTTTATTTTCTGTTGTGCTGTCATGAGACCAGCTTCTTAGATTCTGTTTCCTAGTCCTACATCTCTGATTCCTTATAAAATACTCCATTATGAATTCTTCACTATTGACAATTTCTCCTCTTTTATCTGTAGCAAAGAAAGTGTAAAGTGTGACTGTCTTCTTTGTCAGTCCTCTTCTTCCTGTTTTTCATATCAGTGGGTATGAAATTATTAGCAAGGATGCATATGTGTGCATATGTCATTACTAAATGCATTTTCTTTCTAAAAAAATTCAATATACTAAATTATACTAAAAAGGAAAAGCTTGTTTTGAGTGGTAATATGAAAGTTGTTTTATTTTAGGTCTGACCAGTTAGAAACCAATGCATTTCAGTTTATTTATAATTAGTTAAACCTTCATGTGAATTTGATTTTGAATTTCCTTTAAAGTAGAGAAACTATATAGATGTTTTCAGGGTTTCTAAATGTACAATACAGGTTCACAATCACTTATTTGAAACTCTTGGGGCCAGGAGTGTTTCCATTTTCAGAAATTTTAGTTTTCAAAAGGTAACACAGATGCATATACTTTTACATAAACACGCCAGTGGGAGGTGGGTCAATACCTGAAATGAAATGTTTCACTCTTCACTCTAAGTGTATTGAAGATTACATACAGTCTTATTACTTCAGATCAGGATTTGCTGTAGTTGAGTTTACCGTAAAACTTAAGAGAAAGTGTTAGATATTTTGAGCTTTTGGGACATTGAAATTACAGGTTAAGGATCTATGGACCTTTATTTGTTTTAAAATGCTAAGATTTTATTTTAAATAACTTTTTAAAAAATTGTTTTGCATAGTAATTGGAGTTACCAGGCTACTGCTAGCCACACTGATACATAAGATCTCTGTCTGAGCCTTGTATTGTTTGTAAACATGGGCTGTTAATTATTAGAAAGCCAGTACATACTAACGAACATATCACTGCTATTAAGACAAATGTTAGCATACTCTAGTAATGACAAGTCAGCATTTTACTATTCTGTATTGCTTTTGCTTATTCTTTCATTACTCTCATACTGTAATTAAAACTTGCAACCTGAGAGACTGTTGTAAAAGGTGACTATTGGCTTTTCAACAGGGAGAAAGGTCTGTTTTAAAAAAATGGTAAGCATTGTGTCCAAGTAGATTAACATCATTCAGTTTTTCTTTACTATCCTTATGCTTTTATTATTTTTAACATATATCTTTTTGAAGAATAGTTTGAGAATTATGTATGCTTAACTATGAGATACAGATACTATTGAAACTAGTCAGTTGTTTATAGGTACTTGTAAAATAAAAAAAAAAATTACAATAGCATGCAAATTTTTCATAAAGGAAATTTGAAAGCATGGAAGCACCTGAATTTGCAGTACTCTATATTAGTGGCATCACAAGTTTTGTAAGCAAATTTATTAGCTCTAATTGCATACACTTAATCTTTTAAGCTTTGGTTTTATTATTATAATATGGGGGTGATAACAGTGTCTACTTAATAGAATTCTTGTTATTACATGAAATAATTCATATTAAACAGCATAATATGTGTCACATTATAAAGATTCAGGCAATGTTTGTTAATATTAGTACTTTTTTCCTTCCTGAATGCAAAAGATAACTTTATATCACTTTTAAACTTTTCTTTTAGTTGTGCTGAAAGACATTATGACACCGCCAAATTTAATTGCAGAGGTAGGTATGAATGTACTCTACTATGCTGTATAACTTAAACCCAATAGACTATATCTTAACTGTCATAATAATAAGTCATCTAGATTATTGAGTGAGATACATATTTATCTTAAGAAGTATCTTAAAAATTTTCAAAAAAATTTAATTTTGCTGTTTTTTTAGGAAAAAAGTATTGCATAAAGCTATTAATATTGTCAGGAAGACTGAAGTGCAGAGGAGACTAAGAATTAGGAAAATTCCTAGACTAAAAATAGTATAAGGAGAGGGTTTACCTACTGTTTGAAGCAGTAGGTCTAATAGTAAGCAACTATAGGGAGAAAGCAGAACTACTTAACTCTTCTGTGTTGAGGAATGACGTAAAAGGTAGGAAAGGGTATAACAAATGTGATGGATGAGAGGAGGGAATTGCTTTAAATGAATTCTGCTTCAGACATAAGTTAATTCTTGGAGCCCACAAAAACTTTCACTTTTATTTGTGAAATATAACTCAGTTCCATGACCTGACACTTTAAGCCATGAGAGAACTGAAGAGTTGAGAAGCTTGGCAGATGCTGCTGTGATAGTCAAAAAGAGAAAGTGGGTGCCATGAGCTACTATTGATGTATTTGCCATTGATCCCTCCTGAAAATCTAGAATGGACTTTCAGACAGATGGTTTGAAAATTCTAAATCACTCACGATTGAGATTTGGTATAGATTCACTAAGAACGTTTTGTTTTTGTTTTTGGTAGATTTAGGTTGTTGCTTACTAGGCAAAGCAGGCTTTAGTTGAGGTTTGTGTTGCTTTAAATAGACATTTAACAGGTTTTCCTGAAGGTTTTTGTGTACCATTGGGAAAATGGAGTTAGGCAGATGACTAAGTGAAAGCTGTCCTTCTGACTCCCTATAATGATAGTCATTGTCTACCAGAAGAGCTGTCCTGTCACACCAAAGGATAATTGATTGTATCCTGTACCATATTATGAGTGACTTGATTGGAGATATAAGACATACTTCTCACATATTTAGGTAACACAGGATAGTACGTTGAATAGCAGTCAGGGTTTTTAAGGATCTTAATAGAGTGGAACTAAGGTAGAAACTATTAAGAACAATTAATAGTGATATATCTATAGTCCTGTTCCTAAACAAGGTTTCTTAAAAACCTCAACTCTGACTATAGTGAACAGAGAAGTCTTGGACTCTTATAATTCATGTGAGAAGACCTGAAACTTTGATAACAATTATATACATTTTGTAAGTAATTTCTCTGGTGTATGCCTTCACATGTCTCTGTATGTGACCTATGCTACCAGTCCATTGAGCGTAAATTCCCAGAATGTATTCTCCTGCAGAAAATGGCGGAAAATAGTACTTGGATTCCCTAATGATTTACATGTGTATACAACACTAACATTTGCAAGACCACCTTTAAATAACACACTTAGCATTTTTATTTTATGAAATGTAATATGCAGTTCTTTCCATAGTTTATTAGTAATCTATTCTGTCTTTGGAATATGTTTTGTGATGATGAAATAAATACTATAAATAGTATTCCTTTTGCATTGAGAGTCCTGATGAAATGTCCATGTGACATTTCATTTTGGATTTAGCTGTACCTCTAATATGTGACCTATGCTGTCAGTCCGTATAGTGTAAATTCCTAGAATATATCCTCCTGAATAAAATGGGGGAAAATAATACTTGCCTTCCTTAATGATTATATGTAAGACTTATCAAGAGACTGTTTTCTATTTAAAAATTAGAAAGTTAAGCAATACATTATTTTTCTCTGGAATCTAGTGTTTCTTTTAAATACCTGTTAAGTTTGTATGCAACATTTCTAAAGTTAACCTACTTGTAATTAAAAATTCAGGAGTTTTTTTTCTTATTCTGAGGTTATCTTTTTACCACAGTTGCACAATATCCTTTTGAAGATCATAACCCACCACAGCTAGAACTGATCAAACCCTTTTGTGAAGATCTTGACCAATGGCTAAGTGAAGATGACAATCATGTTGCAGCAATTCACTGTAAAGCTGGAAAGGGACGAACTGGTGTAATGATTTGTGCATATTTATTACATCGGGGCAAATTTTTAAAGGCACAAGAGGCCCTAGATTTCTATGGGGAAGTAAGGACCAGAGACAAAAAGGTAAGTTATTTTTTGATGTTTTTCCTTTCCTCTTCCTAGATCTGAAAATTTATTGGAAAACAGATTTTGGGGTTTTTTTTTTTTTCCTTCAGTTTTATTGAGGTGTAATTGACAAGTAAAAATTATATATAAATACAATGTATAATATGATCTGTTGATGTATGTATGTATACATTGTGTAATGATCACTACAGTCAAGCTACTTAACATATTCATCACCTCACATAATTATTCTTCTCCCTCCAAGGTGAAAGCATTTAAGATCTACAAGCTTCAATTTTCAATTAAACAATGTTATTATTAACTATAGTCACTGTGCTGTCCAATAGATCTTCAGATCTTGTTTATCTTTTGTCCCTCCCTCCCCACCCTCAGTCCCTAGAAAACAGTTTTTAAAAATAGTTGCTAATCCTTATTTCTTCTAAATTTTTAAATCAGTTGCTGCCTCAATTTCTATATGAGAAATGACGGATTGATTTCATTTTTCTGTTCACGCTACCATTTTCGTATCATACTAGCACATGTTACCCATTAACTGTATTGCAGATTTGGTCTCATAAAATTCTTTTAAAATAACATTTTTAAAAAGCTATCAAAAATAAGCTTATATTTCTGAAGCTTGTTTGAGCATAGAATGCCTTTGGATAAAATACCATTACCTAGTAAAGTGTGAACTTTTATAATACATAAAAATTATTCTTTTATAAGAATATTCATAAATATAGTTAGATTAATAGAAGATTCTTGATTCTTTGATCAGAAAACTAAGGACTATATTGAAAAATCAGTGACAAATTTGATTCTTATAGTACATCTGAAAGCAAAAAGAAAACTGTTGGGAGAACTTTTACAGTGATTTAATTTTGCTGTTGATGTATTTCTTTGGGTGGTAAGTATGGCAAAACATGTTAAAATTTAATACAAAGAGATTTTGTTCATTTTTCCATCTCTAAGAGGGACAAAGCCTAAGCCCCTCCAGACAGATAGAAAAACTCATTTAGAGAGTTCTCCTTCATGTTAAGCTAATTTCTTCTTAATTCAGCTGTAAACAGAAATAGAAGGATCATATTAATCATTTAAAGCTGTGTAGTTGCATTGATTCCTTGTTCCTTTACCCCTCTCTCATGTCTTATTTCCTTACCCTTTGTGACTTTTTTTGCATTATGTATGAGGATGCCAAAGTACTATTTATTGTTGATAGTTTATAAAATTGAATCTTACATTAGTGCATAATTTTGGTGAATGTTGAAGATTGTGGTAGATTGCCTTACATTTCTGCATATTGTTTGCACCTTGGAATGATAGCACTGGCATGAATTATAGAGCTGAGGATCTAAAGATTTTTACTTTGATTTATCCCATTATCATCTGCAGGGAAACAATTGCTTTTACTGATTAAAAATATAGGCCAGGCGCAGCGGCTCACGCCTGTAATCCCAGCACTTTGGGAGGCCAAGGCGGGCGGATTGCAAGATCAAGAGATCAAGACCATCCTGGCCAATATGGTGAAACCTCGTCTCTACTAAAAACACAAAACTTAGCTGGGTGTGGTGGTGCGCACCTGTAGTCCCAGCTACTCAGGATGCTGTGGCAGGAGAATCGCTTGAACCCAGGAGGCAGAGGTTGCAGTTAGCCGAGACCATGCCACTGCACTCCATCCAGCCTGGTGACAGAGCGAGACTCCATCTCAAAAAAAAAAAAAACTTAAAATGCAGGAGCAAAAGCGATGGTAGAAGTTTAAAACCGAGTTGATTAGCAGCAGATAACTTGGTAGTGGAAAAAAAAGTCAGGTAAAACAATTTTTGTAATAAAATAGAAAAATTTTGTAATGTGGAGGCACAGAACACTAGATTTAAGCCAGGGGGTCTTAAGTTGTGTCACATACCTTTTAGAAGTCTGATGGAAGGTATAAATGTTCTCCCACCAAAAAATGTACGTAGTGTACATAAAATTTTGCACATAGTTTTTATTACATTGAAATATATTATTTTAAACAGAATGTAAAAGAACCTTCATGAAAACTATGTCACTTTTTTTCATGCAAAAACCAGTGGCCACTACCTGAGAGCAGTGAATAAATCTAAGTGGTACAGATTAACCAAAATTAAGCTTTAGTTCTGTTCAATATGAAATTTTAATGAAAATACTGCTATTTAACTTTTAAAATAACAAGTTGAAACTATGCTCTTTGACTTTGCAAATTTTGTATCCAATCTTTGATATCCAATCAGTGTTGACTTTGGTAAAAAGTGCTGAAAATGCTATTTTACAAAAGAAAAAAGAGTAAATGGAATCTAAAGATTCTATTACCTGATGAAAGTAGACTTGTCAAGAAATAAGAATTCTCCAAGGCTCTTCAGATAAATTCATGTTGCATCATTTTCTTTGCCTTCAAGTTACTGAGATCATTTTTGGCAAGATCTGTATCATTAATAGTGTGTTAGGAAGGAAAAGATTATGACTCCGTATTTTACTTTCAAGATTGAAGAGTTAAACTCTTTAAAAAGAGTGTATTTTACCCTGTAAACAACAGTATCAGGCTGTAGAATTTGTCTTCTGAAAGCAGTGAACTTACATATAGCAGAGAACTTCATAGAGCTCCCATTTCTTGACAAAACCTCTCAAGAAGCTCTTGATGGAAAGTCTTGGCTTTCATGAATCTGGCAACTTTCACAATAGTAGATTTTTCATGACAAATCCTCTTACACAGGCGATTATTCAAGGGTTGGCACTTGAAACAGTAGAATACTTTCACAACAAGAGATAAGATTTCTTTCAGGATTGATGACAGTCTTGCACCCTAGTGCATACTGATGAAGAAAGCAGTGGGTGACCATGACATGGAGAGCTGCTGTCTTTACCAGTGCCACAATATCAGATGTGTTCTCTGGCAGTAAGGTGTACTATCTGCCTACAGTATACTGAGGTTTCTTCAGGAGAAGTTTTTTGGTAAAGAAACTTCACCATTTTGAAAGTGTTAATGTTTTCTGAAGTTTCCAAAAAGGATTCCAAAATGGGAATGTTTCCTTGATTGTGTCACCTTGCTTGCATTTGATGAAAACTAGTAGCCGGCTATACTGAGAAATCATATCTGAAGAAAGGTGGTACTTCCAATCTTTTTGTGACCTTTATTATTATTTTTCTAATGTCAGGGTTTTTTTTGGAATGGATAAAAGTATTTGATAGAGGTATTGTAACAGTCTTATTCTTCTTCATGCTACAAGTATGTTTGACTCTTTCTAAATACTTGCCTTCACCATTCAACTGTGTGACATTTTTATTTGTTTAGCATTACAGTCAATAGCCTAGTAGACGATATAATCAGGAGTTTTAATTGGAACAGTTTTTGTAATGGTCTAGACTTTCCAACTTAACTGTGCTCTCACATGTGGTCTCTTTTTCTCCCTCTTTTCTCCCTCTTACACACTCCCAGCCACACACATATGCATACATACCCTGTCTGATGTAGCTGCTTCTTCAGAATATTTGGCTGTGCTCTGCTGATGGTGAGAACTTGCCATTTAAGAAGGACTTGGGACAGTCCATCTCATCATGTTCAGAGATAAAAGTAAAACCCAAGGATACTTAAACTTTATTGTATTTTATTTTCTGTTTCCAGTCCAAATTAAATCCAAGAGAAGGCTCCATAATGAAAAAGTAAGGACATATTTTAAATTTGCCAGCGGGAAGATATTCTAGTCATTACAGTCTTGTAATACTATCAATTCTTTTTCTCTTCAGAGGTGAGGAGAGACTATTTGATGAAATCATAAGTCCTGTAGGGTTTTGTGAAGTAGGGCCAGAATGAAAGCTAGCAAGAATAGTAGTTATGAAAATAAAATGCAAAGTTTATAGTATCATGTAGTAAAATGTAATAGTATCTACTTCATTAGTAGAACTGCTCTAGTCGCCGTATATTCTCCGTCCTTTGTATAGGTTGGAATATCCCCCAAGTGAAAGGAGATGATGGGCTATTAGTAAATAGAAAATGGAGATCTGTACATAGAGTGTTAAGGATGTAAGAATGTAAATATTAAAATTGTTATGTTTAGCTGTTATATAATATTAAGACTCAGAGTTAAGTAATTTTGCTGAAGTTGATCACTTTTTGTATCTTGGAATCAAAATAAATAACTGAAATCTACTATACTTGGCTCATGCTTAGTTAATGTACTTAGACCATATTTTGGATGAATTATTCACAGGATCTAAAGGAGTATCCTAATGTGTTCCTACCTTCTTTATCTCTGTGTTTATTTAAAAAGGCAAAAAGAAATGTAGGAGCAGATGCTGTTGACCATATTTTACTAAACAGTAGCATTTGTGTTTAAATTGAAACAGCATTAGAAAACTAGATATGGATTAAAGTCAATGGTGGTTTTTTTTTTCCCCTTTCCAGGAATGTTTCTTATAGATGATCAAACAGGCCCAGAAAGGGGAAGTGTTGTGATTAATATTATCCAGTTAATATTAGCATTCAGAGGAAAATTTGAGTCCTCTTATATACCGTTAAATTTCTTTCTATACTATCAAGTCCACAAATCCTGGAACTGCAAAAGAATTTTGAGACTGTTCAAAATAATTAATCTCTGTATAGGGTCAGGCTTTCCTGCAAGGTTATGAAATGCTGATAAAATTGGTCTATTTTGAAAGGCTCCTCAGCTTATACCCTTCCTTACAAATGCTAAAGCATTTAATGACCCCTGATTTAAAGAGAATTTGGACAGATTGAGGTTGTTGGTCTTGGAAATAAATACTGCAGGCTCCTGTAAAATACTTGAAATGTAATTGTTTTAAAACTTTCAAAGATACCACTTGTTTGCTTTTTGGTTAGAATACTAGTGAAATAATTTTTAATCTTTTATGAATAGCTAACTTCATCATAAGAAAACTTAGCTAAGCATGGTAAAGCTGTTATACAGCTGTGGAGTTCTTCCTGAGGAGTAACTGTCTTATAATAAATGTAATTGATTATCTAAAGTAGTTTTATTCTTGGAATATCTCATAATAGGCTTATTCTCTTCTTGTCAGTATTTCCTTGTAGATTGAGCCTGTGGATTTGCATTTTTGTAATTGTGAATCACCATTATAGGAGATACATATATTTTATCTACTTTTCAGTTTGTATGGGGTTAACTTTTATTAGAATCATAGTTAATGTCATTTTGCTTATATCCTTAATTTTAATTATAGACAAACATTAAGAAGCTGGAGAAAATTATGTTCTAGAGACATTTATATAGAAGAAGAATCTTTTTTCCCCCTTTTTTGAAGAGAGATGAGGCAGTCATCATATTTTGGTAAAGAATTTGTAGACTTTGTAGAGGTCTCTTCAAAATAATCTGGCTCAGAGTCTTGACATATCCTCAGCAAACATGGTGCAAATTAGATGGCAGAGTGGTGGGTACAAGTTGACCATAAAATAAAGCATTAGGTTAGTAATGTCCAAATAATACTTTGAGTTTTGAGTGTTGCAGAGAAGTCGGACAACTGATACTATAAAGAAAAATGTTCTGAGAGTGAGGTAACTGCTTGAGGGAAGGAAGGCTCCTTCTGTCTTATACACTAATTTACAAGAAGACAATTGTGTTACACTTCCTTAGGAGTCATTCATTTGTATATTTGATACCTTTGCTTTATGAACATGTGAAGATTATTCAAAAGCAAGTTGTTGGTGGTTTTTTCCTTCCAAGAAAGCATGCCGCAGGGCAACTTTTAGGGTTGGTTCTCGTCTAGCTCTGTGCCCCACACTATCTGCATCTGCACTTAAGTTTCAGTATTAGATAACTCACATGTTCAAACTATGAAGAAAGAGTTAAAACATCCTGAGAATGCTAGTAAATATGTATTTTTGACAGGACTCCCAAAATTTGAGTTTAAAGAGTTAAAACTCCTTTTACATGACAAAGTTACTTAGAATCACTACTGCTGTTTCCCTCTCCCTTGCCTTCTCCCTGTCCCATGCATACCACCAACTGTGTTCCAGAATGATGGCACATAAAGTAAACATTCCTTTTTTTTTTTCTTTTTTTGAGACAGTCTCACTCTGTCACCTAGGTTGGAGTGCAGTGACGAGATCTCAGCTCACTGCAACTTCCACCTCCCGAGTTCAAGTGATTCTCCTGCCTCAGCCTCCCGAGTAGCTGGGATTACAAGTGCGTGCCACCAAGCCCGGCTAATTTTTGTATTTTTAGTAGAAGTGGGGTTTCTCCCTGTTGGCCAGGCTGGTCTTGAACTCTTGACCTCAAGTGATCCGCCCACCTTGGCCTCCCAAAGTGCTGGGATTACAGGTATGAGCCACTGTGCCTGGCCTCTTATTTTTTCTTTGGTTAAACTTTTAGGAAAAAAGTTTGAGCCGCTTTTAATTTTCTTTCTGTTTTCAAATAAATTATTAGAGATAAAGTTTCTCTCTATTAGGAACTCTGTGTACATGAGTTCATTGAGCTTATTCTTAATAAAGACGAATCTTCCAGCAATAATAGTTGTTAACTTTAAGTGATCTCAAGAAAAGGAAAATTTTTAATTTCTCTGGGGAATGAATTTTCATGACCTAATCTTAAATCAGGTTATTTCTTCTAGCCTGTTTACTAAATTTCTACGTGTTGTAACCTAATGAAATTTTCTTCCTCTTTATTTAAAACAAACGATAATTACTGTCTTTTAAAAAATCTTCCAATGTAGCATTCTTATTTTTCTTAACACATTAATTTTCCTGGGCCAAACTGTGTTACTATGATCCACATTAATTAAGGCTGTTATATAATACAATAAAATTATAGAACTTTCATACCTTGAAGGATCTTAGCAATTATTTAATTCAAACCCATTCTAACATAAATGATAAAACAGATTTGCAGAGTTGGGTGGCTCATACCTGTAATCCCAGCACTTTGGGAGACTCAAGCGGGAGGATTGCTTGAGCCCAGGAGTTCAAGAGCAGCTTGGGCAACATAGTGAGAAGCTGTCTCTACAAAAAAAAAACTTAAAAAATAGCCGGGTGTGGTGTCACGTGCCTGTAGTTCTAGCTACTTGGGAGGCTGAGGTGGGAGGATTGCCAGAGCCTGTGAGGTTGAGGCTGCAGTGAACCATGATTATACCACAGCACTCTAGCCTGGGCAATAGATCGAGACCTTGTTTCACAAAACAAAACAAACAGATCTACAAAGATCAGCTTGTCATAAGTCATATAATCTTTTTGTGTAATAACTGAAAACTGCATCTTCTAGCCTCAAACCTGGTATTTTTTTCTACGAAATTATGTTCTACAGTCCAAATTATTTTTCTTTATTATTTTGAATCCTAAAGTAGAAATAGAAACTTAGAAAAATAAGAAGCAACTCCTTTATAATATATGAGGACTTTTTCGGTTTTAAATCGAAAAAACCCAACTCAAGGTAGCTTAAATAAAAGGACTTACATAACTGAAAAGCTCTGGCCTGGATCTAGGTGCTCAACAGATCTCAAGAGTATCTCTCTCATTCTCTCTTCCTCCCTTACCCTCCTCCTCCTTTCTCTCTTCTGCATATATGTTATTTTCAAACAGGCTCTCACAAGTAGTGGCGAGATATAGTTCCTAACGGCTTCAAGTTTGCATTCTACCTACTTTAGCAACTATGATGGGAAGAGAGCTACAATTTGAGCAAAAATTTATAGGATAAGTTCTGATTTCCCTGGATCAAGGCACATGCTTATTCCTGAACCAAATATTCTGACCAGGGAATGGAATTCTCTGGGACATGTATCTAAAGCTGAAGTATAGAGCCTGCCACACAGGGATAACAATAGTTTTCCAAAGAAAAATCAAGGAGGGGAAAGAATGTTGGAAAGAGAAAAAAATATCAGTTGTCTGCTTCACATTTATTCTCAATAATTAGTTTCATAAAAGTGAAATACTGTAACACCCTAAACTTCAGAGATTCTTCGTAGACAGGAAAAGTAAGAGCTCAAAGAAGTTGTGACTTCGTGCAAATCACATAGTTTCTATACATGCTATTAGTAAAACCCAGGACAGCTGAGTACAAGTTTTACCCTTATATTCACATTGAGGTCCAGATCCTGGTTTTGAATGAGATAATTATGTGCAGTAGGACTGTTTTCTGATCCTTAAAATAGAGACAATAATATCTATCTTGTAAAGTTGTGGTAGTGTTAAAGTATATAAAATGTTGGCCAAGTACCTTAATATACGAAAAGCTGCTATATGTTGTCGTTGTAATAATAGCCGTATTTCTTCCTTTGTTGAATTGCTTTCCTATAGTAATCTTACTGTGATCATCCTGAAACATAGATTTCCGAGCTTCAAGCAAACACTATTATGTTGAAACATCTATATTATTTCTAAGTTTAGCAGTGCTGGTGGAAAGTTTACTGAAATAGAAAATTGCTTTTTTAACTGAGGAGTGTAGATTATAAATTCATGATTCATCTTCTCAGAAGACGATTGGAGTATTGATAAATATTGATACATAGAATATGAATGAAACATTACATATCTTGTGCTATGATATTAAAGTAGTATTCTGTTCTGGTAGTAGTATGGCAGTATTTTAGGTCTGAAAGATGTATATAATCTGTACTTTTAAGTCTGTTTTTTAAGAGATTAATCACGAGATTTACATAAAACTAAGGTTAAAAATTAATGGTGGATTAGAGATACATCAGGCAAATTTCAGTTTCAAAAGCAGATGACAGAATCTCAGTATCAGAGTAGCATTTAAAGCAAAAAGCATTAAACTGGATCAGAAATGTCATTTTACATTAACACAGGGTATACTCCAGGTAAAGACTTAGCAGTTACGAACCAGTGTGCTAACCATAACATCAAAATGTATTAAACAAAAGCTGAAAAAAATGAAGAATAATTGGTAGAAAAGCAATGATGGGAATCTTTACTGTACTTCAGAAGTTACAAAGTAAGAAGGTACAGTCATGTGCCACGTAACGATGTTTGAGTCAACGCCTGATAATGGTCCTGTAAAATTATAATGGAGCTAAAAAGTTTCTATTACCTAGTGATCTTGAAACCGTTGCAATGCAGTGTATCACTGACATGTTTGTGGTAATGCTGGTGTAAGCAAACTTACTGTACTGTCAGTTGTATAAAAGCATAGCACAGTTATGTTCAGCACGTAATACTTTATAATGATAAACGAATGTTACTAGTTACATGTTTACAGTACTATTTTATTATTTTAGCATGTGCTTCTGCTTATTAAAAAATGTTAACTATAAAATAATCTTTAGGCAGATCCTACAGCAGGTATTCCAGAAAAAGGGCGTTATTGTCATAGGAGATGTCAGCTCCATGGGTGTTATTTCCCCGTAAGACCTTCCAGTGGGACAAGATGTATAGGTGGAAGACAGTGATATTGATGATCCTGACTTGTAGAGGCCAAGGCTAAAGTATGTATGTATTTATTAGTTTTTAACAAGAGTTTAAAAAGTAAAAAAAAAAAAAAATTTAAAAATAGAAAAAATATTACAGAATAAGGATACAAAGAAAAAATGTTTTTGTGTAGCTGTGTAATGTTTTTAAGTTAAATGTTACAAAAGAGTCAGAGTTAAGTTTTTGTATGTTTATAAAGTGAAAAGTTATAAAATGCTAAGGTTAATTTACTGAAGAAAGAAAAAATTTTAAAATAGATTTAGAGTAGCATGTTTATAAAATCTACAGTAGTACACAGTAATATCCTAGGCCTTCACATTAACTCACCACTCACCCACTGACTCACCCAGAGCAGTTTCCAGTCCTGCAATCTCCATTCGTGGTAAGTGCCCTATACAGGTGTACTGTTTTTATGTCCTTTATACCATTTTTACTGAACCTTTTCTATCTTTTAGAAAAACAGATACCATTGTGTTACAGTTGCCTGTGATATTGAATACAGTAACATACTAAACAGGTTTGTAGCTCAGGAGCTGTATCATATAGCCTGGGTGTGTAGTGAACTATACCATCTAGGCTTGTGTAAGTATATTATATGATACGGTGATGAAATCACCCAGATGCAGTTTCTCTTAAGCAACACATAACTGTATATATATAAGTGGCTTGAATAATAAAATAATAAAATGTATTTTTTTCTGTCATTGACAAAACAATTACCAATCTTACAAATCAGACCAACTACAAAACAAAATCTCACTCTAAAATAAAAATATGTAAGTCCCATTTCTTGATTACAATTCATTAGAACTGGAGATTTTTTTAGTGTTTAAATTTATATGGAAATATAAAATCATGTTTTAAATAATTTTTGATTCAGTGAGGAAATGTAAATTTACATTAGAAATTAAGATTAATAACAAGTAGAGATTTATAAAGGCAAAAATGTTAATGAATTAGGAAACAGTAAACCATTTGAACTAATAAATCTAAATACTGATTGCATGAAAATGCCAATAAAATCAATACATATTTTTAAAAGCCAGTCAAGGATAAAAGAAAAGAGGGAAACTAAAAATGAGACGTTAAATATGAGAAAGGAGATAAAACTACAGTGTGGAGGTGATATTAAAAATTATATTCAGGTCTGTGCTAATCATTTCAGAAATTTCAATGAGAAATGGGCAATTTTCAGTGAATATGTCATTGTAAATGCTTTAAGGAGAGAGACAAAATCTGAATAGACCCTGCAATAATGAAAATGTCTAGGAGCCCTCAAGAAATACCTGGTTTAAATTGCATTTCAGGTGACTGCTTATCAAACCTTGAAGTATCAAGTAATTATGTTATCTAAATTGGACCAGGTGCTAGAAAATATGTAAGACTTCACAGGTGGCTGCTTATGTAGCCCTTATACCTTAATCTGATAAAGGTAGCATATATTTAAAAAGAAAACCAGAAGGTACAGTTTAGGGAAAATTAAATATTTCTATTTGGCCAAAGTAAGAGTACATTCAAGGGAATTGTGAGAGGTAAGAGTGGAAAAAGAGGTTGGAGCTGTATTTTTATGCTGTGATTGAATTATAGTGTGTGATAAATTGCTCTTGTTTGGGTAGAATACCATTTAACATTTTGAATTAATTGGTAATTGGATTAATCTTAACTTTAAAAAAATTAATCTAAGAGTGGTATAAAGGATAGATTACAGAATGGATAAAGGGCGATAAATCAGTTGACTATGGCAGAATTGCAGGAAGAAACAAATAGGCCACAGAAAACTGAAACTGACATTTTGAGTAGTATTTTGGAATCAAGATCTGGATTTTGGCAGCTGAGTAGATGCATAGGAATCAAAGATGAGTATACTAAATGAACTTAATCTGTAATCTGTGGTTTGTCTCATTTTATTGTGTACCATTAGTGTGTATGCATGTATGTATGTGCCAGGTGGTTAATATGCTGACTGTGTCTCTTAGCTCCCCTCTGCTGCCTGGACCTTTGCCACAGTGCTAGAGTTCCCTCACTTATCTTTTCTATAACCCTATTATATTACTGCTGCCTTCCTCAAGCAGAAAGAAGATGGCAGGATCATATAGTAGTTGACTAGAAGCTGTGGAGTTTGAGTGCTGGGGTTATATCTAGTTGCATTACTTATGAAGATATATGACCTTACCTCATCTGTAAAATGGTTTACCAGTAGTACCTACCTTACATGGTTTTATGAGTATTAAATTATGTATTTCTAAAGAGATTTAGAACAATACAAAGAATATGGTATGGGCTCAGTAAGTGGTGGTGGTGTTAGTTATTAGAAGGCCATTGAGTGCTGGAGAAAATAGTGAATATCATTGATGGAAATAAGGGAGGTTTTCCAAGTTAAAAAGCTTCAGTTGTTGGAAATGTGTGTTGTAAGTATTTCTGAGAATACCAGGTAGAAATTCCAGCCAGATGTTGGAATTCTGCACTGGCAGTTGGGAATAAAGTCATGTTGAAGGAGATAAGTTTTGGAGTTATTGTGTAAAATTGGTAAAGCACTGGAATAGATTGGATTGACAGAGGGGAGACTCTTCTGAGATAGGCCTATATTTAGGGACAAGAGAAGAGACAACCAATAAGGGTTGAAAGAAACCTTGAGAGTGTCAGAAGCAGGGAAGTTTCAGAATGGATGCAGAAAGATCAGCCAGGCTCTTCCTGTTCTCCATCATGGTGTGGCATCAAGGTGGAAAGGATATCACCATGCAGGAACTTTGCATCTGCAGGCTCTGCTTCAACATCTGTTTAGTTAGAAAGTGGAGACAGATTGACCTGAGTAACCAAGGTGTTGGAGCAGCTTACAGATCAGACCTGGTGTTTTCCAAAGCTAGATAATACTGTTAGCCCTTTTGGCAATAGAAGAAATTAAAAGACTGTTGTCTGCTGCACAGTTCGAGAGGCCAAGGCAGATGAAATCTTGGAGAATGATCTAAAGGTGCACGAGTGTGAGTTAAGAAAAAATACCTTCTCAGATACTGGAAACCTTGGTTTTGGGACCCAGGAACACATTGATCTAGGTATCAAATATGACCCAAGCATTGGTGTCTACAGCCTGGACTTCTGTGAGGTGCTGGAAAAGCCAGGTTTCATCATTGCAGATAAGAAGTGCAGGGCAGGCTGCAGTGGTGCCAAATAGAATCAGCAAAGAGTAGGCTGTGCGCTGGTTCCAGCAAAAGTATGATGGGATCATCCTTCCTGGCAAATAAATTCTCATTTCTACCCAAAAGGCCAATAAAAAGTTTTCAGTGAAATGTTTAAAAAAAAAGATCAGCCAGCAGCCAGTAGGGTATTAGTTGTTGAGAAAGCACTAATGACCATTAAGAAATCAGCCTCGACTGGGCATAGTGTGGCTCATGCCTGTAATCGTAACACTTTAGAAGGCCAAGGCAGATTTCTTGAGTCCAGGAGTTGAGACCAGCCTGGGCAACATGGCAAAACCCTCGTTTCTACTAAATCAGTCAGTCAGTCAATCAATCAATCAATCAATAAGCAGGCAAGCAAGCAAGCAGGGCTTGGTGGTAGGCTCCTGTGCTCCTAGCTACTGGGGAGGCTGAGGGGGTTGAACCTGGGAGGCAGAGGTTGCAGTGAGCCAAGATTGCACTACTGCACTCCAGCCTGGGTGACAGAGTGAGACCATGGCACGCCCCCTCCCCTCCAAAAAGAAATCAGCCTCATAATCAGTTTCTCTGGATTAAGGAGTAAGAGCATCTCAAGATTTGCTATTTGTAGAGCGGGCGGCTGATGGTTTGAGAGAGGTACAGAATCTAGGGAGAGTGTGTGTTTTTAGTCTTTCAGTTGTTTGCCGACCTTGGATAAAGAATAAAGATTACTTGAGCATATTATTTAGAGACAAGTGGAGAGAATAAAGGCACATGCCAGATAGCAGATAATTAATGAAGCACTTGCCCAAAATAGAACCTCGTTAAACAGGAAGAGACGTCAGTCATGAAGCGATTTTAAGATGGGAGAAGGAAATTTTGAGTGTTTATATTGGATGACCTCAGGGTTCCCAGTAAAACAGGAGCTGAATTCATTGAAGATGATGTGTTGGTCAGGATAAAAAGAAAGGTTGGGAGAACAATGTGCTAAAATCATTGTGGCCAAGAGTTTAGTAAGTGTATACCAGAAGAGTTATTGAGTGATATGGGTTTGAAATAGGCAAAGCTGTAGGAATAGGGGCTGGAAAGAATATTAGAAGGAACACTAAATATACTTCTGAGGTCTACCTCCTGGTCTGTGAACATAAAGGAGTTGAAGGAGTAATGGCTGAAGTTCTTCAGTTAGCTAAAGTTGTTTAGCTAAAGTTAGAATGTGTTGAAAGTTGTATTTGAGGAAAAAAGGTTAAGGATACAGTTGACCGTTCGATAATGTAGCCCAGTGTTGACCAGAAGCCCTACCCATAACATAAAGTCAATAACACATATTTTGTATATGTATTATATAGTATATTCTTACAATAAAGTAAACTAGAGAAAATAACATGTATCAAGAAAATCATAAGGAAGAGAAAATACATTTACAGTACTGTATTTATTGGTACCATACACTTATGTTGTCGGTTTACAAGATGAAGCATCTGAAATGGCCAGCGGCTATAGCTGTACATATCTACTGTACATATCAAGCAAGTCACCTTATTCTTATAATGTCCATGACTTTTCTCCACTTCTTGAAAGCACTTCCATCATCACTATTGGCACTTCATATGGATCTCATGGTGTTAAGGTTTACAGCATTGCATTAAGCACAATGAAAAATACACAACAGGGCTGGTTGCGGTGGCTCATGCCTGTAATCCCAGCACTTTGGGAGGCCGAGGCGGGCGGATCATGAGATCATGAGGTCAGGATATCGAGACCATCCTGGCTAACATGGTGAAACCCTGTCAGTATTAAAAATACAAAAAATTAGCCAGGCATGGTGGCACGCGCCTGTAATCCCAGCTAATCGGGAGGCTGAGGCAGGAGAATCGCTTGATCCCAGAAGGCGGAGGCTGCAGTGAGCCAAGATCGTGCCACTGCACTCCAGCCTGGGTGATAGAGCAAGACTCTGTCTCAGAAAAAAAAAAAAGGAAAAAAAAATACACAAGAACCGTGAGAGAGAGCTTTTGATTGCAATATACAATTTACTGGAGAGATGAGCTGATCCTACAGAGATGATTAGTGTCACACGGTGTGTTAAATAGATGCTTGCAACCCTTGAGCTCACTGCAGTAGCAACAGAAGTTAGCTATGAGATTTTAACAGTAGTATAGTATGTACTACAGTTAATATTACGTAGCTATGATTTAATGCTGCATCTTTGCATTTGTTTATTATCTTGACTACAAGTGGTATTATGTCTGGTCTTAAGGTTTGTCTGCATATGTTTTGATGAATTTTAACTTTTTATAATAGGTTTGTGTATATTTTATGTCAGTAAATGATAAAACAGACTAATAATCTACATATATTTTATGTATTCATGACATAAATCTAACTTTTTCTGAACTTTTTGATATTTCCAGGCTATATGTTTCATCTGCAGGTTTTTTCTAATTGTTGAAATCTCTGAAAAATGTTATTGAAAAAAAAATCCATATATATAAGTGGACCCACACATTTCAAACCTGTCTTCAAGGGTCAGCTGTGTAAATAATTTTCTTCATAATTAAAGTGGAAAAGGAGAGTTACTACTAGTAGAAAGGAGAACTGTACCCTTGAGGGGTGTGTGTGTGTGTGTGTGTGTGTGTGTGTGTGTGTGTGTGTGTTAACTTAAAACTTCTTGGTTAGAAATAAAACTGGTCTTTATTAGCCTTAATTTACATGAAAAATGTTAGGCCAGGCACAGTGTCTCATGCCTGTAATCACATAACTTTGGGAGACTGAGGCGAGCAGATCACTTGAGGTCAGGAGTTCAAGACAGCCTGGCCAACATGGTGAAAACCGTCTCTACTGAAAATACAAAAGCTAGCCAGGCGCGGTGGCACATGCCTGCAATCCTAGCTACTTGGGAAACTGAGGCAGGAGAATTGCTTGAACCTGGGAGGTGAGGTTGCAGTGGGCTGACATCGCACCACTGCACTTCAGAGTGGGTGACAGAGCGAGACTCCGTCTCAAAAAAAAAAAAAGAAAAATTTGAAAACACAGAGTATTTTTTAATCTTCAAGAGCTTTTTATAGCCTTTTATTCATATGTATAAGCTTTTAAAGATGAGTAAAATTTTAATTTAGTGTGGACTTTCCACTCATTTGAAATCCTATATTACAGGTGTTAATTCAGTTTTAGTGAGTGTGCATCATGGCTCAGAGAGATAGGACTAGAATGAGGAGGTCACATTGGAGACTCTGAAACAGATACATGTGAGCCTCCCAACTTTTTAATATTTGTTAATCTAGAAATGTTGAATTTCGGGTGCTGACAAGGCAGCAGGTAGATAAGAATTGCAAAGTTAAGAAAATAGACTATAATTTTGATGATAAACTAATCGATTAAATTTTAAAATGTACTTTTCCATGGTTTTCTTTGAATTGTCAGTAATTTTGTTTCAACTGGTATTCATACATAAATTATTCACCCAATGATGACAACTAGTAGATTTACATATTTTTTATGTTTGCCTATCCTTTTTTGGGTAAGGATTAACAGAATGTATAAACACCTACATTATAGGTACACAACTAATCACTTGCTACTTGAAAAAACCTAAAGCTTTGAAATCTTTTTATTATTGCACACAGACTTATGCCAAAAATGGAGATAAAGAGAAAAATGTCATCCACTAAACCCCAACAAATAATGTCGACAATGTGGTCTCCTCGTAGACTTGCATTGACTTAATTTTTTAAAAAAATTTTATTGCATATTTTGACTAGATTATAAATGCATGTGGTTAAAAAATTCACATGATTTGCCAGGCACGGTGGCTCAAGCCTGTAATCCCAGCACTTTGGGAGGCCGAGACGGGCAGATCACAAGGTCAGGAGATCAAGACCATCCTGGCTAACATGGTGAAACCCCGTCTCTACTAAAAAAATACAAAAAACTAGCCGGGCGCGGTGGTGGGCGCCTGTAGTCCCAGCTACTGGGAGGCTGAGGCAGGAGAATGGCGTAAACCCGGGAGTTGGAGCTTGCAGTGAGCTGAGATCCGGCCACTGCACTCCAGCCTGGGCAACAGAGCGAGACTCCGTCTCAAAAAAAAAAAAATTCACATGATTCAGAAAAGTTCCCCTCCAACTCAGCTTCCATGTGATATTTCCTTTAGCTAACCTACTTAGCAATTCTATATTTATCCTGCTAAACACGAATGACAGTTGTTTGCTGAAATTACATTAAATGTGATGTAATAAGTCATTGCAAGTTTACATTTTTTAGCTTTAATGATTTTTAATGTTTTAATGAAGAGTAGTAGTACTGCTCTTCAAAGTACTACTACTTTCCCTTACCTTTTACTGTTTTGTTAAGAAAATCATATAGAAATAAAATTCCAGCTATTCAAAAACTGTACCTTAAGTACAGGTAGAGAATTGTTAAAACAGTGTTCTATTTTGTAGTTGTAGCATGCTTTTGTGTAACTGCATCTGGTGTTTGATCCTCATGAGAACCCTGTTAAGAAGGAAGGGTACATATTATTGTCCTGATTTTCCTTCGAAAACATGTCAGCGTTTGTATTTGGACTGTCAGCATTGAAATACAAGTCTTTTATTTATAAAATTGTGGTCTTTATACTGTGGCCAAAATCTTAAATCACTTATCAGGATTAGAAATGGTTTATACTTACTGTTTTGACATTTATACACATACACACATATTTTTTAATTGTCTATAATAAAATCATGCTCATCTTTGAAAAAATGTTAGGTGTACTACAATGGATACCTACATACTTGCTATTTATCATACCTGGTTTTTTGTTTGTTTGTTTGTTTTTTGAGACAGTCTGTCTCTGTTGTCCAGGCTGGAGTGCAGTGGCGCGATCTCAGCTCATTGCAACCTCCGTCTCCCAGGCTCAAGTGATTGTCCTGCCTCAACCTCCCAAGTAGCTGGGACTACAGGTACACACCACCACGCCCAGCTAATTTTTTGTATTTTTGGTAGAGACGGGGTTTCACCATGTTGGCCAGGCTGGTCTCGAACTCCTGACCTCAAGTGATCAGCCCGCCTTGGCCTCCCAAAGTGCTGAGATTACAGGTTGTGAGCCACTGTGCCCGACCTGTTTTTAAATTCACATAAATATGTTTTATATTTTTCATTAGGGAGAAGAAGGTTATTTGTGTCCAGCATTTTTAAGACACTGGGGAGATGTAGATGCCAGTAGTAACTTAAAGAGAAATAATTGCGAATTCTTTTTCCTCTTGAGTATACTTTCATTTAAATTACAGTTTTCTGTAAGTTACTTTTAACTGTTAAACTTCTTAATGTTGCTTATTGTTTGTCTTATATTTCTAGGTTGGATTTTTCTTAAGTCACATGTCTAATAAACCCTTAAATACCTCATTTATTCATCATCCTTAGTGAATGCATTATTGTACATATTAGATTTTTCTCTTTAGATAACTCAGCTTCCCCTATTAAATGCCACATATATATATTTTGTTTATGTTTTATTATTTAATGAACTCTTGAGAACTATATAGATTTTAATCATTTGTAATACTTACATTTTCTAAGATCCTTCACTTTCCCCTGGTTTCTTCAACAAAGAGATGCATGTAGTACAGGGATAGCTTTACCTCTGTTAGAAGATTGTTGCACACATTTACATCATCTGCATACTCCTGTTTTTGTTGGACTCTAACGCCAGCATCAGTTTTTGCTGCTGCTATTTCTGCCTCTTTAAAGGCAATATGCCTCTATCTAGTTTGCTGATTCTGATACGCTTTGCCCTGGGAAGTAGGTAATCAAGTTTGTGAGGAACGGTGTGTTTAAGGAGTCCATAAATCCTTGTGGGGAGCCCTAGGTGTAAAGAGCACAGCTGTAGGGCAGAGGCCTTTGACATTTATTTTGGATATGCAGTGGCCTTTGCCTATGGGGTTCATGGGTCAGAGTGCTGTTGTGACCTTTGAATAAATGGGGTGTTACAATAATTGTTTCAAGGGAGAAGAGTTATTCTTATATTATCCTTTGTATTGATATTGCTCTTATTTATTACTGAGCTGGATTTAAGTATTAATCATTTAAGGTCAAATTTCTAATGTATATATGTTCTTCAATGGCTACAACCCAGTTACTATAGCAATTTAGTGAAATAACTATAATGGAACATTTTTTTTGAATTTAGCTTCTCTTTTTTTTTTCTGTCCACCAGGGAGTAACTATTCCCAGTCAGAGGCGCTATGTGTACTATTATAGCTACCTGTTAAAGAATCACCTGGATTATAGACCAGTGGCACTGTTGTTTCACAAGATGATGTTTGAAACTATTCCAATGTTCAGTGGCGGAACTTGCAGTAAGTGCTCTGAATTCTCATCCTTCCATGTATTGGAACAGTTTTCTTGCCATATCTAGAAGTTTATATAAAAATTTAGAAAGAAATTTACCACATTTAAAATTTATGCAGGAGACTATATTTCTGAAGCATTTGAACAAATTAATTAGCTTTGTTGTTCAACTCATTGGGCTAAAGAAGCCAAAAGCAATGGGTTTTAATGTAGTCGAAGCCAAATTATATTTATGAAAGAAATATTCTGTGTTATAACTACCAAATAGAGCCCAATTCTGACCAGATGATGGAAGAACCTGTCCCATCAGAGGTCCAGCATGAGGTCCAGCAGAGGTCCACCAGAGGAGTTCAGCAATTTGCTGGTCTTAGGGCAGGGATCAAGTCCTTAATATCTTAGGAAAACTAGGTATTGACAGTAATGGTGACAAAGCAATAAAAAGGAAAGGAAGAAGTGATAAGACATGGCAGCAAGCTGAAGTAAGATTAGTAAAGAATAGTAAAGATTAGTAAAGATTAGTAAAGATTAGTAAATACTTTGGTATGTGGAGTGTTAGAGAAAACCTGGATTTAGATCTGGATTCCCATCCTAGATCTGTCATTAATCTATTGTGTAACCCTGGGCACATCATCTAGCTCTCTTTGAGTTTGCTTGTCAATAAAATGAAGAGACTTTGAAATCTGAAACTTCTGGATAAGTACGAAGTACAGATTATGTCACTGATGTCTGCTTCTAATTTATTTCTCCCTTTTACCCTAACCTCTATAAGTCTACCTCAGTCATCCTGATCCTATTCTACTTCTCCAGTGTTGTTTGTCAGATAGGTGTGATCATCATCATCAGATCTTTTCTGTATTCTTAGAGACAGATAACTTTATCAAAGACCAGAGTTTATTAGTATAGCATGTTAAATAAAGGCTTCTAAAGAGTCTCATTGATACTCTTTACATCTCAGTACAGTTTTTAAAACTTTTGAATGCAAGGTACTGGGCTGTTGGAAGTGACTGACAAAGGAATGTAACAGATTCATAGAGAAGGAAAAAGGAAGAAAAAACTCATTCTCTTCCTATAGTATTGATGTCAGTGTAAGAGCCAAGAGAAAGATATAAAGTATCATGGAGATATTAAGGGAGAGAAAACATTCACTTTAGTAATCTTTCCTAATTTTCTAGTTTCCTCTTATATACTATGATTTAATACTGTAGAAAAGCTTTAATAAAAAACTAGCTATATGTAATTAAGTGGGAGGTTGTGGGGCTAGGCACAAGGCTCACACCTGTAACCACAGCACTTTGGGAGGCTGAGGCAGGCGGATCACTCGATCTCAGGAGTTTGAGATCAGCCTGGGTAACAAGGTGAAACCCCATCTCTACTAAAAACACAAAAATTAGCTGGGCATGGTGGCGCGCACCTGTAGTCCCAGCTTCTCGGGAGACTGAGGCAGGAGAATCGCTTGAACCTGGGAGGCCAAGGTTGCAGTGAGCCGAGATCATGCCACTGCACTCCATCCTGGGCATTGGAGCAAGACTTTGTCTTAGAAATAAATAAATAAAAATAAAATAAAATAAATGGGAGGTTCTGTGTATAAATTACAAATGCTACATTCAGAAAAGCTTTTGAAGGTTGTCAAACAGTTTCTTAAAGGAGGTTCACCAGCTCTTTATTGAACATTGGAAAAAACATATAGTTTAGATTGGCATTAAAACTGAAAGAAGTGGCCAGACGCAGTGGCTCACACCTGTAATCCCAGCACTTTGGAAGGCCGAGGTGGACGGGTCACCTGAGGTCAGGAGTTCAAGACCAGCCTGGCCAACATGGTGAAACCCCAACTCTACTAAAAATACAAAAATTAGCCAGGCGTGGTGATGCATGCCTGTAGTCCCAGGTACTTGGAAGGCTGAGGCAGGAGAATCGCTTGAAGCCGGAAGTTACAGTGAGCCGAGATTGCATCATTGCACTCCAGCCAGGGCAATAAGAGTAAGACTCCGCATCAAAAAAAAAAAAAAAAAAGAAGTATTACAGGCAATGGGAAATAGCTTGAGTTGAAGTGCAGCAGAAGGAAAAAGTTGGACAAGAATGTAGTGACAGATAATAGGTATGGAACGTATGACTGACTATTAGAGGATCCTGAATGGGGGTAACAGACTTGATTTGATAAATACTGAGATGTCATGATAACACTTGAGGATTAAACCATGTTTTTAAGGACAGTTGTATGCAAAGTTATAATCGCAAGAGTAAAACATAGTGGAAAAGAAACTAGTAATAAAACTTGCTTTAATGCAGGTATGTTAAGACAATCAAATGGGATTTCATTAATTTTTTATTTGCCATTTATAGCTAAAGATTTTGTAGAAGTTTTGATCCCAGTCAGGTGAAATAGTCACAGAAAGAAAGAAAAGTGAATCTGAGACTTGAAGACATTGATGTTGATATTTTGGTTTTAAACGTGTTTTAAATCTCGTAAAAGCGAGCTTCTCACATGACAATATTCAGTGGGTACTTGGGAGTATGGGTTCGAATCTAGGTAGGAGATATATCGATATTTTGGGCAACATCAGGAAAGGGAGAGTAGTTAAGCCTTTCATATAAATATGGTCTGGAGTTTGGGGATGGCAAGGCTCGGAGGAAAGGAAGAAAAGGAGAGGGTGAGGACTGAGATAAGAATGGCAATTTGGGTTTAGGAAGAAGAGGAATCAATGAAGAAAACAGAGGTAGTGCTGAAAAATACAGCATCTTCTGTAGGGATTGGCAGCTTTTTCTTACTTGATTTTTATCTTAATATTTCTAAGTGATAGAAAAAGTTACTATACTCTAGACATTTAACAGGGTTAAAAATGTTACTGAAAGATGATCAGTGTGGT
This sequence comes from Colobus angolensis palliatus, assembly GCF_000951035.1. Classification (NCBI taxonomy): domain Eukaryota; kingdom Metazoa; phylum Chordata; class Mammalia; order Primates; family Cercopithecidae; genus Colobus; species Colobus angolensis. The sequence goes on along the minus strand of NW_012114899.1, from coordinate 296,105 downwards.
TTTCATTCAAGACTATAACAATATGTATATATCCAAGGAAATTTAATTCTGACTTTAAAAAATTGTTTTACTTGTATAAATTTAGGGACACAAGTGTAATTTGTTATATGTATAAATTGTGTAGTGGTCAAGTCAGGGCTTTTAGGGTGTCCATCATCTGAATAATATACATTGTACCCATTAAGTAATTTCTCATCATTATCTCCTCTCCCTTTCAAGTCTCCACTATCTCCCATTCTCTGCATTCTGATTTTCATTTTCTAGGTGTATTAGGTTGTTTTTGCGTTGCTATAAAGAAATACCTGAGACTGAGTATTAAACAAGTTTAACCTGTTTTCTTTATAAATTCTTCTTTAATTGGCTCATGGTTCTGCACGCTGTACAGAAAGCATAGCAGCATCTGCTTCTGGGGAGGCCTCAAGAAGCCTCCAATCATGGCTGAAGGCAAAAGGGGAGCATGGTGAGAATGGGAGCAAGAAAGAGAAGGAGTGGTGGGGAGAAGGTGCCACCCACTTTTAAATGCCAGCTCACTTACCACCAAGGGGATGACCCAAGCCATTCATGTGGGATCTGCCCCCATGATTCAAACACCTTCACCAGGCCCCACCTCTAGCATTGGGGTTACAATTCAACCTGAGATTTGGGAGGGAAAGATATCCAGACTATATCACTAGGTCTGGATCTCATTGTTTATTTTTTGGAACATATTCAGTCATATACGAGGATATATATTGTAGAAGTCCACAGAACCATACTAATATTGGACTTCTGCTTGGTTAGGTCTTATTTATCTGAAACATGATATTCATATTGTAGAGAAGATTATTTTCTTTAGTGATTGAGAAAATCTTTACTACTTATAAATTTTTATATAATACTAAAATATTTGAAGATGTACATTTTAGATGTAGTTTAATTGAAACCTGGAAATACTATTAATTTGCTTTTTAAAGTCCTAAAATCAGGGTTATCAGATTCTGAATTAATGGAGTTTAAAAAGATTACAAGGCAGTTTTGCAATTTTATTCTGATTAATTTTATCACAGCTTTGGAATCCTACTTTGTTTATTTGCTTCTTCAAGTTAGATTTCCCAGTGAAATTTCAGTATCACATAGTCTTATGAAATGGCCCATTGCACTTTGAACTTTGAGTCAAGGAAGTGAAATTTATTGATAGATTGTTGGTGTAATATTTCTCCTGTTTGTGGTAGCTTTTTCAAATAATGTATCTTAGAAGACCATGTTAGAATAACCTGCATGCTTTTATCAAACATATTAATTATGTGATTGCTGATAGTGCTTTAAATATTACATAGAAATAGTAGTAGGTGTTTACTAAACTGGAAATTTCATATAACTTGGTTTAGCTTTTGCCTTGTTCTCAGTCACATTGATAAAAATGTAAGACTTTTGTTTATCTTTTAGAATAATGACACCTTTTGGTGCTGAGAATTTTGTGTTTGTTATATATATATATAATATAAATATAAAATATATTTAAATATAATATTTCTCATAACTTTATGTAAGCTTGTGTTTCTCTTTCTCTGTAATCTTGGCATGTTTTCTTCAAATGGCACTTCATAACCTCCTAAGGTTAATAAATTTCTTTGTAATGGACTTTTGTTTTCTAATTCCTCAGCGTATGACAAATGAATTATACTTTGTCAAATTATTTAGGTAACTTTAAGTTTTTGATGTCCTGGGATCATAACATTCATCAGTCTTTAATTTCTGTCATTAAGGTCATTAGCTATAAGTGAATTTATGAGTAGATTTAAAAAATAAAACATATAATCCTTCCCTTAACACACTTTCCCACCATTTGGTTGAATTGCTAGTGTAAAAGCATGATAAATTTTGAGAAGTTATATTTTACCAGTTACTTTATTTTTTACCAGTTATTTAAAACAGACATGAGCCAAAGCCAGAATACTTGTTGATGAAAATGAGGTGTTTTGGAGGAAAGGGAGGTTGTGCTGCAGTTTTTACTTGAACTCTGTTGCATTTCTTTACAGAAATTTCAAATCTCTTTTTTTTTTTTTTTTTTTTGAGACGGAGTCTCGCTCTGTCGCCCAGGCTGGAGTGCAGTGGCCAGATCTCAGCGCACTGCAAGCTCCACCTCCCGGGTTTACGCCGTTCTCCTGCCTCAGCCTCCCGAGTAGCTGGGACTACAGGCGCCCGCCACCTCACCCGGCTAGTTTTTTGTATTTTTTAGTAGAGACGGGGTTTCACCGGGTTAGCCAGGATGGTCTCAATCTTCTGACCTTGTGATCCGCCCGTCTCGGCCTCCCAAAGTGCTGGGAATACAGGCTTGAGCCACCACGCCCGGCCCTCAAATCTCTTGTTTCCTGTTTCTTATGATGGTGGCATTATATATCTTTAAAATGTGATCTATAGGTAAAATGAATGATGGTTAATTTTTTTAATAAATATTTAGACTTGTGTTTTTGAAATTTATTATAACATTGTTGCAGGTTTTATCCTCTTTCTCTTGTGAACATGTAATGATTTATGTTTTGTGATCTTTGCCACATGCTAGAGACTTCAGAATACTATAGCAAATAATCTCTCTTCTTTATGTTTTAAATTTTTTCCTGACCACTGCCTGTTGATACCTGTCTTAAAAGTTATTTTGATGTTGTTCACAAATGTACCAGATAATTATTTCATCGTTTTTAATGCTTAAAGTTTTTATATTAGGATTTTTAGTATGATTTTAATGTTAAAGTTTTGAAGTTATTCTGCCGTTAAAAGTCTAATCTTGGGACTTCCTATTCATGAAACAGAAGTTGACTTTTATACAAGTAATAGGACCTTATTTTGAAGGTTCAAACTGGAGAAAATCTTACATTTTTTCTATTTCTATTTCATTTATTTCCATTGATTTGCTTTAGATCAAGATTGCAGATGCAGAATCCATATTTTGTGAATATTGCTGATATTAATCATTAAAATCACTTTTGACAGTTTGACAGTTAAAGGCATTTCCTGTGCAATGATACTAGTATGTATTTAACCGTGCAGATCCTCAGTTTGTGGTCTGCCAGCTAAAGGTGAAGATATATTCCTCCAATTCAGGCCCCACACGACGGGAAGACAAGTTCATGTACTTTGAGTTCCCTCAGCCGTTACCTGTGTGTGGTGATATCAAAGTAGAATTCTTCCACAAACAGAACAAGATGCTAAAAAAGGTTGGTACTTTACTTTTATTGGGAGAAATATCCAAAATACAGACAGATTAAAAGCTATATTTTATTTTATGACATGTAAGGAACTATAATTTATTTTCTATTAGATATGCAGGTGTTTTGCTTACTCTGGCATTGGTGAGACACTATAAGGGTAAATAATCCTATTTGAAGGAAGAGGCCTTACAGCATTGGAACATGAGAGGAATTTTCCTTAACAAGGATGGTTAACTGGGAAGAAATTAGCATGGGACCAAGATTTTAAAAATTTTGGTCTATAGTAGAAATGAGATCTGTTCTGTGGTCTTACATAGTGACACAAACCACTTTTACTCCATTTTGGCTTATGTTTCTTTTTCTCCCCCCCCCCCTTTTTTTTTCCTTTTTGTTAGAGACAGGGTCTCGTTCTATTGCCCAGGCTGAGTAGCTAAGACTACAAGCATGTGCCACCACATCCAGCTAATTTTTTTTATTTTTATTTTTGTAGGGAAAGGGTCTCATTGTGTTGCCCAGGCTAGTCTCAAACTCCTGGGCACAAGCAGTCCTCATGCTTCGGCATCCCAAAGTGTTGGAATTATAGGAGTGAGCCATCATGCCTGGCCTTACATTTCTTAATACTTGATTATTTTCTATTTAGCTTCTGTGAATTTACTGACTAGTTTTTTAACTAGGAGAGAAATCAGGATGAAGAGGAAGTAATAAAGAATGAAAGCATGGTATTTAAATGTGCAGGTTAAGAAAGTTAATCAAGTTTGAATTTGATTGACCTGTATTTAGAGAAGGCAATGACTTAGTTTAAAACCAACTACTGGCCCAGCGCGGTGGCTCACGCCTGTAATTCCAGCACTTTGGGAGGCTGAGGCAGGCAGATCACCTGAGGTCAGGAGTTCGAGACCAGCCTGGTCAACATGGTAAAATCCTGTCTCTACTAAAAATACAAAAAAATCAGCCGGGTATGGTGGCAGGTGCCTGTTATCCCAGCTGCTCAGGAGGATTGAGGCAGGAGAATAGCTTGAACCCAAGAGGTGGAGGTTGCATGAACCAAGAATGCATGGTTGCACTCCAGCCTGGGCAACAAGAGTGAAACTCTGTCTCAAAAAAAAGGGAAAAAAACCCACAAAAACCAACTGTCTTCATTTAAAGTATTAAATGTGTATATTTAAAGTGAGACTAAGGTGCAACATTTTTAGATAGTAATGAAGAAAAGCACTAAATTTGTATTGTTGCTGTATTGTTGCTGCCTTGTTAAACATACTGGATAGCATATTGCTAATCTTTAAACATTCTCAATAATAGGATATATTTAGTTTTTCTGATTTTTAGCTTTTCTTTTGAAATAAAATAAGAGGAAGTTTCATTTACTCCACAATTTTAAATGCTGCTTTGACGTAGCAGAAGAAATATAATTTCCTTTATCCAGAATCCAAGTAGCTGGAAAAAAAAAAATCAAAATGTACTGAACATCTTTTTTTAAACCAGAAACCCATTTCCTATCATCTGTACAAATAAAAGTTAAATATATCTCAATAACTTTGAAAAATTATTTTTTGATAATCCAGGAAGTATTAACAACTATTTTAAAATTAAGATAACTGGTAATTTTTATTTTGCTTTCCAAAATAGGCACCTACATCATCATCTCTGCATACCTTTAAGAATTTACTAATTCTTATTTCCCTTCATCTATACTTTAACACATGCAAAATTGAAGGTTAAATACTTATGATTTACTTGTTTATCCTTGACTAGACAAATTTCCATTTTATTGATTTTCCCTGCCTTATTTAAGAATATGCTGTGATTAAAACAGACAAAAAGTTTTAGTATAATCCATATATATATATATATGGAATTCACCTTTTTGTTATTTAAATATTATTAGCTTATTTTCTTATAATTCTAAGTAAAATACTATTAGTGGCTGAAATAATTGAAATAAGCAAAAAAAAGTTTAAAGACTTGTAAACAAGATTACTTTGTCAGGTACTGTTAAAAGATGCAATAAAATTTAAGACATAATATCCTTAAAGATCTTATTTTCTAGGGGAAAGAAACTTTTAAGATAAATTAGAATAAAAGATTTAAATGGCATTTTAAGGTACCAATAAGATGACACGAGGCTGTACATCATTAATTGCCAAATTATTTATACAGGCCAGATTTCTGTGTTGGTCAATAGAGGTTTAAAGTGATGAACTTCTGTTGTGGTTTTTTATTGAGAAGGTATTATCTTATTAGAAGTGATTTTTTTAAGAACAAGCGTTTTATAACATCAAAAGAAATCAGTAGTACTCTTCCCTATCCCCTCATATTTATTCTGAAAGTATTCAAGCATTATATTGTCATGTAAGAAACTGGAGCTTCTCATGTTTGTATTGCTGTAGAGGTAAACGTGTATTTGTGGTATGTCATCAGGGAAGTTGCTCTCACCTTCCAAGAACTTTTGTTAAAGTAAATCTTAGAATAGGTAGCTCATTTGAAAAGTAGAAGAAATTAAATCCATATCTGAATTTTGTTTTTATATGTATGTACACATAAACTAAAAACATATTTAAAGCTAGTATTAGACTAGAAAAGAGGTTTTTTTACTTAAAAATTTAAGACAAAAGTAATTTATCTTAGATCTTGTGAGATTGTATTTTTGGTTTAAAATTTGAGTGCCAAAAAATCATATGAATGAAAATGCAACAGATAACTCAGATTGTCTTATAATAGTCTTTGTGTTTACCTTTATTCAGAATATCAAATGATAGTTTATTTGACATTTTGGCAAATGTTTAATGTAGGTGACATATTTTCTTTTTTAAAAAAATAAAACATCATTAATTAAAATATGTCACTTCATTTCTTTTTCTTTTTCTTTTTTTTTTTAGGACAAAATGTTTCACTTTTGGGTAAATACATTCTTCATACCAGGACCAGAGGAAACCTCAGAAAAAGTAGAAAATGGAAGTCTATGTGATCAAGAAATTGATAGCATTTGCAGTATAGAGCGTGCAGATAATGACAAGGAATATCTAGTACTTACTTTAACAAAAAATGATCTTGACAAAGCAAATAAAGACAAAGCCAACCGATACTTTTCTCCAAATTTTAAGGTCAGTTGAATTAAACATTTTGTGGGGGTTGGTGACTTGTATGTGTGTGATGTGTGTTTAATTCTAGGAGTACAGCTGATGAAGAACTTGCTTGACAAGTTTTTTAATTATGTATTATTTAGAAGCCATGTTTACATAGCAGTAACATGAAAGTTTCTAATAAAATACCCAATGTACACAGAGTCAAAAAAGCTGCAATTTTCCTTTTCCCAATTCTTTGTTGTCGTTTGGTAAAATCTGGTGCAAAGGTACGGGAGGGGGGCTAAATGACTGTGATATGAAGTAGGAATGGGAGAGGAAAGAAATGAATGGGAACTCAGTCATTTGGGAATGATTGATATGGAATATTTTTACTGCTTCCAGTCCTGTCTCCCTTCCAATTTATTCTCAACCCCTCAGAGTGATCTTAAAAATAGACTTGATTGTGTCACTTCTGTTTACATTTTATAAAGACCTTGTGTTTGTTTGTTTGTTTGTTTTACCGTGACCTACAAGGACCAGCATAATTTAGCACAGGCCTACCTCCTACATCAGCACTAATCACCTTCTCTCTTTGCTTCTTGAGATTCAGTCATACTGGTCTCTCTTCAGTTCTTCAAAATGCTAAGCTTCTGCCTCTAGTTTTTCCAGTTCTTTTCCTTCTCCCGGTACCTTTTCATCTCAGCCTTTTCCCCCGACCTTCACATAGCTATCTTCATATTTCCAGCCTTAGCTTCAATCTCATATTCTCTGAAGGTCTCTGATTGTCCTCCCGTTATTCTTTTTTTTAAAAAATCCTATTTCCTTATATTGTGTCTTACAATTATTTGGTTTGTTTCATTTTTGTCTATATGTGTTTATACATAGGTATATATATCTACTTATAGACAAGAATTATTCAGATTAAAAAAATCTGATTTGTAAACATTCCCAAATGGTTTGCCATTTTTTTCTTCCCCTTTCCTATTTCTTGTTCTACCTGATTTTTCCCTGTTCATTCACCACACTCTTTTCTTTCTCTTTTTTACTCTCTCTTAATTTGTCATTCAATTTTTATAACATGTAACAAATCTAACTGTAGCTTCTGAGTTTTAAGAATATTGCTAGTAATACTTCACCTGTAATCCCAGCACTTTGGGAGGCTGAGGCAGGCAGAGCACTTGAGGCCAGGAGTTTAAGACCAGCCAGGCCAATATGGCGAAACCCCGTCTGCACTAAAAATACAAAAATTAGCTGGACGTGGTGTCACACACCTGTAATCCCAGCTACTTGGGAGGCTGAGGCACAAGAATTGCCTGAGCCTGGGAGGTGGAGGTTGCAGTGAGCCGAGATCACACCAGTGCACGTGCACTTCAGCGACACAGCAAGACTCTGTCTTAAAAAAAAAAAAGAAAGAAATATATATATATATGTTTGTATATTGGTAGTAATAGTAATACTTAAAAAAAAGTAAAGGGGCCCCTACACGTTTTAAATGAAAATAGATCTAACGTTAAATGCCTTTGGCTCTTAAATTTTTTTAAGTGTTTAGAAGTTTCCCTTTTTAAAAAATTTTAATATATAATAATTGTACATATGTATGGGATACAGAGTGATATTTTCCTGTATGCAGTGTGTGATGATCAAATCAAGATAATGAGCATATGGATCACCTCAAACATTTGTCATTTGTTTGTGTTGGGAACATTCAAAATTCTGTTTTCTAGCTATTTGAAAATACACCGTAAATTATTGTTCACTAGTTACAGTTCTATAGAATGCTATAATTTATTCCACCTGTCTGTAATTTTTTATCTTTTAACCAACATCTGCCTATCCTCCCCTACCCCTCCCTTTCCCAGCCTCTAATAACCACACTCCTATGAGCTCAACTTTTTTAGCTCCCATATATGAGTGAGAACATACAGTATTTATCTTTCTGTACCTGACTTATTTTACTTGACATCATGTCCTCCGGGCTAGACATTCTCTAGAATCCACAGGTTTCCTTTCTTTTCTCTCAATCTGCATTTTGCTCAACCATTAACTTTTAAAATGTCTTTTTCCTTTTAGTTTTATTGTTTTCTGTTTCAATATTGCAAGACGTTTTATATTTGTGACTACAAATAAAAACTCTCCGTTATTAGTGAACAAATACAATGTCATACAGTGGTAAGTGCTATAAAAAATAGAGACAGGATAGAGAGTAATCTTGGTTTGTGTGTTTTTTGTTTTTTAGCTAGGATGATTAGAGAAGGCCCAACCAAGCAAATAACATTTAAGCAGAGGCCTAAATCACGAATGAGTTATACAAATATCTGGGAAAAGAGGGAAGAGTAGAGATGCAGAAGCCCTTAGACAAGAATTAGCTTGGTATATTTGAAGAGTGGATACGTCATTTTGACTAAAACAGAGTGGACAAGAAAACCAGTCCAAGTGTAAAGATACTAGTGTGTGTTCAGCATAGGAAGGATATAATCTGAATTGTGTGTTTAATATTCCCTGTGTTAATGCTTTCAAAACATAGACGAGTGAGGCAAGTAGGGAGAAGGGGTAATAATGGAAGCTGGGAGATTAGTTAAGAGGCACTTGACCATCGTGGCTAACACGGTGAAACCCCATCTCTACTAAAAATACAAAAAATTAGCCAGGCATGGTGGCAGGCACCTGTAGTCCCAGCTGCTCAGGAGGCTGAGGCAGGAGAATGGCGTGAACCTGGGAGGCAGAGCTTGCAGTGAACTGAGATCGCACCACTGCACTCCAGCCTGGGCGACAGAGCGAGAGTCCATCTCAAAAAAAAAAAAAAAAAAAAGGCATTTGAATAGTTTAGTAAAGGTGAGAGATGATATTTGCTTCTTGTTGCCCCTCACTGCGTAGAATAGTGGCAGTGAAGGGTAACAAGAAGCTGTCAGATTAACTTGACTTTACTGATGCAGTGGATGTTGGTTGTAAGAGAAGAATTGATAATGACTCTTAGATAATGGGGGGGGGGCTGTCAATATAATATAATGAAGAAGGGATTTGAAGTCAGATCTGATTTAAATCTCACATCCACTACCTACTATTAATAGATATGTAGCCTTTAACAAGTTCCCTAACCTTTCTGGGCCTTAGCTACCTCCCCTTGGAAATGGAAATACCTAACATGTAGGGTTGTTTTGACAGTTATTTTCACTAGGCATGTAAAGGCCCTTGGCTCTCTGTTTAGACCACTGTATTGTGTTAATATCTCTCTCTTTCCTCCCTTTAGGTAAAGTTTTTAGGGCTAATAAATCCCAGTATCAATGTTGATCAGTAGTTTGTGTCTGTGTAGTGTTGTTTATATCAAAAACTACATTGAAGCCGGGCACAGTGGCTAATGCCTAAAATCCCAACCTTTGGGAGGCCAAGGTGGGCAGATCACCTGAACTAAGGAGTTTGAGACCAGCCTGGGCAACATGGTGAAATCCTGTCTCTACAAAAAATATAAAAGCTAGCTGGGTGT